>NC_051409.1:40488358-40489019 GCF_015228065.2 Penaeus monodon | reverse complement strand
CAATAACAAATCCTCCAACCCCTCACTTGCCCTTCTCGCACCCCCTCTAATATCACAGAAAGTCCACATGGCACATTCACTTCTACGACTAACTCCTCCCCCCTCTCTCTCTATTTCCTTTATCCCTTCTCCCACCTCTCCCCCTCTCCCTTTCTCCCCTACCTTCTTCTACCCCTTTCCCCCTCCCTCCTCCCCTTCCCCCCTTTCCCTTCAACCCCCTTTCCCCTCTCACGCTCACCCCTCAACCCCCTTTCGCTCACCCCTCTCCCCTTCCCGCCTCTCCCCTCTCCTCTCCCCTACTCCGTCTTCCCTTTCCCTTCTGCCTCCCTCCCCTCCCCCTTCTCCCTCCCTCCCCTTCCCTTCTCCCTCCCTCCCCCCCCCTTCTCCCTCCCTCCCCTCCCCCTTTCTCCCTCCCTCCCCCTCGGCCTTGAAGACGCTGTTGATAAATTCTCTTGAAGAGCGATGAGATAAGTCCCCTCGGGTGTCTTCAGACCGGGGTACTGGGAGGCATTACACAGATTACCGGGAGCGCAGGCGGAGTAAGTGATTGTGTGTAGGTTCGGGGGGTCATTTGTATCCTGTGAGTGTGAGTAGGGGGTTGGGGGGATATTTTTTTCTCTCTTTTTGCATATTTGTCTGTCTTTGTTTCTGTCTGTTTGTT
>NC_051409.1:40487638-40488063 GCF_015228065.2 Penaeus monodon | reverse complement strand
CATACATAGCTGTGTAAAAATCATCACCCGAACTTCTATTAGAACTCAAGTTTAGATTTCAGAACACCACGAGGACCTATTCAAAATTCTCATTTTTTTAAGCACTGATATCTCTCTATTGCGAAATTCTAATCTTTTATCTTTTTTTTCATTATGTTTCCGTTCAACTTGCAACTGTTGCTCTGTGCTCGCAATGCAGGTTCGGAATTCAGCGTCTGTTCGCGAACATCATTACTAAGGATTAAAGTTACGTTGCAGGATTGCTCTTAATTACAAGGCCGTCTATCGGAAATATATGACGTGAATCAACAATTCAATACGCGTTTAAATGAATTGCAGAATAGCAGGTGAAAATGTGCGTGAATTTTAACATGGACACACGCGTATATATGTATGAAGGCTTTTACTACTCATAAGATCATCAT
>NC_051409.1:40486855-40487035 GCF_015228065.2 Penaeus monodon | reverse complement strand
GCCTTTTAATGACATGGGCGAAATTTCGACATTTCTGCAGCGAGTCAATAGAGAGAATATGATAGTGTGTCGCTAAAGAGATGCTGCAGCCGATGACCGAATGAGAGGAAGGAGGATCAGTTGATGTGAAGTTGCTTGTGAATGTACGGTTGTCGATGTGCATGTCTGTCTGTCTGTCTG
>NC_051409.1:40486534-40486664 GCF_015228065.2 Penaeus monodon | reverse complement strand
TACTCCCGCCGTATCTATCTAAATACTCATTTCATAACAAAACAACGCATTGTCAACTTCACTGCACTTTTATTTTACCATATTTACATAGTGATTTTTTAAATCATGAATATGTGTATAACATCTATGG
>NC_051409.1:40485832-40486486 GCF_015228065.2 Penaeus monodon | reverse complement strand
TGATAATCAAATACTAATCTCTCTCTCGCTGTGTGCACTTGTGAAATGGAGGCCATTTTACGCCTTAACTGAAAATAATGTAATTAGGAAAGGACTGGATAAACAAATAGATAACATGAATAACAATCGTGCTCATCGTTTGCCAGTTTTCGTCAAGATTTGTTTTCGCGTCGGCCTTGCGCATCACGATTTTATTTTGTCTTATCATTATATTTTCTTTTTATGTTCCTAGATGGCGCGTATTAAATGGCGTTCGAACGTCGACATTTGGCATGGACTTCGGCCTTAAACTGTCGAGCGTTTGACATATTTCGGCTTCTAACGCTTCTAGCTATCTATCATTTCTCTTTACTTGTTTATAATGTTCAGTTTTACGGGGTCTGCATGTCGAGACGCTTGGTTTTATGGAGTTCTTGTGCTTCCATTTCGGATAGGCTTGGTTTCTCGCCGATGCTTTGAACGCGCGCCCGAATGCTGAGAAATATCTTGGGATTTTTTTTTCTATATTTCTTTCTTATGTTCTGTTTATATACCTTAGTTGCTCTTTTTATTTTTATCTTTTTTTTTCCTGTGTGACTTTCCTCTTCTTTTTCCTTTTCTTTTCGTTTTTATTTTTTTATTGTTTTAGATTTTCTTGCTTTCTTATAATTCTTG
>NC_051409.1:40485304-40485656 GCF_015228065.2 Penaeus monodon | reverse complement strand
TCTAAATTTGTTTTCGTTTGTTCTTTTCCTATATTTCTGATATTTTTTTCTATTTTTTTCGCTTTTCCTTTCCCCTTTTTCTCTTTAATATCTATTTTTCCTATTTTTCTTATAATCATATTTTAGTATTTTTATTTAGACTATTTTTGAAAAATGTAATTAATCCGACAAGTGATTGTTTATATTATATTTTTATTTATAACATACTTCGATTAAGAATTTCATGGCGTATGACATTTCGAAATTTTCGCATGGGAAACTGTAAAGCAACTATAATATAAAAAGAACTGAATAAAAAACAAATATAAAAAATGTAAAAGAAATATAGAATATGAAATTGCATTTGAATCCA
>NC_051409.1:40484618-40484823 GCF_015228065.2 Penaeus monodon | reverse complement strand
TTAGGCACACAGGCGCAAGACAGTTCGACCGATAATGAATGAGCCTCATTCTTGCCAACACTTACTACGTCATAGCAAGGTGGCAGGGTACGAGAGGGAAAAGCCAAGGAAAAGTGACCTTTATGCTCCTTCTATTTAGAGGTGCTTGTGTCACGCTCTCGCGAGTGTCACTTGTGTCAAATGGAAGTGTCGTTGTGTGGGGGAA
>NC_051409.1:40484475-40484567 GCF_015228065.2 Penaeus monodon | reverse complement strand
TAATTACCGTTTATGTGAATTTAAATTGCTGTTCTGGTATGTCGGTTGACTGAGCTGTCAAAAGCTTATGATTCTTTTCTTCTCCTTTATTT
>NC_051409.1:40484066-40484257 GCF_015228065.2 Penaeus monodon | reverse complement strand
AAAAAAAAGTGAGAGTAGGGGAATGAAAGAGAAACAGAGAGAGAGAATATCCTCTCCTCCTCTTCCTCTCTCACAGCTCCACACACACAACGCAAACATTCGGGAAAAAATATAAGGCTTGAGAACCAAGATGACAGATCGCTGTCGGGTTTTCTTAATCGCACTGATAGAAGATCTGAAGATTGTTGAAC
>NC_051409.1:40483885-40483957 GCF_015228065.2 Penaeus monodon | reverse complement strand
GGGGTAGTTAAGTAGATAATGAGATTAAGAATAGGAGAAGGATGGGAAAAGGAATAGAATAGGTGGTGCATG
>NC_051409.1:40483288-40483526 GCF_015228065.2 Penaeus monodon | reverse complement strand
TAAATCCGATAATGAAACGGAGAACAGGTGAAAAAAATGTAAACGAGAACGAGAGCAGGAGACAGCAAGAGGATGATAAAGCGAAGGAGAGAGATGGAAGGCACAATAAGGTAGTCAAGGGCCGGATTTCGTCTTCGGGGAAACTCAATTCTCTCCCTTTGATTGGCCTCCGCGAAGATTATCTCTTAGCTGACCTTACCTGACCTGTGTTTCCAAATGCCCTCGGTGTCCTCCTCGT
>NC_051409.1:40483088-40483206 GCF_015228065.2 Penaeus monodon | reverse complement strand
CCTCGGTTTTCAATTCTTTGGTCTTGATGTTGATTTTGTCTTTTCCGAAAAGTGTTCTCTCTCGTTTTCTCTCTTCCCTTGTTATCCACTTTTCCTTGTTTATTTCGTATTCATTTCT
>NC_051409.1:40482496-40482996 GCF_015228065.2 Penaeus monodon | reverse complement strand
CTCCTATTAGGATATCTTCGAGTTAATAATCATATTTATTCTCTCCTCCTTCTCTCTTTTGGTTTAATCTTGTTTCTCTTTCTAATATTATTACTTATTATTTCCTTCTTTTCCTTTCTTTATTCAATTTTCTTTTATAGCATTTTAGTGACCATACCTGCCCCTTGTTTCAAAATTCCTCGCATTTCTTCTTCGTAATTCGTCAGTATCTTTCTTTTCTTGCATTTTACTCTTTTTCCTCTTTTTCCTTCTCTTTTTTGTTCTTTTTTGTTCTATTTTGTTCCTCCTTGTTGCGTTTGTTCTTTTTAGTCATTCTCTGTTTTTTGCCGTGAATTAAATTGTTCGCCTTTTTTCCTTTTTAAAAAAATTAAGGAGATAAAATCTGATTTCTTATAATTACGTTTTTATTATTTTTCTTGGTCTTTTTTTACAGCAAGATTAATCACTGGTTAATTATGTAAAAATGATTATTGCGTTGACAAAAGAAAGGTGAAAAAGGA
>NC_051409.1:40482193-40482324 GCF_015228065.2 Penaeus monodon | reverse complement strand
GGGCAGAAAAATAATGCACGAAAATGGAATAAAGAACGAAAAAGATAGAAAAGGATATTTATTTTCGAAAATGGAGATAGAGGAACTGAAAAGATATATGAGTTTTATGCCGTAAAGAAGGGGCAGGAAGC
>NC_051409.1:40480476-40480781 GCF_015228065.2 Penaeus monodon | reverse complement strand
CTTCTCGTGAAACTGTGCAAGTCATGTGAATGAGTTGACTTGCCCCCTTTTGGTTCTACAGTTTAATATCTCTCGATAAGAGATGGACATGATGCAGTTTGTCAATATTGAATGCTTTCTCATATCAAAAGTTTTTTTTTTCGTACTGCTCTTTCGTCATATTCGAATGATATTGCACAACGTATAATGTTGAATGATATGTATTCTTATGTTTTATTTACGCTATATTTCATTTGCTCTGATTCTAACGTTCCTTGATTTGACGCCGTTGTAGAGTTATTACTTCGGAAGCTTTTGTCTGTCAG
>NC_051409.1:40480026-40480268 GCF_015228065.2 Penaeus monodon | reverse complement strand
TCTTCCCCCCTCCTCTTCCCTGTGCGCTATTCAAGCAATTGCACAAAATCAGCGATCACACGCAAGACAAACGTCCAGCATTATTTTCCTCGTTTATAATCCCTCCCTCTCGTTTGCCAGAGTAAACAAGCAAGCATATTTTTCCCCTTCCCTCACCCCTAGTTTGTTTTTTTCTCTTTTTTTAAACTTTTTCTCTTTGCTTTAAGCGTGTGCAAACATCACGATGTATTTCCACTATGACA
>NC_051409.1:40479617-40479981 GCF_015228065.2 Penaeus monodon | reverse complement strand
GGGCATAAAGCCTGAGCAAAAATAGGTGACGTTTCCTACAATTTTCCAGCTAAGCTTTTTTTTTCCAATTTGATTTATAAATATAGTTCATTTCACTCATATGGATGGTGTTTATGGGGTTGCCTATTCGTCTATATCCGCGTTCCCTAATGCTTTGTATGGAGAATTAGCTTTTGTGCATGAGTTGCAGCCTCGAAATTAGGATGAATGTTGTGCTAAGTTGGGGACATTGCAGAACGTAAATTGGATTTTTTGCTTTATCTAATGGATTCTAGTAGCTGGTTCTTGTAATTGTTTTCCTTTTTGGACATTTTCAGTTACATATAATTTCCACTTCGCTGATTTCATCTGAATTGTTGTAGAA
>NC_051409.1:40478609-40478706 GCF_015228065.2 Penaeus monodon | reverse complement strand
TAGGCGTCATTTTGGCTGGCTAGGGGGCCAATTGTCACCCCTAGAGTCTGAGTGCCCCCCTCAAGGTATAGTTTGTACCGCAAAGGGCTATGTCCCA
>NC_051409.1:40478446-40478572 GCF_015228065.2 Penaeus monodon | reverse complement strand
GCCTAAGTTTCTCCTTTATATCTCTGGTCGTAGCTTCAAATGCTCCGACAATATTTTTCTCTCCAGGGCGGGGGGTCTCAGAGCGCCCAAGAAACTGATTGTGCTCATTTCAGTATCCCACCCATG
>NC_051409.1:40477905-40478235 GCF_015228065.2 Penaeus monodon | reverse complement strand
CACGATAGATTAATCATGTGTAGCTTTTTTTCCTTCCCATTTCCGGCAAGTTCCTGAACTTCTCGCACGAAATAAAGCACGCCTTGGCAGGAGTCCCAACAGGATGTTTGTTCGTATATGAGATTTAACACTCCCCTCCCCGCTCTACGGAGTAATTCCCTCCTCCTCTTGAGTTTCCCTTCCCTCCACCATTTGCCTCCAACACCATTATTTTCATCGTATTTTAGAGTTGTGTTGAAGTCTGCCAGTGGATAAGGAATCGGAAGAAAGTAATTTAACGTTGATCTCTTGTGATTCGACTTTTTGGTGTGTATTTTTTTTTTCTTTCTT
>NC_051409.1:40477306-40477836 GCF_015228065.2 Penaeus monodon | reverse complement strand
GTTTTCCCATTCCCTCTGCGATTTCTACATGTTTTGCTCTGAGAATGCAGAGAATGCATATGTACATTTTCACATATATGAATATTATCTTCCAGGAAATTACAGTAGTAATCCAATCAACAAATTCATGAATGAGTTAGTAGGAAACCAGATAACTGGATTTCAGAAAACTTGAATTAAAAATACTTAAACATACTCTCAAATTTGTCAAGTGTTACAGAACTATAGACGAACGTCCCATAGGCCTATACATGAAAAAAGAAAGAAAAACATACGAAAAAAAGACATGTCTGGACTTAAAAGCAAAAGATGAGACGCTTGCTCAGAGACAGCAAATATTTGAAGTTCTTAAGTGTATGAGGTAGATAGGATGAGAATCTGCCTGCTTTGTAAACCTCCCTTCTTTGTAACTCTTGTATGGGAGAACTTGAAAAAAGTTGAATTGCTTTGTCTTGCTTTGGCTTGTTTACTTTCACTTGGATGAGAGTAACTCTTTCATTTTGTAGCTGCTTGTCATTATATTCCATTTG
>NC_051409.1:40477060-40477179 GCF_015228065.2 Penaeus monodon | reverse complement strand
ATACATTTTCAGATAAAGAGGGAAAGGATAGTTTCATGCTAATTTCTTCTGCTTTCCAGAAAGAACAAGCAAAGGAAAGATTTCTTTTTTTTCATGCAGTATTTTTGGCTAAACATTTA
>NC_051409.1:40476647-40476921 GCF_015228065.2 Penaeus monodon | reverse complement strand
CCGTCTAACATTCACTTTTAAATAATATCATCCTTTCTTTGCATCTCAACTGCTGATCTGATGTTTATTCCTTCATTTCTCTCCCTCTCCTGTATCGTATATCACTTTCATTCACTTTATCTCTCCCCCCAACCCCAACCCCTCTCAGTCCTCTCTACGTCATACTATCCCCTGGTTTATGTGGTGGTGATATTCAAACATGGGTTTCTGCCCCTAGAGTTTTCACGGTAGTGCAAACTGACAGGTGGAAAAGGGAATATGTGTATTCATGCCA
>NC_051409.1:40475659-40475917 GCF_015228065.2 Penaeus monodon | reverse complement strand
TTTTTAAAATCCTAATTCCATGATATCTGTTTGCTTCCGGCCGAAGATGCCAGGCCGAAACACACGAGGCGGGGAGATGAAATGACTGAAAAAGGCGCAGCATCTTTCAGATACCTACTTTAGCTCTTTCCAGTAATTAAAAACTTCCATCGGATAGTAATCTGGAAAGTTTGTTTTTTGCCTTTTACCTTTTTTCTTTATGTTTCGGATTACGTCTTGTATGAGATTTGAGGAATTTATGACCGAGAAAACAGGACT
>NC_051409.1:40474231-40474501 GCF_015228065.2 Penaeus monodon | reverse complement strand
TCCGCCTCTCTCCTCCTCTCCCCTCCACCTCTCCACCTCTCCCCTCCTTCCCTTTCCACCTCTCCAGCTCTCTCCTCCCCTCCCCTCCACCCTTCCCTCCAATATCCATCAGTACTAATACGTCACTCGCCTTAAAAGGAGCAGAAGGCCAGTGCGAGATGCAATTCACACGGTGAGATGATGTAATCGGAATGAACGTGAACTGAATGAGAAAGAGGTGGGACAGATAAGAGGTGCAGAAGAGAAAAGAGATGAAGAGTAAGAGAGGGC
>NC_051409.1:40473175-40473974 GCF_015228065.2 Penaeus monodon | reverse complement strand
TGGAGGGAAAACAGAGAAATAAAGTAAGATAGAATGGAATGTGGGAGAGAAACCCATATAGAACATGAAAAAGACAGATCGAAAGGCAGAAAAGGAAAAGAGATTAATAAATAGAGATAGGGTGAAGGAAAGGAGAGAAAGACAGCATGACAGAAAGAAAAAAAGAAAATGAAACGAAAGTAAGGAGGACGGAAGGAAGGAGAGGGAGCATGACAGAGCGAGAAGAGAAGACCATAAAGGAAAACAGAAATAGAAGGAAAGCAGAGAAGGAAAGAGAACTAGGGGGAGGAGAGAGAAAGAGAGAAAAAGTAAGAGAGGAGAAGGAACAGAGACAGAAAAGGAAATTAAACAAGTGAAAGGAAAGAGAGGGGGTGGGGTGATGACCAAAGATTACTTCGTTCTAAAAAAATATAATTCAATAATATGAGGAGGGAAATCAGCTGTGGCGGTTCCAGGTGACGAAGAAAAGGTTGGAAAGACGGGTTTCTTACATTCACTGATGAATTTAATGAGGATAAGTATGTAATGATGAATTATGTTGTTATGTCTCTATCAGAAACAACTATGTCTATGGTTAATTGTGATAAAGACAAACCCAAGTTAACGATTTTTTATGGAATCAGTGAAATACACTGATAATAACAGATGACTGTAGATTTTCATATTTTGGAGAGCGTTTGCTAATGTGTTTAAATGTAGCATAGAAAAAAAACATAAATTTTCTCATTTTCTGCGAGTTATTTTTGGCTTTTGCATTATACTTGATCACACTGATAGGTTCGTGTCACATGTTAAAACG
>NC_051409.1:40472731-40472945 GCF_015228065.2 Penaeus monodon | reverse complement strand
GAAAACACAGTTTATAAAATCATATGATGAAATCTCGGCGTATGAGGGCGAACCAGCCTGGCCCAATTTTTGCAAACTTAGCCTTACAGTGTCTTAGCATACGAGTGCTTATTACAATGGCCTCAAAGGGGGAAGAAAATGCTCCACTCTTTTTGCTGGTTGCTATGGTAACGGGTCTGTCAACCTTCCAGTCGGGGATTTATTGAACTTTTGG
>NC_051409.1:40472360-40472510 GCF_015228065.2 Penaeus monodon | reverse complement strand
AAAAGATAGGGGACCCTTCCCCTAGGAGAGGGAACTAATACGTAACTTTTTAAACTTTACTTGATAACAAAAAGTAGGTGAATAGCAAACAGGTATAATGTGTTTGTTCATGTAACCGTTTGGATAAATAGTTTTTCTACCTTAGCGGGG
>NC_051409.1:40471730-40472140 GCF_015228065.2 Penaeus monodon | reverse complement strand
TTATATTGAAGTCCATGTAGGGAGAGAAGGAGGCCTAAACAAACAAAGATGATAATGAGGGGCAACGTTATGTCATTCACTCAGAAATAATCGCTTATCATCGCCATCCATAAATAGGCGTATTAGGATATCACTAAATTCACTATTAACCCAACGCTGTCAAAGTAACCAACTGAACAAAAATCACACGAAAAATATTAAGAAAGACTTTATTAATGATTAATTCCACTAATTTTCGTAATATCCACGCTATATATGGGGGCATCATAACGCGAATTCACGAGTTCATTAAAGCGTGCGCACTCCTAATACCACAGGATAAGGAACTTCAGCCCTAATAAATGATCAGGCTCCACAATCCAACCCAAGACTTAATCAGAACTAGTCAAGAACCTCACAAGGGATGATTC
>NC_051409.1:40471042-40471248 GCF_015228065.2 Penaeus monodon | reverse complement strand
AGTAAACACCTCTCACTTACCAAGAGGATCGAGCAAGACGCGGCGGGTTAGCGAATCATACGTCACCGAGATAGGAATAAGGTCGCATGTTCCTTGCAAATCTACACGGAAATCGACCTTCTTGCGCGGAGGAATTGGGACTCAGCGGTTCAACGGGTCGCTAACACACAGAGAAATTCGGATGACGAGAAGTGACGTGTTCTGAT
>NC_051409.1:40470720-40470878 GCF_015228065.2 Penaeus monodon | reverse complement strand
TGATTCAGCAAGTGATAGCTGCCCCAAGTAAGGTCTATTTAGGCAGTAGAGAGGTATGGCATATTGCTTTTAGGAGATCGGCAGTGTTGCATACTATAGTAAGATTATCGTAACCAGTTAAAGGATGCGAAGAGATTCAACGCATTTTGAATATTGCA
>NC_051409.1:40470357-40470551 GCF_015228065.2 Penaeus monodon | reverse complement strand
TATATATGAAAGTGTAGATATCTATATATTGATAAACAAATGTACATGATTTTATTGTCTAAAAAAACATAAGAGAGTAATTTCAATTAATCAACTTCCTTAAAGTAACACATCCAGTCTAAATACACACCCACGCTTCCTTTACGTGGTCTTTCTCACCCCCCCCCACCCTATTCTTACCCTTCTACCCCCAT
>NC_051409.1:40469979-40470297 GCF_015228065.2 Penaeus monodon | reverse complement strand
GACCACCACCACCCCCCACCCCTAGTCCTTATGCTCAGCCCTATTCCTTCACCCTATCCTCACCCTTCTACCCTTCTACCCTCACCCTACCTATCCAACCCACATCCCCCTACCCTATCCTCACCCTTCTACCCTTCTACCCTCACCCTACCTATCCAACCCACACACCCCACCCTATCCTCACCCCCCTCTCCATTCTGGGCATCAGTCAAAGCGAAATTCAAAACCGAACGAACTCGATCCCCCGCTAATTAATCACCGTCTCAGGTCGATCAAGACGAGAGACATAAGGTCGACCTGGCAGGAGGGATTCGACCA
>NC_051409.1:40469365-40469481 GCF_015228065.2 Penaeus monodon | reverse complement strand
TGTTTCACATTTCCCTTTGAGTTTCCTTTGATTCCCCTCTTCCCATTGTTTCATTATCGTCGTTATCGGCAATTTCTCTTATTCCATCTTCCTCCCTCATCGTGATTATCCAGACA
>NC_051409.1:40468884-40468988 GCF_015228065.2 Penaeus monodon | reverse complement strand
CTAACCCCTCTCGAAGCGGCTCTCCTGACGAGAGCAAACATTTAACACAGATTAAGCTAATTACACACCAGAGCTGCGTTGTGGTGAGAAAAAGAGAGAGGCTT
>NC_051409.1:40468341-40468428 GCF_015228065.2 Penaeus monodon | reverse complement strand
CATCGTTGCGGGATGAAGAACGGAGATTAGTTATTAGAGAATCGTGCTTTGCTACGGCCTTGGGGGATTTTAAGGGGAAAGCAAGAA
>NC_051409.1:40468159-40468306 GCF_015228065.2 Penaeus monodon | reverse complement strand
ATTTGTGTGTGAGACCTTGTTGAGAAGAAATTAAATTATCGTTTTAGGTAGGTAGAGAGGAGAGTAAATAAAGATTGAGGTAGAAAAAAAACAACAGTAGAAAAAAGAGGAGTGAGAAATCTGAAAAACAGAGAAGGGGGGTGGGGT
>NC_051409.1:40467285-40468124 GCF_015228065.2 Penaeus monodon | reverse complement strand
TCAGAACAAATAGAATGCACGGATGACGATGATGATAATATGCATGAACAATACCAAACAGTACTTCCACCGCCCACTGCTACTTCTGCTTCCAGTATTAACAACAAAATACGTCCCATCTTGAGCAAGTCATTAAACTAAGGAGAAGATGAAGCCACGAACATCAAACTCATTGAGAAATTTTTTATAAGACCACCTGAGTCTCTGGAATTCCCTCACTTCGTCGGATGCTGTGTTCTGTGGGAGAGATGAGAGATTTATCTGTGGGAGGGAGGGAGGGAAGGAGGGAGGGAGGCAAGGAGAGAGGGTGGGAGGAAGGGAGTGAGGGAAGGAGAGAGGGTGGGTGGGAGGAAAGGAGGCAGGGAGAGCGATAGGAAGGGAGGGAAGAGGGAGTCAGGGAGGGAGGAAAAGAAGAAGGGAGGAAAGGATAGAAGGGATGAGGAAAGAGAGAGAAAGGGAGGAAGGAAAGGAGAGAGGGGGGGAGGAGGATAGGAAGTAGAGAGGAAAGGAGAGAGCGAGGGAAGAGGGAGATAGGGAGGAAAGGAGGGAGGGAAGGAAGGAGGGAGATAGGGAAGAAAGGAAGGAGGAAGAGGAGAAGGATGACAGGGAGGCTACAAGTCAGAGTAGGGGGAGAAGAAGTAGAGAGAGGCAGGAGGTATGAGTAGGAGGAGGAGGAGAAGCAAAGGAGAGAGGCAGGAAAAAGGGGAAGAGGAGACATACAGAGGGAAAGGTTGGGAAAGAAGTGGAGGGAAAGGAGATGCGAGAAAGATGAGGGACAGAAATGGGCAAGGGGGAAGGCAAGGCTGGAAAGAGAATAAGTATAGGACACACACACATAC
>NC_051409.1:40466880-40467140 GCF_015228065.2 Penaeus monodon | reverse complement strand
ATGAGATGCTGTTGAGAGAGTGGGGGAAGGGGGGAAGAGGAATGGAGAGGATAAGAGAAAAGGCGAAACAAGGAGTTTCAAGAGCAGAGGGAGAAAGAAAGAGAGAGAGAGAAATAAAGGTAGAAAGAGTGTGAGTGGAGGGAGGGAGAGAGGCAAACAGGGAGACTGACACACAGAAAAAAAGAAATAAGACGAAGACCTGCTTACGAAAAAATCGTAGGCAGTTAGAATGTGACGAAGGCGGAGGTAAATAGAAAACT
>NC_051409.1:40466498-40466812 GCF_015228065.2 Penaeus monodon | reverse complement strand
AAAGTCAGGCCGAATAAAGTGTACAGATAATGACGACGATAATAATAATAAACTCACACAAAAAAAACATTAAAAAATCCTTATATTCATCTCACACAACCAAAAGAAACAGATGTAAGAACGAAGCAGAATATGACACAGGAAAGCAGTCTCTTCATATTCTCCTTACGAGTATAAGACACAGTTAGTCATGTAGACTTTTCCACTACGATATTTGATATATGTAGGAAGTTGTGCCAGGAAACAGGACAGGGAATGCTCTGTTCGTATTAAGGGTAATATCTTCCTTTTGACTTTTACTCTGAATGATATGA
>NC_051409.1:40466153-40466442 GCF_015228065.2 Penaeus monodon | reverse complement strand
TTCATTTATAATCACGTATATGTCAGTCTAACTACCGTAAATTCATGCATATATACATTCAGAAAACATCAAAGCATACACTAATAATCAAAAGAATAATAACGATCGTATCATCGAGTGGAAAAACCACAAACAAATCCTTTTCCAAATCATGCTTGGACGCGTCGACTACCAAAGAGGGTGTTGATGATTCTTAAAGGTTTCTGATGAAAAAAGGCCTGTTTTTCTTTAATGTCACCTTGGAATGCAGTGAACCGGACATCATCTATGTGACATTTGCACTAGACGT
>NC_051409.1:40465044-40465375 GCF_015228065.2 Penaeus monodon | reverse complement strand
ACGAAATGGGATATCACACGCACACATAAAAAATTACTAATAAAGAAAAAAGGGGAAAAAAAAAATATTTTGTGAATCTACAACCTCTATTCATCGAAAATGATTCACAACAGAAATATATATCTTTTTAAATTAAGTTTTTTTTGCAGCCTTAATCACATAACTTCATCAAGACTTTCATAACAAAGCCATTAAACTTGTGTCTCGCGATGTGATGTTGGTGATGATGACCGGAAATTGAGTGATGGAGAGATAGATGATGGAGATGTCTTTTGGCTTTGGGAGATTCTCGCGGAGATCTCACGGCTTTGACGTCTGCCCCTTTGTGGAT
>NC_051409.1:40464125-40464370 GCF_015228065.2 Penaeus monodon | reverse complement strand
GTGTGTGTGTGTGTTTCTGTTTCATTAGTCCAGTTATATCTGTAAATTTCGTTTTCTTCCTTGTCTCTGTTTCTCTAATCATTCGTGGCTGGCCTTTAATTTCATGGCTGTTGACCAAGAAATTGATGTGAAGGTTTCCCAATGAAAGGCGATCTTTACGTGTTCGCTAGAATTGAATTACAGTTTGAAATGTAATCTGTGGAACCAATAGTAAACAGTTTGAAAGCGTTTCAGGATTGAATCAT
>NC_051409.1:40463055-40463224 GCF_015228065.2 Penaeus monodon | reverse complement strand
ATCTGTACTACTGTGCATGTCATTAAAGGACCATAAAGTTTATCATAAAACTCAGCCACGCAGACCTACACGCAGTCAGTGATGTACAAACATGAGCACACCTGCGGTAAAAGATTTACGAGCTCAGGCCAGTAAGTCTGCCTTTTCTTACCTGTTATTAAGGCTTTAC
>NC_051409.1:40462374-40462545 GCF_015228065.2 Penaeus monodon | reverse complement strand
CAGAATGACATACAAATGTTAAAACGAAATTAAAATTGAAAAAAATAAAGGTATAGAGTAAAGAAAAATCTTGAAGAAGAGGGCTTATGAAATGTAGGTTTTCGTCCGTAGATTTTAAGCGACAGAAATGTAAGGAAAAAAAATGCAGGAGGAATAAATTGAGTAAATTCA
>NC_051409.1:40461747-40462078 GCF_015228065.2 Penaeus monodon | reverse complement strand
TGTAACGGAATAAAACGAATCAAACCCAGATGAAAAAAAGAATGCAGATTAAAAACGTGTGGGCAATGCAGAGGCAGAACCAAATGAACAAGAAGATATGTATGAGATAAAATAGTAAAGAAAATAAATGCAAACTGAGGAAAGAAAGAGAGAGAAAGAAGAAAAATAAAACTACAGAGACAGGAGAAATATCTGAATAAGAGGAATAAGAAGAAAGGGCGAAAGAAATACAACTGCAAAATACTAAAAGAAAAAGTACTAAAACGACAAAGAAGGGAAAAAAGAAACGAATAAGAAAAAGAAAGTAACTAAGAATATACAATATATAAAA
>NC_051409.1:40460957-40461709 GCF_015228065.2 Penaeus monodon | reverse complement strand
AAAAACAGAGGGGAACAGATGAAGAGATTAAGTTGCGGAGGAGAAAGGGAGAAAAGAGGATAGAGAGAAGGGAAGAGCGCAAGAAGGGGGACAGAGAGGAAGGGAAGATAAGATGGAGAAATTGGAATAACAAGGGGAGGGACAGGGATATAGGAAGAAAGAATGGAAGGGAGAATATGACGAAAGGGTGGTGAAAGGAGAATGGAAGTTAAGGAGAGACAGAAGGAATGGAGGAAGGAAAAGGAGAAAATGTAAGAATGAGAAAAAAGAGGACAAGATGACAAAAACAAGAAGGTAAAGAGAGGGAAAGTAAAAAGTAAAAAGAGGAACAAAAAGTAATAAAAATTGATAAAAATAGAAAAAAAAGTCGAAAGGGGAAAATGATTAATGGATATATGATGAGGAAAAAAGGAAAGAGAAAAGATGGTGAGGAAAGTAGCTATAAAACGTAAACACTTTATACCCAGCTAGAATCCCCCCCCCCACCAACCCCTATTTAAACGACCATCACCTAGGCCTACTCGGCGTCATAATCGACGGAGTTTTTCCCTCTAATGCCGCGCATTAATGCTAACTTCCCCCTCCCTCTGAGCCCATACATTACGGCGGTTGTTTTGCTTCATTTTAATACTTTGAAACGTGTTTTCGCTTAGGATTTTTTTTCTTGCATCTTTGTTTTCTTCGGAGTTGTAAATTACGAAGAAAATTTAAAGAACTTAGTAAAGGGATTTCTTTTCGGAAGAGTGAACCTT
>NC_051409.1:40460312-40460501 GCF_015228065.2 Penaeus monodon | reverse complement strand
GGCCGAGCCCGTCTCTCCATCCTGTCTCCCAAGACCACTATCTTCTCGAGGGCGCTTTATAAAACATGCAGCGCCTCGGCTGTAAAGAAAACAGTAAAAGCCTGAAGGGAGAAACACGTTTACGACACTCTCTCTACTTGTCCTCGTGTCCGAAAATTGAGAGAAAAGGAGGAAAAGAACTGATAACTA
>NC_051409.1:40459183-40459932 GCF_015228065.2 Penaeus monodon | reverse complement strand
AAAAGGAGAAAAGAAGAACATATGCAAGAAAGAAGAACCAAAACAGGAAAACATAACAAAAAAGGAAAAGGAAAACATGAATAAAACAAACAAATAAAAAAGACACAAAAAGCTTTAGTTTTATATAAGTCCTTCATCCATTACAACCTCTCATAACAAGGCATTATTCTACGTTTTCTGTAACGAGATTCAGTGAGAAAAGTACTTTTTGGAACTTCTTTAAAAAGAAGGTACTGTATATAAAAATACTTGTGTGTTTACTTTAACTTGTAAAAGAGAGCAGAATGTGTATTTATGTATGTGCGTGTTTGTTACTTTTGCTATTGATAACATAATTCTTTCTTTGTTATCGTTATTTCATCTTTCTGTATCATACTTTTTTATATAATTTTGTTTTAGTAATTTTTCTGATATTTTTAATGTCTTATACTTTTTATCTTCATAACGGACTTATTCATAAATGTAATCTGTATGATGATGGCATCTATCATAAATGGGAAATTTTTAAATAAATGCATGGTTTCCCCTCATAATTACCCACACACATATTCCTTGTTTTATTAATTTCAAAAAGATGTCAATGTGAAAAAGAAAGGGTACCTTGTTTATTCAAAGAAATCGATGAATTTCTTATATGAGGGTTAAGAGGGTAACCACGTGTTATTGCATCTGATTATTGCAATTGCCTTAACATTGATCAGGTGTTCTCGGTTGCCAGATGTTGGGATACAGAATAATCAAAGGCGTGG
>NC_051409.1:40458393-40458740 GCF_015228065.2 Penaeus monodon | reverse complement strand
TATCACTAATAATAACAAGAAAATAATCTTATATGAGTAACTTTCGTCTGCCATTTTCACGTTTAGCTTGTACAAAGCTACAGAATATTTGAGCCCTTACAGGCGTAAAATATTTCAAATCAAATGTAAATAACTAATTTAGCGTGTAGAAAAAAAGTTTGTTAATTACTAAAATGCGCCTTTTTTCTTTAAAATCCAACAAAGAAAAGCTTAATTATATCCTTAAGTAATCCTTAAGTCTTTAAATATACAAGACGTAATCACTTATAGAATTCTAACTCAACACAGAACTTAAACATTCTTTAAATAAGGCGTGAAATAACTCTCATTTTCTCCTCCCCCCCCCC
>NC_051409.1:40458160-40458340 GCF_015228065.2 Penaeus monodon | reverse complement strand
ATCCCTGCTTTTGTTACCATAATCCTCATCGATCCTTCGCCTCGCCAACGAAATTAATATTTCCTGGAGGGTGAGAAGTGCAGATCTAGGGAGAAATAGGGTGAAAGTGTGGGGTAAGGAAGAAGGGTGTACTTGAGGGAAATATAGGGAGATGGTAGAGAAAGTCTGGGAATGAAAAAG
>NC_051409.1:40457799-40457991 GCF_015228065.2 Penaeus monodon | reverse complement strand
TGGTAGAAAAAGACTGTGAATAGGAAAGAAGAGAGAGAGATAGCGCCCGTATGAGAGAAAGAGAAATTTGTACTAATAGCATAACACATAGACACTTCCGTCCAGCTGAGAAGGGGAGGCGGGAAAGACCGCAATAACTGGAAGACAAGTCTCATAAATTTGGGTTGTGAGAATAAGGGAAAGAGAGTAAAG
>NC_051409.1:40456376-40457297 GCF_015228065.2 Penaeus monodon | reverse complement strand
ATCTATCACGAACAAGACGAACTTTAAAACAAAACTCAAACAGACATCTTGATTGAATCTCTCGAGTCCCTGATCACTTCTTTTGTGTTTTTTTCAAGCATTTGTTTCTTTTGTGTTTATCGTCTGTTCTCATTTCTATAATCTTCTTTGTTCTTTCTCCTTCTATTGCTTCATCGCTTGTGTTTTCTTTCATATATATAATTTCCCCCTCTATCTATCTTCATCCCTCCTATGTCACCATTTCTACCATTTTCCTCATAGGATTCGTAATATACTTAATCTCATCTTATTCCCTTTATATTATTTTCTTTTGTTCTTCCTATTCTTCTCATACATTTCCTATTCTCCTGTCCCCATTTCATTTCATATTTTTTTGTTCTCCTCTCATTTTATCTCTATTCACCTATTCTTAAATCATTTTCCCACCAAATTTGATTATACTTTTCATATTCTTTTATTTTTTCACATATCCATCAAATTCTCCCTAATTTCTCTTATTGTTTTCCATCCTATTCGCCATTACCTTCCTTATTATCTCATGTCCCTACCATTTACCACCTATTTTCTTCATATTTCCCTACAAAGCCTTTTCTCAATTTTCTCATAGCGTTGCTGTTCCCTCCCTGTTTTCCTCGCATCCAATCGCCAATTTTCCTCAAATTATTCGCATTCGCCAATATTCCTCGTATGCTTCATATTCGCCAATTTCACACAAAAAAATACAATCCCCAATTTTCCTCAAATTATTCGCATTCGCCAATTTTCCCCACAGCCTTCCTATTCGCCTTCTGTTCTCATACTCTCTGTCTATCCTCTTTTCCTCGGCAAAGCCTGAGTATGTCCAGAGGAGCCTTTCCTATTGTGAAATTCATGGATTTGGTCTTAAGGAAATGAATTCATGGAAAGGGGCACTCGAGAAGG
>NC_051409.1:40455805-40455963 GCF_015228065.2 Penaeus monodon | reverse complement strand
TAAAATCGGGGGAGGGATAAAAAGAAAGATGGTAGGATAAAGGGAGTTTAAGGATGGCAATGAGAGAGGGGGAGTAAAGAGGAAGAGTTACGTAAACCGATAGTAAAGGGTAGATAGAAGAACTTTAAATCAATTGGAATATGGAGTTTGGAAGTGGC
>NC_051409.1:40455167-40455658 GCF_015228065.2 Penaeus monodon | reverse complement strand
GTCAACATCATTAGAACATTTTTTTACAAAATTTATGCATCTGCCTTCACCTTCCTAACATTCATCAATTCTCCTATCTCCATTGTTCTGCTAATTTATTCATTCTCTCATTCTTTCCCATTTCTTTCGTTTCGCTTTCCCATTCCTAAAACATGCAAATTCAAAGTCAAAGACTTTTAAAGTTCCAATTACACGCAATCAAGAGAAATTTGTTGTGCATGAGACATATGTTATAAGATATGGACATTATGCTAGTTGCCTTAAATATATGAAGCAAAGGTGAAGACATGAAAGAAGATAACCAATATTTTAATTTTCTTACACATCTCATCCTAAACTATTATTTAATACTTTTCTCTCTTACTTCTCTCTATTTTTTCCGCTCTCCAATCGCCTTTCTTTCTATGTCCCGGCACGCCAAAGGTATGGCTCTCCCCCCTCAGTGCCATTAAAACCAGTGGCCCGTCTTGACCTTGGAAAAAGTTTTTTAA
>NC_051409.1:40454335-40454678 GCF_015228065.2 Penaeus monodon | reverse complement strand
CCTCCTCGTGGAGCAAACAAGCCAAAAGAGCGACAAGTGAGAGCGGCATCTCCCAGCATCCCGGTGTGGGAGATGGCTCGTCCTAAACTAGAAAGTGTGTCTGTGTACTTTACACTTTTGTGACAACATTTCTTGTGTACATGGGAGGTTAAGCAGTGTGTGTATAACCTTTTTCTCGTTTATCTTTTTTTTATCTTCATCTTTTCATGATTTTTTTTTTCTGTGTTTGTCTTTTTGTTGTTTCTGCTTGTCTGTGACACTGTTTTGTTATTGTTGTCAAGATTATTTTGGGTTATAGATAGTCTCTTGATTTTTCGTCTCTTGATCTTACTCGATTTTATCG
>NC_051409.1:40453835-40454087 GCF_015228065.2 Penaeus monodon | reverse complement strand
GTCATCGTTTTCCCCACATTATTTTCCTGTTTAATGTTACCACTTTAAAAGGCACAAAAGAATAATTAAAAGTTATTACATCCTTATTTACACTTCTGTTTAATCTGAATTCCGACTTTTTTTTTCAAAGACACATTGACTTTGTATTATTTTAATTTCATATTAGGAACGTATGACATTCTGTACATTACTTGTGTTTAGTAGTTAGGCTGCAATGACAGAATATATGATTTATAAAGTGCGTGCGTGCTG
>NC_051409.1:40453547-40453804 GCF_015228065.2 Penaeus monodon | reverse complement strand
TTATGTGATTGTTATATACTTTTTATTTTTGTCTTCACGTTTATTTAGTTATATCCTCCATTTTTTTCCACTTTCCTACTTTTAGTATCCTTTCATTACTTCTTGGCTGAATCTCTCTTATCTACTTATCTTTTTTTTTTTATCTTTCTCCGTCATTCACTTTTTTGTTAATTCCATAAGTTTACTCTTCATAACTTCATTATATTTCCTTCGTAAAAGCTTCCTCCCATTCAATCACTATCTGTTTTTCTTCATAG
>NC_051409.1:40453112-40453327 GCF_015228065.2 Penaeus monodon | reverse complement strand
ATGTACAGATTTTTTGTCTTTTTTTCGTACAGTATAGAACTCTACATCTAAACTAAATTAATTGGATTTTAATGTGATTAGCTTTGACGGTGAATTAGATAATTAGATAATTACGTCTTTCCTTTTTATAAATTGCTATATGAGTTTCAGCCCTTTACTCGTTCGATAATCCTCGGTCTCTTTTTATGCATATAAAAAAAAAAGTTCTCGGTAAT
>NC_051409.1:40452362-40452561 GCF_015228065.2 Penaeus monodon | reverse complement strand
CGAAAGGCATTAAATCAAACACTTAATTTTTACTTCACATTTATGAGTGAGTGAGCGTGCCAAGTCTCTCAGACCAACTTTGAATTATTGAAAGCGTCATGATATGCTTTTAACATCTGTTCCTTGTTTGGTGTAATTACGTCTTGTTTTTTGCTTGTTTTAGTTTCCTTTTACTTTGACGGTATATGTATTAATATGT
>NC_051409.1:40452073-40452206 GCF_015228065.2 Penaeus monodon | reverse complement strand
TACGCTCAGTCTAAGAGTTTCTTCTTTTATCTATCTATCTTCCTCTTCTGATAATTTAATCGCATTCTATACCTTCTTCCTACTTCCTTTTTCGTTATATTTTTTCCCTTTTTACCTTAACCTTAAATTATTA
>NC_051409.1:40451800-40451893 GCF_015228065.2 Penaeus monodon | reverse complement strand
TGTTTCCTTTTTCCACACTCCTTCGCATTCCTGAATTTAATTCCTCTCTTACCATTCCTAGTTTGGGTCAAAGAGAGAATATTATCAGTATTT
>NC_051409.1:40451197-40451328 GCF_015228065.2 Penaeus monodon | reverse complement strand
TTTAATTTCTCCTTTAATAGATCAACTTTTTTTTCTATTTCTTTCTCCTTTTCCCTTCTGATATATTCTTTCCAATATTTTTCCACCTACTTACCACTTTTACTATGTATTCCTTCGTCTCATCATATATA
>NC_051409.1:40450929-40451166 GCF_015228065.2 Penaeus monodon | reverse complement strand
GCACCTGCCAAGACGTTCTTTTCATCATCCTTTCCTCCTCTCCTTCTTTCTTTCTCACCTCCCATATTTACCTCCTATTTCCCTCCTTCATCACTTCTCCAATTGGTCATCAATTTTCCTCTCTCTCATCTTTCGATCCCAATTTTGAATATACCCAATACCTTCTCCTCCACCATCCTACCTCCTTATTTTCTGGTACATACCTTAGCTCTTTTCCCCTCCTTCATCTCCTTAAAT
>NC_051409.1:40450398-40450475 GCF_015228065.2 Penaeus monodon | reverse complement strand
GGAGCATTTCCGTAATTACTTGTCTTTTTCTTTGTCTACTCTGTTCATGTATTCTTATATTTTCTTTTAAATTCGTA
>NC_051409.1:40449997-40450095 GCF_015228065.2 Penaeus monodon | reverse complement strand
CACAAGTCCCAGAAAGCTCCTTGACAGCCCGTGAAAGCGTTTAAGAAAGGTGGAGGCAAGGGGCGTAATATCAGGGAGTAGTGTGTTTGCTAAGTTTG
>NC_051409.1:40449635-40449813 GCF_015228065.2 Penaeus monodon | reverse complement strand
GCATCTTTTGTCTGTTTGGAATTTTTCTTAATAAACAGTGAAGATGGATATTGATAAGGTAATGTTTATTTTACTGGTTATAGAAAATATGTCATGGTTATGATTGTTATTATGACTGATTTAATCACCTACGGGATATTAATACTTAAACTAGTGTAGTTTTTGTAATAGGTATTTC
>NC_051409.1:40449255-40449478 GCF_015228065.2 Penaeus monodon | reverse complement strand
TATTAGAAGGAAATAGATGTTAAAGTCAAGAGAAGAAAAATCAATCACTCTGACACCCCCTCCCCTATTCCCCTACCCATTACCCCCCTCCCCTTCCCTTACCTCAAGACCTTGACCTCCCTACCCCAACCATCCCCTGCCTTCCCCCACTCCCCTTACTCTTACCCACGACTCCGCCCACTTTGCCCCATTGCCTTCCCCACCCTGTGACCTACCTTTCATA
>NC_051409.1:40448805-40449210 GCF_015228065.2 Penaeus monodon | reverse complement strand
TAGAATCAAAGGACACTAATCCCCCGCCCTTTCCCCTCCCTCCCCTACCGTTCCTCTTCCCTCTCCCTTCTTCCTTTCCCCCTCCCTTCCTCCTCCTCCTCTCCTCCCCTCCCCCTTCCCCTCTCCTTCTCCCCTCCCTTCTTCGTTCCCCCTCCCTTCCTCCTACCCCCCTCCCATCTTCCTCCTCCCCTCCCCTCCCTTCGTCCTCCTCCCCTCCCCTCCCCTCCCTTCCTCCTTTTCCCTCCAACCAGCCCCTCCTCCCCCCCTTTGGACTGCGCTCAGGAAAATTCTCTGAGGAAAGATTTTTTTGCGACGATCGAGCGGTTTCTAGCGGCCTCTTAACTATTTTTATATTCACATTTTGTTTTTTTTCTCTCTCGTCCTTTATTCGTCTCTATTAATTAG
>NC_051409.1:40448479-40448682 GCF_015228065.2 Penaeus monodon | reverse complement strand
CACGGAATACGGATGAAAGTCAAAACAAACTATTCTCATGCAAGTCAATCCCATTAAATAAAAAAAGAAAAAGGAAAGGAAAGAAAGAAAAAGAAAAAGAGAGCGAGAGAGAGAGAGAAAAAGAAATAGAGGATTTGATTCTTTCGTGAATAGGATCAGAATCTGTCTACCTGTTCCGGAACCGAGCGCCGACTTGCTAATTG
>NC_051409.1:40446394-40446609 GCF_015228065.2 Penaeus monodon | reverse complement strand
GCAAAAGCAACAAGGGAAACTCCAGCCATTTTTCTCTCTCTCAGATCCATTTCACGAAGAACATTCATTAAAGAAGCTGTCACAGCCTCTCCTTTTCCCCGAGACCGAGCGAAACCCTTTTCGGGGAAAATGTCAGCCGAAGGAGATATAGGCGTGTCTTATCTTCCCTTAATGACTAGTAAACCCCTTTGCCATCCCCTGTTATAGGGCAAGGT
>NC_051409.1:40446091-40446195 GCF_015228065.2 Penaeus monodon | reverse complement strand
TGATGTTTCTGTCTTCTCTTTCTCATCTCTCTCTTTATCAGCCTCGTTACCTATCTAAATTCCGATCAATCTATCACTCTACATCTTTGCATCTACCTGCGTTT
>NC_051409.1:40445587-40446042 GCF_015228065.2 Penaeus monodon | reverse complement strand
TTATACCAAGTTTCTCATAGTCATGACACCCCCCTTCCCCCTACCCCCCTCAAAAAAGTCCCCCTCCCCCCATGGTATGTCATGAATTGCTCCTTTGTGATGCTAATTACAGATTCCCCCCCCCCTATTTTTTTCTTTCACCCAAACTTAAATTGCGTCGTAAATCTCAGGCCAGGAAAAGTGATCTTGTCTCCAGTGATAGTCAAAGCCCCAGCTCTCCCTATCATTGCACTATGCAAGCTTTTGCAATCTTCCCTGTATAGTGCTGATGCAATATCTCTGATTGATTATTATACTTGCGAAGTTTTTTTTCTTCCATTTGTGGATCTTTTTTGCTTGTGGGTGTTACTGTTCATCTTTACCTATATTCAGTATCAAAATGTACATTATTCGTATTGTAAAGATATGTCTACTTATGTTTCTTCTTTGTGTATTTGTGTTTATCATTATTAATT
>NC_051409.1:40445337-40445491 GCF_015228065.2 Penaeus monodon | reverse complement strand
TAAATACCCCCCCCCCTCCCCCGCCCACCACCGCACTTTCCAAAGTCGCTTCATCTTAGTGACCTGATTCGCGGCCAAATCTTTACCGTTCAAATTGTCAATGAAATTCGCCCCTCATTCGCTCCAATTTCATTCGTTCTCTGGTTTCTTAGAA
>NC_051409.1:40444808-40445062 GCF_015228065.2 Penaeus monodon | reverse complement strand
TGCATACTTTTCCCTACACAATATCCAATTAAACCTTTGCAATTCATGAACAGGTCTTCTCGAGAAGAAATATTTGCATATTCCTTTCCCCCGAATAAGACTAAATGTTTGTATTGCATCGTTTATATGCAGCGCCGGTTGGGTTGTTGTTCCATAGGTTTCGTGATGATCTTGAGTCTTATAGTTGTTCAAATGTTGAGACAAAGCGGTAACTCATGTGGTAGAAGAATATGGGCAGGAAATTGGATCGTTTG
>NC_051409.1:40444024-40444330 GCF_015228065.2 Penaeus monodon | reverse complement strand
ATTCACACTCCCTGAACTGCCATGACGCACATACTGACGCTCACCTTCACTCACGCACACAAACAATTATCGAGATCATTATCGTACACCTGGCAGCCCATCCCTGCTATTTCCGAGTCCGCGACAATCGTAACCAAACGCAGTAAATTATCGTACCGGACCACCGAAATTGTAGCTTATCTCGGTCTCTAGCTCTCTTATGGCTCCCATTCGTTATCATTAGCAGCTCGCGTTATCTCTTATCATTTTGGGGACAAGATGATCGCGAGCCTTGTTCTGGCCAGGTCGGATATGATTGCTACTGAA
>NC_051409.1:40443229-40443469 GCF_015228065.2 Penaeus monodon | reverse complement strand
TTTACTTTTCTTCTCTTACCTTTGGAAACAGCGACTTTAATCTATTAAATGAGGAAAAAAAATCAACTTTTAGTTTTATGCTTCGGTAGTTTTTCTTCTTAATATTGATTTCCTTTTTACTATCCACAGAGCGAAAATGCAAGGATATTCGTAGAAACAACGTAAACTATTTAATTTCTTTATATAAATCATTCAAAAAAAATAGTACGAATAGAAACCAGGCGACAAACGGTTGTGGGT
>NC_051409.1:40443076-40443194 GCF_015228065.2 Penaeus monodon | reverse complement strand
GGGTCTTTACGCGCGTGCATTTTCCTCGTGTTATTATTATTGTTGTTTATGGTATTGGGTCTCCAGCCGTAATCTTAAATTCCTATTTTTACCGCTAATTGGGGGAAGTAATGCATAC
>NC_051409.1:40442580-40442667 GCF_015228065.2 Penaeus monodon | reverse complement strand
GGGAGGCAGCTGAAACACACGGAAATAAAAAAGGTTTAAAGGAGAGGAAACAGAGGCCATAAATAAGAGGGAATTTAGAGCGAAGTT
>NC_051409.1:40442084-40442383 GCF_015228065.2 Penaeus monodon | reverse complement strand
CCTGTTCCCTAAATAAACCTGCTCTGGGAAGAAGAAAAAAAATGCATTTCTATGAATGGTATTTGCGGTAGTAATGACGGCTATTTGGGTAATAGTATAGGGAGAGAATTGCAAGGGGAAAGTGTATTGTTGAATGCGCTGTTAGATCACTAGATACGCGGTGATTAATGTGGTGAAAGGAAAGCTTATGCGTGTTCGTAAACTCGCGTGTACATATGTTTAAAAAGTTCACATGAATATTTACATGCACATTTACATGAATACTCGTACTAAGAGGTGTTTTATAAGAAACGAGGGAG
>NC_051409.1:40441781-40441946 GCF_015228065.2 Penaeus monodon | reverse complement strand
CCTGCAAAAATGAAGCAAAACACACGAAGCGCCAAGACAGGCCGCCGCCCGAGGCACATCAGAATGCACCCCCCACCCACCACCCCCCTTCCCCCTCGGCAGGAACCTTTCCTTAGAGACAAGCCTACAGTGTGGAGGTTACGACGCGCCCCTTGATAAGCAGAT
>NC_051409.1:40441342-40441649 GCF_015228065.2 Penaeus monodon | reverse complement strand
TAAGAAAAGTGGCCGGAAAAGAAGTGGGAAGAAGGAGGAGGAGGAGTTAGGAAGGAGGGAGATATATGTCCAACATACCTATTCCATCGCATATACCTATATCTATAGAATATATACCTAATATGATTAACCCCTATAATTATATATGAGCTATAGTGATAGTATGGGATATTATGGATATATTATGTATGGGAGTAGTATAGATATAGTATGGATAATGATGGTTATAAGTGGTAGGATAATATATATAGTATATATAATATATATGGCGAATAATATATGATATCAAGGATATATTATATATGGA
>NC_051409.1:40440747-40440838 GCF_015228065.2 Penaeus monodon | reverse complement strand
GGGTGGGAGGTTAATATTTACCCTTTAATTAGATAAATTAAGGGAAGCCTGAGGCAGGAAAGCTCAAAGAGACAGATAAACAAAAATTCTA
>NC_051409.1:40440518-40440696 GCF_015228065.2 Penaeus monodon | reverse complement strand
TGCAGATGAAGAGGTTCATTAAGAGAACAAGAGAGGTTAATGAAAAGGAGAAATAGGAGCAGAGACGTAAACAGAAGGGAGAAAAGAGAAATAAAAAAGTTCATTGGGAATATTATTAGAAAATGATATGCACAGTCACATATAATCACTTGTTTTGTATCCTGGTGTAGTTCATGGG
>NC_051409.1:40440089-40440199 GCF_015228065.2 Penaeus monodon | reverse complement strand
GCCAAGGTACCAAGGCGCAATGTAATTTGGCAAACTCCTCAGTCGAGTAAATCGGGTTACTATAGGTTCTCCCTCGCTGTCTTGTCTGCTTGTTTGAGACGTCTAGAAGA
>NC_051409.1:40439434-40439970 GCF_015228065.2 Penaeus monodon | reverse complement strand
TATATACATGTGTGTGTGTGTGTCTATTAGTATATTGCTCATGCAATCTTTTCTTTATCGATTTCTTGTCCTGATTCATTATCTCTGTTAATTTGCAGACTTATTTTTGCTGTTGCTTTTGTTTTCTTGCATCTTTATCTTTTCTTTCCTTCTTTTTATTAACAACATATCTTTCATCTTATTTAACTCTTCCTATTTCCCCCTTTTCTTCTCTCTTTCGTTTCTCCCATTTTTCTTCCTTTCCTCGCTTCCCTCTTCACGCAGGAACATAAACGGACCGGGGCAGAGTCCTTTCCACTCCGTCGAAATGAACCGAGAAAGAACTTTTCTCTAGGCACGAAAAAAAGACAAATACCATATATATTTTTTCTGTGTTGTGTTCATTTTCCTTTTCTTTTCACTTCCTGACGTTGATGCACGAATATGTACATACAACGCACACGCAGGTACACGTAGCGGAACACGGAGGAACTCAAACACATTAGACACACCCGGACACGCACATACCTACGCGATCACAATTCTCCCCTCCCTGT
>NC_051409.1:40438158-40439249 GCF_015228065.2 Penaeus monodon | reverse complement strand
AATTCCTTCGAAACGTGAGGGACGAAATAGATTTTTTTTATGTTCTCTCTTTAAAGGGAATTCGAGTAATTCTCTACAATTCTGTACCCTACGTCCCGCCCTCCTAAGAGAAAAATAAAGGTAAATAAAACGAGATATAATGATTTTAAGCGGTAAATTCCCCTACGCAGACGAAAAATGGAATGGAAGAAGGGGTAGGGTATACACTGAAATTATGGAAAGGGAAGGTACGGAATTCTGAAGTATATATCTTTTCCGTTTGTTTTTCCTTATTTACTTATCATCAGCGCAGATTTACAGCTGTTGACCTCCCCCCCTTGTTCCCCCTAGATATTCCATCTATCACTCCTCCTCCCCACCTTTCCAGCTGTTCTATCCACCATTCCCACACTCCTTTTCTAGAGATATTCCCTCCAGCTGTCCTCCTCCCCTGCCTTTCAGCTGTTAACTTCACCATTTCAACTTCCATTGTTATTCTCTTTATCTCTTCTCCTCCTTTATTCTTCAGTTCTTCCCTCCACCAGTCTTACTTCGCTTTCCCATGATTATTCCTTTCAACTTATTCATCTTTGATTATAATTTTTCTCCCTCCATTGCTCTCTCTCTTCCACTTCCATGGATACCCCCCCCCCCTCCATCTCACCCTCGATTCTTCTCCAACTTTTCCTTCCATTGCTTCCCCTCCCTCTTTCGCTCTCCCTCCTTCAGTAGCTCTTCTGTCAAACGGCCCCCCTCCCTCATCTTCGGCCCTTCCTTCCACACCCCCTCCCTCCCAACCTCCCTCTCTTTTAGCTCTTCCATCCACCTCCCATCCTCCCCCTATCTCAATGTCTTCACCTATATCTCTCCGCCATAGAAACTATCTAAATGATTTAGATTAACCCTTATCTAAATTAGGTCTATATCCCTGTCCCCCTTTAACCCTTCCCTAATCCCCTCTTCATTCAATCACGCATTTTATGTCTTTAAGGCTGAAAGTTCACTGATTTATAAAAAAAAAAATTATAATAGCCTTAATGGTATAAGATGCCTGCTATCAATAGAAAAATTATAATTAAAGTATAGAGATTTAAAGATAGGTAGAAAGCTAG
>NC_051409.1:40437686-40437853 GCF_015228065.2 Penaeus monodon | reverse complement strand
CTGAAAATGTTTGTTTTATCTAATGGCGTCATGTCCTCGTGCATGACACCTGTTTCTCATTATTCTGGATCATGCAAGGCGCGTTCATGACTGCAGTTCCGTGCTTTTAGTTGCTTGCTGGGGCTGATTTCAGTTTTAACTTCTCTCTTCTTCTCTCAATATCGTTT
>NC_051409.1:40436525-40436879 GCF_015228065.2 Penaeus monodon | reverse complement strand
TGGTGTTGGTTGCATATTGATTTTGGATACGCATTCGACAGTTTAACAATAGTCAGATTATGAAATACGAAGCGAGAGAATTTAAGTTATAAAATATGGATGCACGTCGCATGTCACCCATGCCTCCACCCCCCCCCCCCCTTGTGACAGGATCAGCTGGGGTCCTGGTCAGTCGTGGCGAGGGAGGGATCGAACTCACGATCCCTAGGTCGGTGTGTGGACGCCTTAGCCCACTGAGCCACTGAGAAGAGGAAGCGTCTGTTTTGTAGATAATCATCTTCCTGGATATTCTTTTTCTCTTCTTTCCGATGTCTATCTCTTGAGGTTTTTTTTTTCTCACTTTCTGTGTTTTTA
>NC_051409.1:40436119-40436358 GCF_015228065.2 Penaeus monodon | reverse complement strand
TCGTCAACAGCAGAGCAAATCAATCAAGAAAAAGGTCGTGTTCTGCCAATACGAACATTTCCAACCCAGTCATTAATAGCAACAGTTCCTTCAGCTTTCCTCTTGACAGGTAAGGGATTTCGTAAGATTTGCACGACCAGGAGAGCCAAGGAACTCATCTCCTGCAGTTGCAAAGGAGAAGGGAACTCGCGGCTTCAGTTGCTGTGGAGGGTTGCAATTGTTCGAAAATGGCTTTGTAT
>NC_051409.1:40435628-40435718 GCF_015228065.2 Penaeus monodon | reverse complement strand
GAGCACAGAAACTGTGTCCAAAAAGTAGGTATGAAAATATGCCTAAATACACGCACGTACTCACACAACGAAATATGAAAAGATGAATCA
>NC_051409.1:40435366-40435560 GCF_015228065.2 Penaeus monodon | reverse complement strand
CACTCCTATAAGCCAGCCTGAAGAGAAAGGATTTCCCGTGAAAGTTATTACCTGTGAACGCCATCTGTTGGTCGTGAGTGGAAACATGAGGTATGACGGTCTGACTTTAATGGCTGTCAAGATTTTATTCCTTGTTTCCTTTCCTTTTGATCAAAAGGTTCAGGGATTTGTGGGTAAGGGTGTACATTTTTTTT
>NC_051409.1:40433706-40434982 GCF_015228065.2 Penaeus monodon | reverse complement strand
TACACTTACCACCCGAACCAAAAAAAAACTAAGAATTATTGCAAAGAACAAGCCGGTCAAGCACCTGTTCATCTTTAACATGTACTCTGTTATTTCCCGTAAGAAATCACCTCCCCCCCCCCCTCAAAAAAAAGAATGAAAAATGAAATAAAAATGACCAAACCTCAAATGGAACTTGAAACCAAGGAGATAAAATGCGTTATTGTTGACAAAAATGCAAGTTCTAAACTGCCTGCTTCCTTTTTTCTTATATTTTTTTTCCACTTTTTCTTCTACTTTCTACTTTTTTCTACTTTCCATTTTTTCTTCTACTTTCTACTTTTTCTTCTATTTTCTACTTTTTTCTTCTACTTCCTGTTTTTTTTTCTACTTTCTACTTTTTTCTTCTACTTTCTGTTTTTTTTCTACTTTTTCAACTTTTTTCATTACGTTTTATTATTATAATTTTTCTCACCGTTTTTTTTATCTTTTCTTTTTCCTCTTTGTTTCTCCTCCTCATTCTATCTTCTTCTTCTTTCTTTCTCTCTTGTTCTCCTCCTGTTCCATTCTCTCTCTTTCTTCTTTCTTTCTTGTTCTTCTCATTCTATTTTCATTTTCGTCTTTCTTTCTTGCTCTCCTTCTCTTGTTCTATCTTCTATATTTCTTGTTCTCCAATTCTCACTATATATTTTCTCTCTTTTCTTACTTTGTTTCTAATTCTCCTGCTCCTCTTTTTATCTTCTCTCTTCCTTCTTACCTTTCTTTCTTTCTTCTGAAATCTTTAATCTTCTAATTCTCTATTTTCTTCTTCGTCTTCTTTCTAATTCTTCTTCTATTTCTACCTTTTCTTCTTTTCTCTCATTTACTCTATTCTTCTTTTTTCATTTATTTGTTGTGTCCATGTAAATAGCTATCTAAATATATTTCTTAATCATATACTTCTTGATTTAAATAATTTCTCCTTAATTGTCATTATTCACCTAAATTTTAACTCTTTATAATCACCAACATTATTATATATCACTTCGCATATCTTTATTTTGATCTTTTTTTATTATTTCTTTCGTAAACAAACTTCTATGTGATTTAATGAAACATTTGCTTAAATTAAGTTAAAAAAAACGGAAATATGCAAATGATATATAACAGGTGCTTCTCCCACCTGTCTCTGTTTGCATTATTTATTGTTCTCTGGTTGAGGAAAGTGTGAGAATTCTCTTATATTTTCTATGTTGTTATTTACGTCTTTCTCATTATTCATCGTTTACTATAAAGTGCGTGCTATGTCCGTTAGTTG
>NC_051409.1:40433068-40433132 GCF_015228065.2 Penaeus monodon | reverse complement strand
AACAATGAAATTCGAATGAGAAAAGAAAGGCCGACATTGGCCTCTGATTCAATTCTGGTGAATC
>NC_051409.1:40432944-40433023 GCF_015228065.2 Penaeus monodon | reverse complement strand
GGGAATGAAAATGGGAGGTTCATGATGAGCTCTGAATTCTTTCACGAGTGCTAATTCATTTTGTTTTGTTTCACGATGG
>NC_051409.1:40432553-40432686 GCF_015228065.2 Penaeus monodon | reverse complement strand
ATTTAAAACAAAAACAAAAGCCTATTAACTCATTATTTTATCTTCGCCTCTGAAAAATATCCCGATAAATGCCCCATAGTACTGAGAACATCGATGGAAAAATCGTGTTGTTATATGAACCATGAAATTCAAC
>NC_051409.1:40432317-40432510 GCF_015228065.2 Penaeus monodon | reverse complement strand
CTCTCTGTCTGTGTATTCTCGTAGAAAACGGGGAGTGGGGAAGTTTGTTCATTACTGAATTGAATAATGAGCGACAAAAAATATCTGTCTTTGGTATTAGTTGTGTTTATTTCCATTATCTTTTTCCTTTTTTATTATTTTTGTTGATTGTTATGTTATGAACGTATGTTGACATATGCGAACGCACAAGGTT
>NC_051409.1:40432047-40432229 GCF_015228065.2 Penaeus monodon | reverse complement strand
AAGTTTGTGTATTGAAGATGACCTTCCTTCCAAGAAAATTTCTATATTTTGAAAAACGTCGCAGGTCGGCATTGCTTTCCTATATTTTCTCGATGATTTTCTGAAGAAGAGGCATGAAATCACTCATAAAATCCACGATAAAGAGTATCGAGGGTTGAAGAAGGAGGAAAATAGAAAAAAGT
>NC_051409.1:40431324-40431576 GCF_015228065.2 Penaeus monodon | reverse complement strand
CCATAGAGTCAACGACAGCGAGGAAAACGAAATGAAAAGAATGCCTACAAAAAAGTGGCAGCTAAGAAGGATTATAGCAAAATGAATAAAAACAGAAAGAATGAGAAAAAAAATAGAGAAGAGCTAGTAAAAAATCAATAAAAAGTAAACAGCAAGAATAAAAAAAGAAAAGAAAAAACAACACAGCCGATGTTGCCTCGAACCCTTGCTTAAGGACGACTGAAATTCGTTATAAGAAGGTCGTGGAAGACA
>NC_051409.1:40430888-40431283 GCF_015228065.2 Penaeus monodon | reverse complement strand
GAGTAATCAGAAAGAATGGGACAAGAGGACAAAAAGAAAAAACTCTCCCTGATGTCTCAAAACCAAGGTTGAAGACGACTAAAATGCGTAATAAAAGGATATAGATAAGAATAAGATTTTAAAAAATGAACAAAAAGAAATCAGAAAAAATGAGAGAAATGATTTTTTTATATCATAAAAAGGTAGTAGATAAGAATAGTAAAGAAAATATTTAAAAAAAAAACAGTCAAAATGAATGAGAAAAAATATATATACTGGAAGACGACTAAAATTCGTCATAAAAATTAGGCGAAAAAGAATAAGAAAAATAGGATAAAAAGTAATCAATATGAATAAGAAAATAAAAAACTGCCGACGAAGAATCGAAACCATTTTTGAAAACGACTAAAATTCGT
>NC_051409.1:40430568-40430649 GCF_015228065.2 Penaeus monodon | reverse complement strand
CAGCCAATTATACCCCGAAACCATTTTAGAAAACGACTAAAATTCGTGATAAAAAAAGGTATTAAAAAAAAACCTTGATCC
>NC_051409.1:40430447-40430535 GCF_015228065.2 Penaeus monodon | reverse complement strand
GACAGGCGATTATGTCTCGATCCCATGCTTGTAGACGACTAAAATTCGTGATAAATGCCTCCGCTGCTTTTATTACTGCCATAAATCC
>NC_051409.1:40429796-40430177 GCF_015228065.2 Penaeus monodon | reverse complement strand
AGATAGAGGGAATAACTATTAAGATTTAGAGAGGAGGACAGGAAATAAGAAAAAGGGAAGAGGAGGGGAAGGGAATAATGTAAAATGCAGAGGAGCAAAAGAGGAAGGAAAGGAAGGAAGAAAGAGAGAATATTAGACATGGTAAAAAGAGAAAGTGAGAAAGGGAGAGCGAATGAGACGGATGAAAAACAGAAACGAAGAAAAAGAAAAAGGAAGAGAAAGGAAAAACAGCTAGAAAAGATGAAAGAGGGAAGGAGGTGAATAAGAGAAAATGATGATTAGGAATAGGAGAAAGGGGAGAGAAGAGAAGATGTAGCAAACAGATGAAAATATGAAAGGACGAAAGGGAGAGGGAGAGAGAAAGTTATTGGTATCCTAACA
>NC_051409.1:40429591-40429695 GCF_015228065.2 Penaeus monodon | reverse complement strand
TTTCCCTTTTTCTTAAGTGAACCCGTCGCCAACTTGTTAAACCTTCCCTATCAAAGATTTTAAAGTCGGGAGGTCGATCGACAGTTTCCCAATATCGTAAGAGG
>NC_051409.1:40428696-40429115 GCF_015228065.2 Penaeus monodon | reverse complement strand
ACTATGAAATAAGGTAGTATTCCAAATATTTTTCATAGTGGATAATTAATCACTTTTTTCCTCAAAATTACATATCCCTTTTGTGTGTATTATTATCCACGTCTGTGTACAGGGCATGA
The DNA here is from genome assembly GCF_015228065.2 of Penaeus monodon. Lineage (NCBI taxonomy): Eukaryota > Metazoa > Arthropoda > Malacostraca > Decapoda > Penaeidae > Penaeus > Penaeus monodon. The sequence continues at coordinate 40,428,996 of NC_051409.1, read as the reverse complement.
AAAATAGTAGTGATTTTTTTTTTCTTTTTCTTTTACTTTCCTGTGAATCTTGTTTCCTGTGAATTTAGTGGTAATAATATCCATTTCATAAAGATTCTAAAATAATTTATAATAATAGTTTGTTGGCATAATGTATGGAAACCAACCATTGTGTTATTTATTTTTCGTGTTTTGTTATGAAGGTTAGGGTCGAGATACTTTTTGTCTTTTCTCTGTTAATAATAAATTTCGATATGACCCTCACCCCTACGTCTTGTTATTTTAAAAGTTATATAGTTCAGAGGATCAAATATTCCATTT
>NC_051409.1:40428286-40428562 GCF_015228065.2 Penaeus monodon | reverse complement strand
GTGACTCCATTAGATACGGTGGATAAAAAAGCAAAATCGCAAAGATCGAATCAGTCAATGATAGCATTACTGGCTTAAACAGAGAAAAGAATGAAAGAGAAAAAAAAAGAAAAAAAAACTAGTAATTCGCATTAACTTTCTCAGATCGGATATCCACTCGTTAATAACAACGTTAAAGTTTGGTTCGGTTAAATTCGTTAGTGAGGTCTGCCATTTCAAATCAAGTTTCGTTTACTGAAGGTCTCTTTTATAAGGGAAAGGGCTGGGGGAGAAAGA
>NC_051409.1:40427415-40427911 GCF_015228065.2 Penaeus monodon | reverse complement strand
GTTAGGCATTATCACACAGCCACGCGTTACCACTGGCGTCCCGCGAGGCTCATGACAAAGACACTGTATCATCCTTCTGAAGTGTCTTTATGTCCTCTCCCCCATCACACCCACCCCCTCCCCTCTCGTACGTCTCCCTTACCCCCTATCTCCCCACGGTACAGCTTCTTTTTTAGGGAAGTTTTAAGGAGAATTTTACCTTTTGGAATATATTAAAAGAGAGGAAATAAAACATCATATTCTTTTCTCTCTCTTGACTACCGAGAATTCTCACTCGGGGCCGTTTTAAAGACCATTTCAAATTAACTCGTTGTTTGAGGAGAGACTTCGGTGTCGTGTTTCCCCCCGCGCGTTTTAATCGTGTGGGACTCGGAGCCTAGTGTGTAAATTGTGCGTGATGCGGAGTGTGTAAAATGAGAGGAATGTGTAAAATGAGAGGAATGTGCAGAGTGTTTGTCTTGGCGGCGGTGATCAGATTAAAAAACTTATGGTTCAG
>NC_051409.1:40427269-40427380 GCF_015228065.2 Penaeus monodon | reverse complement strand
AATAATTTCGGTTTTGTGGTTCTTAGTGGCGGCATTATTAAGCATTAGGTAAGTATCATATATAATAGGAATCTCTCTCTCTTTGTCTCTCTTTGTGGATCTATTCTATTC
>NC_051409.1:40426880-40427009 GCF_015228065.2 Penaeus monodon | reverse complement strand
TTTTTTCAGATGCAACCGTATCAATACTCACCACGTTTACAGAAAAGCAAACTTTGAGCATTTTGGTATTAATGGTACAATAGAAATAATATTAATACTGCTATGCCTATTATAATACCATTCAATCAA
>NC_051409.1:40426449-40426601 GCF_015228065.2 Penaeus monodon | reverse complement strand
TATTTTATTTCTCAAGGTGTGTGGTGCGGATACCTAACCTGCTTTCTTAATAAAATGTTCGTTACGTAACAGCTAGAAACAGCAATTAGATCGTGTTATGATTATGTTTTATATGAAAAAGTATGAGCTAATAAATTCTGAAGAACTTTTCG
>NC_051409.1:40426137-40426335 GCF_015228065.2 Penaeus monodon | reverse complement strand
TTTTTTATTATCTCTCTCTTCCTCAGGAGTTAATTCAGTTCCATCATGTTCATTTTCAATTTCGCACATTGCAATGGTGTTGTCGTAAATATGAGGTCATGAGGACAGTGAGGAAAATGAAGAGGGAAAATGTTGCGAATGACGAAGGCAAAATAGTAGCAGAATAAGAGTTTTATTCTATGTATTTCTCTACTGTAT
>NC_051409.1:40425473-40425652 GCF_015228065.2 Penaeus monodon | reverse complement strand
AGGAAGAACAAAGAGGAACGTAGATAGAAAACAAAACACGGAATTTAGATAAGAGCATCATTTTTTTTATTCATTCATTCAGTCGTTATTGTGCTCATAGTTACTGTACTGCTTTTCTTGTGTCATTTATTATTCTCGTATTTTCTCCTGTCATTTTTTTTTCTTTTCTTTCCTCTATC
>NC_051409.1:40425138-40425409 GCF_015228065.2 Penaeus monodon | reverse complement strand
TTAAGTTTCTTTTCATTTTTTTATTCATCTTCTTCCTCCATTTTCTTATTCCTTTTTTCGCTCGCCTCTTCCCTTTCCCCTTCTCGAATTCCTTATCAAATAAAATTGGCAGGATGATCATTGAGAAAAAGTTGCAAAGATATCTTCTTCCTTTTCTCGTTACTTCTCCGTTCTTATCTGCATCTTGCTCTCTCTCTTCTTCGTCTTCATCTTCTTAATCTTAATCTGTGTCTTCTGCTTTTCTTCTCCTTTTCTTTCTTTCACTTCTAAG
>NC_051409.1:40424573-40424946 GCF_015228065.2 Penaeus monodon | reverse complement strand
CCCTTTTCCTCCTCTTCCTCCTTTCTTTTCTCCTCTCTCTCCCTTGCCTTGACTTCCTTGTGGGAAAGGACTGGCAAGCTGATCATTAGGGAAAAAAATCTTTAGGGCATTGTAATTTAAGGATTGAATTCCCTTGCAAGGCTTCGGGACATGTTGCAACTTTATTTAAACTTCTTTTTGTTTCTTCCCTTTTACTTTTTTTTTGTTACTATTATTTGAGTTTTGCTTGTTTTTATTATCCTTTTTTTCTTGTTCATTTGTTTTCAAGTATCTTTCCTTCTTCCATTTTTTATATCATTTAATATAGACCTGTTGTCTGTATATTATTCTCTTCTTTTCTTCACTTTTGTTCAGACTTAATTTTCTTTCTGAC
>NC_051409.1:40424421-40424534 GCF_015228065.2 Penaeus monodon | reverse complement strand
TGATTCAAGCCATATATTTTCTTATCCTTTGTTTTTCTTTTTTCCTTGTTTCATTTCTCTTTCTGTTGGAGTGAGACTTCTTTACATAATTATGCTGTTTTTTATCGTTTGAG
>NC_051409.1:40421233-40421408 GCF_015228065.2 Penaeus monodon | reverse complement strand
ATAAACAAATGAAGAGGTAAGAATGAAACATCGTAAACACCAACGGAGAGGAAAACACCGCAACTAACTGTACAAATAAATCATCATTTAGACAGAGCCATGTGGTTCCATGGGGGAGCACATCCATATATGCAATTTTGTACGAAATGTGCTTCAAATGGAAATACATGTAATG
>NC_051409.1:40420216-40420999 GCF_015228065.2 Penaeus monodon | reverse complement strand
TGACCACGCATAACACAAAGATTTGGAGGTCAGAACCCGGCCACTATACGTATCAACAGCATATCAGCATATTCCCCCTTTGGCCATCCTCGCTGCCCGTCAGAGGCTGAGATAACGTAACAACCACTCTACGAAGCCCGGCAACAGGTGGGGGAAGGAGGGAAGGGAAGAGGAGGGGAAGGAAGGAGGGGGAAGAGAGTGAAAGGTGATGGAAGAGGGAGGAGGGAAGTAGCGAGAGAATTGGAGGGAGGAGTCAGTGGTGGGGATGAAAGGGTGAAGGAGGATGAGGGGAGACTGGAGGTGGGGGGTGGTAGGCGAATGGGGGAGAGAGGAGGGGGAGATGAAGATAGGAAAGTGATGAGAAGGAGAAGGAAGAGGAGGTAAGGGGGAGGGGGGAGTGGAGGAAGTGGGAAGGTAAAGGGGAGAGACGAAGCAGGAGAAGAAGAGGAAAAAGAGAGAAAAAGAGACACAAAGAAAGTAATGTAAAAAGGTGAAGAAGAGAGAGGTCATATGAGTTAAAGAAAGGAAGAAGACGAGAGAAACGAGGAGAAAGAGGGAGAACGGAGGAACAAGGAGGAAGACGGATAGACGGATAGAAGCAATACAAAAACAGGAGAGAAGAGGAAGGCAGGGAAAGAAAGAAAAGTAAACAGGCCTAACCGGTACGAGCGACTGAGTCTTATATATATATATATTTCTGTTGCTTATCACTTCACGGGTCGCGGGAAGTCCTTTTGGTGGAAGGAATATGCGATGGAGTTCTGCTTTTTGTGCAGAGGAGAG
>NC_051409.1:40418807-40419700 GCF_015228065.2 Penaeus monodon | reverse complement strand
ACCGACTACCACTACTACTACTTATAAAAGTACCCTTAGCCCTCCTCTCGTAACCCCTTGCAGTCTTGCCTACCTTTTATTATTAAACATAAGACATGCATATCACATATTATTTCGCTCTACAAAACTGCTGTAACTACTATTTCCTTCTCCTTTATTCATCAGTTGCTGCCTTTATCATCTCTTTCTTGGCCTCTTATCTTAAGGCGTGTGACAAGAAAGAATTGAAAAAAAAGGATCGGTTTTCCAAATTATTGTGAAATATGATATTACTCCTTCGTTCTGTGCAGTTTTGCATTTTGATTATTTACTATCTATAGATATTTAACATGAATAATATTAATTCACTAATTTAATAATAATCTATTAATTTAATATGAACTGCTTTTATTACTTTAAAATTGCAAGAAGAGATTAACTTCGCCTTGATACGCAAATAGGAAAGTCACGGAAAAAAGTAGAAAACCGAATCTTATTTTTAAGAATATAAATAAATAAATAAAACAATAAACAAAACGAACGAGAAAAGAAAGTAGAGAAACGAATGTTATAAAAAATAGAACAGAATCAATACAATAAGAAGAAACAAAAACAGGACCAAGGAACAGAACCAAATAAATTAGAAATAAAGAGAAGACGGAGGAAACGCAAATATAAAAAGCAATGAGATAAAGACAATAAAGAATGGTGATCAAAAACGAAGAAACGAGAATAAAACAAAATGGAAGGAAAGAGAAGGCGGAAGAAATACGATAATAAAAAGTAAAAAGATAAAAAGAAAGAGGACCAGAGAGCAGACTCGGACACGGAGTAATTAATTGACACAAAATAAGACAGAATGAAATGGATGGAAACCGATTAGGTAATGGCGTGAAGGTGAATGCGAATGAGGG
>NC_051409.1:40418173-40418516 GCF_015228065.2 Penaeus monodon | reverse complement strand
GACAATGCACCTGTCAGCGTTTGTAACCATGTCACTCTCCGCTGACTGTTATTCTTAACCGAAATTCTCTCCTCTGCCAATAAATACAATTCCTCTTATTTTCCTTTGACTGCCTTTTAGTAATTCGAAATTTATGGACAATGCACCCTCCTAGCAACCCCTTTTTTTAATCCAACTATACGTAGAATTAATTAAAACGTACGATCGCAAACCTCCATTAGCAGGGTAGTGCAGCGGAGGTTAATGGCCATAAATCGAACGCAATGATTTAATCGCTGCACATCCGGCCCGCTCGCCCGCTCTGATTATTCCCTTGGCTCGAGGAAGCCTGGGGGGGCCGTTC
>NC_051409.1:40417710-40417856 GCF_015228065.2 Penaeus monodon | reverse complement strand
AGACACTTTTTTGTATAGTATTTCCTTCGCAAATTAATAATAAAAGCATCAGAGGGGATGTAAAACTCAAGAATTCCCGGCGCTGCATAATGCGTCCCTCTCCGGCGGCGAGAGAAAGTGACACGCAATCGAGGAGGCGACGAAAC
>NC_051409.1:40417239-40417510 GCF_015228065.2 Penaeus monodon | reverse complement strand
ATATGGTGCCGTTTCGCCTTTAACATGCAAATATCGTGACAGTAACGAAAAATAGTGGCCAACAGCGATGATGAGGATTATTGACGACATTGACGATTTATTGGTCAAGGTAAGAAATTATCGGTGCGAGATCCAGATAATTGCCCGGTCTGTCCTGCGACGACATGGGGGTTGGCAGACCCTTCTGAAAGGGAGTTAAAGGGCGAGGCCCCCTATTCACTATGAATGAGCTTGAGAATAACTAAATTACTAAAAGTCTTACTTTGATCAT
>NC_051409.1:40416780-40417055 GCF_015228065.2 Penaeus monodon | reverse complement strand
TTTTCTTTATTTGTATAATCATTATTTGAAACGCAGGTTATTAGGCAAAAAAAAAAATAGGATATCCACTCCACGAGCAAACCACGCACCCGCTTTCATAATTATAAATCAGTCATACATGTAACATGAGAAGCTACCGTTTTCTTTGACTAACATTTCCGTTTTCTCTTGCAGATCAAGAATTCGAGGATTTCGAACTTGCTCCTTTGCGGTATAGACCGGAGGGCCTCGATCAGCTGTGCGAGGCCACGAGGTTTACTAAAGAAGAATTGCAG
>NC_051409.1:40416235-40416556 GCF_015228065.2 Penaeus monodon | reverse complement strand
TCTCAATAAAAAAAATCCACTCTATGTAATTAATTGCTGCCAAGACATGAATGAAATTAATGTTACAAGATATAAGTATGGATTATGATTGTCGAATGGGATTTGTAAAAAAAAAAAAAAAAGTCATTTAATTTATATACTATACAGTCAATTTCAAAGCAAAATAGAAATACAAACATTGCTAATAATGTACTTGTAGGTATGTTTACTTAAATTCATTATAGGTGCATATAGGTAGATGTCATGGGCGTAATAAAAAAATAACAATTATGGCAGATCTTTTTTCTTCTTAATGGTAACATTGTTTCAATCAGGACAATA
>NC_051409.1:40414730-40416068 GCF_015228065.2 Penaeus monodon | reverse complement strand
CCTCCAGGTACCGGGGCTTCAAGCAGGAGTGTCCGACGGGGGTCATTTCCGAGGAAACGTTTAAGGAAATCTACGGCAAATTCTTCCCTTTGGGAGGTCAGCCAGACGATGGGTCAGGAAGAAGTAAGAGGGATACTCCACCACGCGTCCTCCTCCTCCTCCTCCATCTTTCCTTTCTCCTCCTCCTCCATCTTTTCTTTCTCCTCGTTCTTTATCGTTCTCCATCTGGTTCTTGAGTGGCTTCCTTTTGTTGTTTGTTGTTGTTGTTGTTTGTGTGTGTGTGTCTTTGTCTTCCTTTTTATCTCAATGTTCTATGTCTTCTGAGTTTTTCATTCTTCCTTTTTGGCGTTTTTGTTTTTGTTTTCCTTCTCCTTTGTGTTTTGTTGTTGTTGTTGTTGTTTTTTCTTCCCTATTTTTTCTTGTTTTGTTTTCTTTTTCCTCCTGTTTATTTTTTGTTTTCCATTCACCCTTTCGTGCGCTTTTATGTTTGTTTGTCTGTTTTTTTCTCTCGTCATCAGTGTCTTTCTGTGTTTTTCTTCCACTTTTTTTCGTTTTTTTTCTTCTTCTTTATTGATTTTCCTGTTTTCCATCCCCCCTTTTGCATTGTTCTTTTTCTTCCCCCCCTCATTATTGTCTTTCTGTATTTTATATTCCCTTTTATTTTGCGTTTTTCTTTTTTTCTTTTCCTCCCCCTTCTTATTCTATGATTTCCATTCCCCCTTCTCTGCGTTTTTATATTTTTCTTTTCTTCCTCATTACTGTTTTACTGTTTCCCACCCCCCTTTTTGCGTCGTTGTCTTCGTCCTGTGTCGCTGTTTCCTGTATACACTGTTTTGGTTTTGTGTTTCTAGAGCTGGAAATATGACGTGTCAGATGCCGTTTCTTTTTTTCTTTGTTCCTTTCTTTTTTCTTACCTTTCTCTCCTTTTTGTCAATATCTCTCTGTCTTTTTAATATTTTTGATTAGTGTCTTATGATTTTTATTTTGATGTTTGTTATAATTAACCTTTTTATATCTGGTAGAGAATTTAAAAAAAAAAAAAAAATCTGTAGATTGTATAACCGTATTTTTTTCTCTTTTTTTAGAATCTTTCTTATAGAATCTTTTCCTCTAATTACTGACCTTTATTGTTTAGTAGTTAGTTCTTCGTTAACGAAGTATGAATGTTTACAAGGATATAATCTATTTTAACTCGGACTTTACAGAGTTGAAAGTATGTCTTTTTTGTGAGAAGAGCAAATTTGGTTAGATATGATTTCAATATTTTTTTTTTTCTTTACGTATCTATATGCATATTTTTAGCAAACGGATAGTCTCTTTTTTATTTAAAGAGCAGCT
>NC_051409.1:40414283-40414537 GCF_015228065.2 Penaeus monodon | reverse complement strand
GCATCCATAACATGAGTATTTCATACCCATTACCTCGCCTTGAAAATGTGTCTGTGCTCTTCCTTTGACTGAAGTTCCCCCCAGATATCTCTGGAAGTTTCTCGAAGACTTTTTTCGAAGTCTCCCCCCTCCCCCCGCCGTAGGATGGGGGTCCCGGGCAGCTGACAATGGCAAAGGCCCCGGATGTGGTGGAGTCTCCTAGGATGACTTTGCATGTTTTGTCGAGAGCGACTCAGTTTTCCTTTTTCTTTTTC
>NC_051409.1:40413960-40414240 GCF_015228065.2 Penaeus monodon | reverse complement strand
CTCCTTAAAAACAAGGCATATTAAGGCTTTTCATATCTCCCCCAACTTAATAATTCTTTACCTCATTTGTACTTTCGTACAATTTTTCTCTTTTTTATCTACTAGACAGAACACCCCTCAATTTCCCTCCCAAGCTGGCTTCCGGATCCTCACAGCACAGAATCCTTGTACTGCATGTTACGCTGCCAAAGATGCTGTATAAAATCAAGACATTTTCTTAGGCTGTTTTGGTTGGTGTTGGCTCGTAGTCGCTGTCCCAAGGTTCTATGGGAAGGAATTG
>NC_051409.1:40413179-40413428 GCF_015228065.2 Penaeus monodon | reverse complement strand
GCGCAACGAAGACGACAAAACAAACCGTCCGTCCGCTCGACCAAACATGGCTTATCTTATACTGCTTCTGTGCTGTTGTGAAAGGGACACACAAGCCTCATTTGCCGTCCGGCGTAACGAGCTAAACCAGCGTGCGTTGTTTTGCAAACCTTCCTCTTGCAAAGCCTAGCGCTACACACACACACGTGACTGTCATAGGTCGCTCTTAAACTTGGTGTTTCATGCTGGTATCAATTTCGATTTTCCTTT
>NC_051409.1:40412300-40412456 GCF_015228065.2 Penaeus monodon | reverse complement strand
CAAGGAATTCACAAACCATTTCGTTCATTCATCATTCACACTAGTAATATAATGTTCAATTTTTTCACAACAATGTTCATGTCAGCTATAAGCTAGACAATATTTCATAGCTTATACTTCAAAAGAATTTAACATCACGTCATCTTTTTGAATTCC
>NC_051409.1:40411734-40412238 GCF_015228065.2 Penaeus monodon | reverse complement strand
TATATGTTATATACCCAACCAAGTAGTCATTATTCTGATAGATATTAGATAATTATCCTCAATAAATTGGTAGATTATGATAAATGTATAGTCTTGTGGAGAAGCAAATAAACTGTCCTGTACCAATATAAGCAAAAGGTAGAATTCTTAAAAATGCATTAATTTATTCTGATTGATTATGCTAAATGCTTCATTGATGCTGTATTTTGAATGTAACTCTACATTAAGGTATAAATTCTTAAGTAACTAAAGGCATACTAAGATTAAATTGTTAATCGTTAAGTAACATGTAAATACTAAACATGTAATCTTGTTGCAAAGTAGCAATATTGCATGTGCATACCGCTATGCTGTTTGAAGTATTGCTGATAACAAAATTAGGAGATTTATTCATATTGTAGCATTAAGTACATCTATCTTCACTCTTCTAGGACAAAAATTTGCATATCATTGATGAGTTTCTTCAGTTGTCATTCTGAACCCATGTCGTATACAAATAGAAAT
>NC_051409.1:40410868-40411473 GCF_015228065.2 Penaeus monodon | reverse complement strand
TATTAAACAAAATCCTTTTTTTCCCATTCCCTCTCCTCTTCCCTCTCATCTCTTCTTTTCTTTCCTCCGTCTCCTCTACCCTTCTCCCTTCTCCTCCTCCTCTGCTCTCCTTCCTCTTCCCATCCTTCCTACCTCCCTTTCTTCTACCCTTCTTCCCCTCACTTTCCGTACTTTAAATCTCATCTGCCTTCCCTTCTTATTCCCTACCTCCCTCTCCTACCTCTCTTCCTCCATCCCTCCCTCTCCTCCCCTCCTCCCTTACCCTTCCCTATCCTACTCCCATCCTCATTTTCTCCTCTTCCCTCCACCTACCCTCTCCACCCTCATCCCACCCTCTCCTTCCCTCTCCCTCATCCTCCACCCTTATCCTCCTTCTCCCACCCTTTCCTCCCCTCTTCCCTCATCCTCCACCCTCATCCCCTGCCCTCTCCACCCTCATCCACCTCTCATTACCCCGTCTAGACTCCGCCATGTACGCCCACTATGTATTTGGCACGATGGATCAGGACGGTTCAGGCACTATTACCTTCGGGGACTTTATCATGGGCCTTTCCGTGCTACTGAAGGGGACGCTGCAAGAGAGAGTCAACTGGATCTTCAAGTAA
>NC_051409.1:40409455-40410149 GCF_015228065.2 Penaeus monodon | reverse complement strand
AAAACAAAAATCCGGTCCTTAAGTCTGATATTCTGGCATCCTCCGACAGCCTGTATGACATCAACAACGATGGCTACATCACACGGGAGGAGCTCATTGACATCGTGACATCCATCTACGACCTCATGGGCGACCAGGCCAATCCCTGCGTGGATGACAGCACTGCGGTGGATCATGTCGACAAGGTCTTCCAGGTGAGAGATGGGGTGGGGAGGTGGGGTCTGGTGGGGGTTCGTTGGCGGGGGGAGAGGTAGGGAGATTGTGGGAGGGGGAAGGTTGGGGTATTGGGGGTATGTGGGGGGTAGGTTAGGGGTGGGGGAGTAGGGGTATGAGGGGTAGGGGAGAGGTTGGGGGTATGTGGGGGCTGAGGGGAGAGGTTAGGGGGGTTGTCGGGGGGGGGGAGGTTGGGGTAGTTGTGAGAGTTAAGGGGTGGAGGGGTGGGAAGTGGGTTCAGGTTGGGAAAGGGGAGGAAGGAAGGTCTCTAGATGAGTGGAATTGAGGGGATTGTGGGGGAGGGTCGAGAGGTTAGGGGGAGTTGAGGGGAAGAGGTGTGGGGGGGAGAGGTGATAGGTAGATAGGATGGTTGAGGTGGAGAATGGAGGGTCGGGTGGAGATGAATTTTGGTTAAGGTTTCTGCGAGGCTGTTGGCTGGTGTTGGGGGTTATGAATTTGTGGGGTCATGGTGGTTGCAAGA
>NC_051409.1:40407369-40407666 GCF_015228065.2 Penaeus monodon | reverse complement strand
GGTTGCAGGTGGGGTTCGTGGGGATAAAGAGGTTGGGGAGAAGATTTCGAGGCAGTTTGGGTGAGGTTGGTAGCTGGCGTGAGAGGAGCGTAGAGGTTGTGGGTTAAAAAAGGTAGGGAAGGGAAGTTTGGGGGGGGGGTAAGTTGTGGTGATGGGGTTGATGGAAAAGCCGTTGGAGTTTGTTGCTTAATTGTCACTTTTATCATACTTATTCCAACTCACTTCCTTTCACTTTCGCTCTGTCTTTCTATTAACTATTTTCTGTGGGGTTGGGGTGGGGGAAGGGAGGACTTTTGA
>NC_051409.1:40406794-40406896 GCF_015228065.2 Penaeus monodon | reverse complement strand
TTATCACGCAGGTTTTGACTCATTTTTTCTTCTACAGAAACTCGACTTGAATAAAGATGGTGTTGTAACTATGGACGAGTTTATGGAATATTGTTCAAAGGT
>NC_051409.1:40406388-40406520 GCF_015228065.2 Penaeus monodon | reverse complement strand
TGATTATTAAGCTGTTTTTTTATCACTTTGAATATCTGCTGAAGTATTATCAGGAAAATAGCATCACTGTAAGAATATTTATTTGATACTATGCCATTGTATATATTTCCTTTCATGCGAGTATATCCTGTA
>NC_051409.1:40405720-40406352 GCF_015228065.2 Penaeus monodon | reverse complement strand
CATTTGCTGTAGTGCAATGCCGTAATTTATGTATTGTTAACTGTAACATTATGCTATAGTACATATATATTTTGCTATGTACAATGCTATATCACATTTATAACTTGTAGTAATGATAAGCTGTAACACTGATATCATCACAAAAGTACAGTTTATCTTTTTAATACCTGATTGCATAACCGTCTTCTAAGCGGACTCTGCCTCTCTTTTCAGAACGAGAACGTAATCCAGTCCCTTAACATATTTGACGAGATCCATTAGCAGAAGGGATAAGACCTCATTTTTTGGCTACGCTGTTTGTCTATTTTTATTATCTATTTTTTAATCTACTCGACATCCTTCTCATCGCAGTAAGGATATCGAAGAGTTCGGCGATTCACGATGACGAACAAAACTCGTCGAATATCTCTCCTTTGTCGATGGTCGATTGCGTCGGTTGAGCCTCGTCGAAGCCGTTAAAGGGTCGATGGTTCTTTTTTGGAAGCCGCGTCGACGATCATGTGACACGTGGATGGCCCTTCGAGGCGAGGAGAATGATGCTGGGACGGAGATGGAGAGGAACGGAGGCTGGGGATAGGTTTCCTCGCGAGGGGAACTTCGAGATGGCGTCTACTCGTCTACGTCCCCGACTT
>NC_051409.1:40405629-40405693 GCF_015228065.2 Penaeus monodon | reverse complement strand
CTGCCCAGTGCCCACCGTAGCTGCCAAGGCTGCGATATTCTGGAGAAAACGTTTTCCCTCATCT
>NC_051409.1:40404642-40405458 GCF_015228065.2 Penaeus monodon | reverse complement strand
CTTGTTGCTGTTGTCTAATTTTGAACGATACCTTTCGAGACGAAAGCCAATGCCTATCGTTCGCAGTTACGGATGTAGAACCTACAGTTATATTATCAATGAATTGCCATTGTACTATAAGCCTTGAAACGGAGGCCATTGTTGCCTCTAAACTGCCTGTTCTTTGGAAATCAAATCGAGAACTACAGTGCGTCCAATCTCAGGAAAGAATTATCTGGCAACTTAATCTGAACTCTGGATAACTCCTATTCGCAATCTCTTTTTATCTAAATCAACTCACACTTAATATTTGTTTTTAATAGATGTTTGGTGTTTTCAAAACTTGTCTTTAAAAAATTACGTTGTTCTTTTTTAATGGAAATTTGCTTCGTTTAATATCACTTTATTTTTTTCCTTGAAAGACTTTGCGAATGAGAGTTCTACAGAGCCAAGGTTGAGTTGCCAGTCAGTCTTTTCCTGAGACAAGATAAACTGTGATTTCATCCGATTATGTTAAATACGAAATTGTTAATCAGAGTTTATCCACTCACGCTGATATAATTCAACTCTGGAATTATATGAAAATCATATCACAAAATTTTGATAGCCTATTTGAATCAGAAAAATTACTACTAATAATAATGAACTTTGTATTTACTTAAGAGGAGTTTACACTGGTTAAACTTACATATAACACAAGAATAGTACTAAGACAAGTAAGGACGCGAAAAGCTGTTGTATCCTTTGAAGTCAAATGAGCTTTTGGATGATTTTCTATGTAAAAATAGGGAAAAAAGTGTATAGATATTTCGAATATGAAGACTAGTGCAAAAAAGC
>NC_051409.1:40403830-40404255 GCF_015228065.2 Penaeus monodon | reverse complement strand
ATGGCATGGACGCTTCGGCTAAAAAGCGAATGTGTAAAATTGAGAGATATTACAGCAAAAAAGAGGAATATGGTAACTTAAATGCATTCAAGAATAATGTTGCAATGACAATTACATACATACACAATATGTATTAGTATCAATATTCTATTTCATTCTAGTACCGATGCATAATAGAAAGAGAAATATTTAGTAAAAGCAATACCGATCTGACATGAAAAAATATTTAAAATCCATATTCCTGAACAGCCATTTCGCGCAAATTCGTTCAAAAAAACGAGTGCCTCGATTTGTCTCACTAAACTTATTCAAATTCCGATTTTAATTAAAAAAAAAACGCATGTGGAAAACTATTATAGGAAGAAATGATTTGAAGAGAGTTGTCAGATACTAATTTTGTGAATTAGATTATTGTTTTCACTTTC
>NC_051409.1:40402938-40403118 GCF_015228065.2 Penaeus monodon | reverse complement strand
AACGTTTGTTTAGAATCCAAAATCTCATTGTTCATATGTACACCAAGAGAATTTAACTTTCGAAAGCGCAAAAAAGGAGACGCTCGATTTCTCTAGACTTGTGCTGCCAGATGTCTGTTATATTTATAAGAATTTCAATGAATATAGAATCATCATTTTTATAGATGTTATTAAGATATT
>NC_051409.1:40399721-40401437 GCF_015228065.2 Penaeus monodon | reverse complement strand
GAAGTACAATAGGGATCTGGTATGTAGTATCCCCAACCACAAGCCAAGCTAAGTTTGACATTTGGGGACGGCTTGCGTCCCTTCAGTCTGCGCTGTTACACTGGTTTGATTTACATCTCGCCACTCCCCCGAAGGGACTGTTGGGAAAACCCAAAATCCCTCATTTCACCCGTGAGATTTGCGTTTTTTTGGGTTCGAGAGAATGCGTTAACTTTTTTTTTTTCTTTCCCTTGGGGGAAGGATGTGGATAAACGTAAATCATTAATTTTCTAAAAAAATTTGTGTTTTTTATGATGCCGAATAATGGCGGTTTTTCGGAGGGGGAAAATGCTCTAAAAAAGATAAAAACACGGTTGATATTTCTTTGCTCTCTTTATCCCCCATCTGCTCATTTGCCGAAAGTCGTTTGTTTTTTTTCTTTAAGTATGAATGTATCTTTTTTTAGTTATTCGAACAAAATCCAGGGGTTGTAGAAAATTTGGGGAGTGTAAATGTGTTTCATTAAAAAAATTTGAGGATGCTATCATTAGCAGCAGCATTTTTTTGTAAAGTAAATTGATAGTAATTATGGTATGTGCATTTTTGTTTTAAAAAACATTATTGTTTTACTCACATTATGGTTTTTACTACCCTAATAATTTTAAAATCATTGTAACAACCATCATCTTTTTTAATGTGCATTTTACCAAAAATGACAATGATATGAAGTGGTAAATTTAGTTAAAAAAAAAAAAAGTTAAAAAGTGTTTTTGGACAATCAGAAAAAAAGTGATTAAAATTTTAACCCCCTTTTATAGTTATTTCCCCCCCGTATGATGAAGCAGACATCATTACCTATTTTTTTAGCACCAAAGGTGAAATAAAAACGGGGGGGCACACCATTCTCCCCCGTGCATCAACGTTGTAAGAATATTTCTTTTGCAAAATCTCCATAAAAGAAAAAAAAATAGTATTTTCTATCCCTTTTTTTCCGCTGGGATAATACCAAGGCCATGTTTAAAGGAATCCGTCACTTCCTTTTTAAATTTCTTAAGTCTCCGTAAAAAATTTGTCCTTTTTTGTTTACGTGTTTTTTGTTTCTTTATAAGCGACCGATGGAGTTGCCCACTAGTTTTTAAAGTGATTGCGATTGGAGGATTATGTACTTTTTAAAAGTCCCAAAAAACGTTTTAAAATTTAGAATCGAGAGAAAAAAAATTATTCTGTACTATTTTTTTATTCAAAATGTAATTTCACGGGATGGAAAAAATTGCTCTATGGTGGTTTAGACATTTAAAATTTAAAAAAACATGTTGACATGTATTTTTTATGAATGTGAAAGGGTAGCCCGTGCTATAGTTTTTTTTTTAATAAAAAACAAAATTTTTAGCAGAATGTAAATTAATTGCTTGTCCTTTTTTATTTCCCGTTTGTAAAGCTTAAATATAAACTTCCCCTGTAAAGATTAGTTTATTATTTTGGTCTATTGTTAGAAGAATCCTCCCTCGTAATAGAATGCAAAAAAAAGATATGCATATTAGCATATTTAGAGTTTTAATGTCGTTTAAAGAATTAGAGATTTTACAATTTCAGAATACACAGCAAAAACCCCCAAAATAAAGTATAAAGATAAACACATACGTATATAAAAGTGCTAGGGAGCACACCCACATAAAACAAGACCACAAAAATATAAAACAAAAAAACACACACATAACACACAAATACACAAAACCC
>NC_051409.1:40399500-40399658 GCF_015228065.2 Penaeus monodon | reverse complement strand
GCCAAACACAAAAAACACAAAATACACATTGTAGAAACAAATAACAGCAAAAAACAATAACCTTTCATGTGGTCCTTTCCCCCCCCTTAATAAAATGTGTACGTTTTTTTTTATTCATTTTTTTGTAATGTAATAGAAAAATAATTTTAGGGATATGC
>NC_051409.1:40399373-40399479 GCF_015228065.2 Penaeus monodon | reverse complement strand
TTTTTAAAAAACCCTTTCAAAAAAAGTAAAATCGATCCCGTACCCTTTTATAACTTATTGATTAAAAAAAAAAATAATGTAAAATGAGCAAGGAAAAGGTTTTTTT
>NC_051409.1:40399055-40399343 GCF_015228065.2 Penaeus monodon | reverse complement strand
TTTTTTTTCATTTTCTAATCCTGTCCCCCCCCCTCCTTCCTTTTCCCCCTCCCCCCCGTCCAGTCACGATAGATGCCTGTGATAGACTCCATGCTAAGACCCCCGCCCCCCCCCCCATTTTTCCCCCTTCCATGTTTCCTTCTGAAATACTTTTTTTCATAAGCAATTACTTCACATATCGAGTATGTATATAGGTATTAATTAATAAAAAACATACTGTTTGTGGGTTTTTATTATAATTTAGCTACAGACATGTTAAAAAAAAAAAATAATTTAAATTAAAATTTT
>NC_051409.1:40398646-40398785 GCF_015228065.2 Penaeus monodon | reverse complement strand
AGGAGTGTGGGGTTTTGGTTATGTCTTGTCTGGTGTGTGTATAGAATGTAGTGTGTGGGGTATTTTAAATATACATACAAAATTTTTTAGCTATTTAAAGTTTTCATAATAATTTTTTTTATATATGTACAAATATATA
>NC_051409.1:40394700-40394985 GCF_015228065.2 Penaeus monodon | reverse complement strand
TGCACGTTATGAAAAACAGAGGCAGGTAGCAAGGAATCGCGATTAGTTTAAATAGATTCTGTAGTTCTACATGATATATGAATCATTTTGATCCTGAATGCTGAAAATCATACACAAAAAGGACATTCAAACGAGTCATAAACTCGTACAAAAAAGATATCTTCAATATTTTTTTTCTATTTCTCCTGTGTTGCAATTGTAGATAAATATCACTTTAAGATTTTCGGGCAAGTGTTAGCGTGCGGTGAAATAAAAAAAATATATATTTCTTGTTTTTCTTTAAAA
>NC_051409.1:40393015-40393135 GCF_015228065.2 Penaeus monodon | reverse complement strand
AAATTACAATGGTTAACAGTCTGATACGCGCTCTTAAATCAAATTTAGGTGTGTTACATCTGTTAAAACCAAATTCAGCTTCTGTGCTATCTTTATGGGACCCATAATATACCCTGACGA
>NC_051409.1:40391842-40391930 GCF_015228065.2 Penaeus monodon | reverse complement strand
ATACATTTTTATGACTAGATACATTAAGAACATTATTTGCATAAACATGAATCGTGTGTGTGTATTAATATATCTATCTACCAATCTG
>NC_051409.1:40391655-40391759 GCF_015228065.2 Penaeus monodon | reverse complement strand
TTATTTATTTATCGAGAATCGATGGGAAAGTTATGAGAATATAGGAATTCATAAAACAAGAGATGTACCTAAAATATTTTGTTAATAATTATTTATCGAAATTA
>NC_051409.1:40391412-40391549 GCF_015228065.2 Penaeus monodon | reverse complement strand
ACGAATGTTTTTTCTAAAACATTTTCTTTAAATAATTATAAAAAATCTATTACCTTAATTAACATGCCATTGTAAATCTCGTGATTGCAGCGTATAAATCAGATACAAACTTACTTCACACAGGATTTCCTTAAATC
>NC_051409.1:40390354-40391033 GCF_015228065.2 Penaeus monodon | reverse complement strand
GTAGGATGTGCTTTTTCTGGTTATAGTGTAAATGGGAGGAAGGTGCTTATGTTTGATATGAAATCTGTAGCCATCGACTATATATTAAATCTGTTCAAAGATTGCCAATGTCCTCAGCACACTTTTAATCTTTAACTTGTACAACATGAGTGAAGTTATCACGACTTCAAGAAGTGAAACTCTAGAGGTGAAAAGGTTGGTACATCCCCTCAACGACATGGCTTTTATGTATTCTAACAACATTGGTCTTAACTACATCCCGAATGAAAAAGGGACTTCCTTCCTGGCAGAGCATGCTGCTGACCAGGAACTTTGTGATTTTTACAGAGAATTCTTAATACAGTACGAGAGATCTCCAACTTCCTCACCCAAATTGAGGTACTTATTTCGCCTTCATAAAGAAATTTTACTTTAATACTAAATAGATTTAAGGAGATCCTCTGTGAAGCAAGTTTGTATCTGATTTATACTCCATTCAGTCAAGAGATTTGCAGTGGCATGTTATTTTCAAATTATTATCTAAAGAAAATGTTTTAGACAAACATTCGTCACTGGGACAAATGTAGAAAAAAAACATTTTGGTGTAATTTCGATATATAAGTATTAAACACAATATTTTAGCCTCATCTCTTGCTTTATGAATTCCTATATTCTCATACCTTTTCCATCAATTCTCGAG
>NC_051409.1:40389632-40389870 GCF_015228065.2 Penaeus monodon | reverse complement strand
TTTTATTTTTAACAGCTTAGAATAATGAAACCAAAAATTTTTATTTCCAAAACCCGATATGTGAAGTAATGCTTATGAATAAAAGTATTTCAGAAGGAAAGCATGGAAGGGGAAATGGGGGGGGGGCTGGGGTCTTAGCATGGAGGTCTATCACAGGCATCTATCGGTGACTGGGAACGGGGGGGAGGGGGGTACAGGAAGGACGAGGGGGGGACAGGATTAGAAAATGAGGAAAAAG
>NC_051409.1:40389376-40389567 GCF_015228065.2 Penaeus monodon | reverse complement strand
ATAATCAATAAAGTTATGAATGGCTACAGGATCGATTTTACTCGTTTTTGTAACGGTTTTTAAATTGTTTATTTTTTTTTCTTTGCATATGCCCTAAAATTATTGTTACTATTATCATATACAGAAAATGAACTGAAAGAAAACGTACACAGTTAGTTACAGAGGAAGGGGAAGGAGCCACAGTGCAAGGT
>NC_051409.1:40388143-40389021 GCF_015228065.2 Penaeus monodon | reverse complement strand
CTTTTATTTTGCATATGCTATTACAGAGGGAGGATTCTTCTAACAATAGAGCACTAAATAATAAACTAATCTTTACAGGAGAAGGTTTATATTTAAGCTTTACAAAACAGTGAAATAAAAAGGTACAAGCAAATATATATTACATATCTGCTAAAAATTGTATTTATATTAAAAAAAAAACTATAGCACAGGCTACCCTTTCACAGGTCTATATAAAATACATGTCAACATGTATTTAAATTTTAAAATGTCTCACCACCATAGAGCAATGTTTCCATCCCTGTGAAATCTACAGTTGAATAAACAAATAGTACTAGAACTATATATTTTCTCATCGATAGTCTAAATTAGATGACGTTTGGTACTTAAATAGTGACAATAATCCTCCAATCGACAATCACTTGAAAAGACTAGTGGGCAACTCCATCGGTCGCTTATGAAAGAGAACAGAAAATAACACGTAAACAAAACATGGACAAATTTGACGGAGACTTAAGAATTAATAAGGAATGTGACGGAGTTCACTTAATCAGTGGCCTTGGTATTATCCACAGCGGAAAAAAGGCATAGAAAATACATATGTTTTTTTCTTTTATGGAGATATTAGCAGAATAGAAAATATTGCTTACATACACGTTGATGCACGGAGGAGAATGGTGTGCTTCACTCCGTTTTTATTTCACCTTATGGTGCTAAAAGAAATAGGTAAGTGATGGTCTGCTTCATCAGTACTGGAGAGGAAATAACTATGAAACGGTGGATTAAAATTCAGATCAACTTTTTTTCTGATTGTCCAAAATCACTTGTTAACTATTTTTTTTTCAACTAAATTGACCACTTCATATCATTGTCATTTTTGGTAATATAGCATCAGTAAA
>NC_051409.1:40387460-40388043 GCF_015228065.2 Penaeus monodon | reverse complement strand
GCACATACCATAAGTTACTATCAGATTTACGTTTACAAAAAAGATGCTGCTGCTAATGATAGCGATCACTCAAATTTTAAGTGAAACACAATTTACACTGCCCCGGAAATTTTCTACAACCATGGATTTTGTTCGAAATAACGTAAAAAAAGATACATTCATACTTAAAGAAATGAAACAAACGCACTATTCGTGCAAATGAGCAGAATGGAGTATAATGAGAGCAAAGAACTATCAACCGTGTTCTATCTTTTGTTAGAGACATATTTCCCATCCGAAAGACCGCCATTATTCGGCATCATAAATATCACAACTTTATTAGAAAACATTAACTGATTTACTGTTATATCCACATCCTTCCTCCAAAGGGAAAAGAACAAAAAAAAAAGTTTAACAGCATTCTCTCGAACCCAAACAACTGCAAATCTCACGGGTGAACTGAGGGATTTGGTTTCCTAAACAGTCGCTTACAGGGAGAGGTGCGCGAGATGTAAATCAAGCAAGCCAGTGTACAGCGCAGTACGTGAAGGGACGCAAGCCGTCTCAAATGTCAAGACTATAGCTTGGCTTGGTGGTGTGCGGA
>NC_051409.1:40386090-40386262 GCF_015228065.2 Penaeus monodon | reverse complement strand
TGATTCTATATTCACTGAAATTCTTATAAATATAACAGACATCTGGCAGCACAAGTCTAGAGAAATCGAGCGTCTCCTTTTTTGCGCTTTCGAAAGTTAAATTCTCTTGGTGTACATATGAACAATAGAGATTTGGATTCTAAACAAACGTTTCTATATACATTTTTGACCA
>NC_051409.1:40384972-40385351 GCF_015228065.2 Penaeus monodon | reverse complement strand
TCTAATTCACAAAATTAGTATCTGACAACTCTCTTCAAATCATTTCTTCCTATAATAGTTTTCCACATGCGTTTTTTTATTAATTAAAATCGGAATTTGAATAAGTTAGTGAGACAAATCGAGGCACTCGTTGTTTTTGAACGAATTTGCGCGAAATGGCTGTTCAGGAATATGGAGTTTAAATATTTTTTCATGTCAGATCGGTATTGCTTTTACTAAATATTTCTCTTCTATTATGCATCGGTACTAGAATGAAAATAGAATATTGATACTAATACATATTGTGTATGTATGTAAATTGCATTGCAACATTATTCTTGAATGCATTTAAGTTACCATATTCCTCTTTTTTGCTGTAATATCTCTCAATTTTACACAT
>NC_051409.1:40383762-40384532 GCF_015228065.2 Penaeus monodon | reverse complement strand
GCTTTTTTGCACTAGTCTTCATATTCGAAATATCTATACACTTTTTCCCTATTTTTACATAGAAAATCATCCAAAAGCTCATTTGACTTCAAAGGATACAACAGCTTTTCGCGTCCTTGCTTGTCTTAGTACTATTCTTGTGTTATATGTAAGTTTAACCAGTGTAAACTCCTCTTAAGTAAATACAAAGTTCATTATTATTAGTAGTAATTTTTCTGATTCAAATAGGCTATCAAAATTTTGTGATATGATTTTCATATAATTCCAGAGTTGAATTATATCAGCGTGAGTGGATAAACTCTGATTAACAATTTCGTATTTAACATAATCGGATGAAATCACAGTTTATCTTGTCTCAGGAAAAGACTGACTGGCAACTCAACCTTGGCTCTGTAGAACTCTCATTCGCAAAGTCTTTCAAGGAAAAAAATAAAGTGATATTAAACGAAGCAAATTTCCATTAAAAAAGAACAACGTAATTTTTTAAGACAAGTTTGAAAACACCAAACATCTATTAAAAACAAATATTAAGTGTGAGTTGATTTAGATAAAAAGAGATTGCGAATAGGAGTTATCCAAGTTCAGATTAAGTTGCCAGATAATCTTTCCTGAGATTGGACGCACTGTAGTTCTCGATTTGATTTCCAAAGAACAGGCAGTTTAGAGCAACAATGGCCTCGTTTCAAGGCTTATAGTACAATGGCAATCATTGAATTAACTGTAGGTTCTACATCCTAACTGCGAACGATAGGCATTGGCTTTCGAAAGGT
>NC_051409.1:40383351-40383662 GCF_015228065.2 Penaeus monodon | reverse complement strand
TTTTTTTCACCCAATTAAATGGGTATTTATTTCGCCTTCATAAGAAATTTACTTAAACAATGATTAAGGAGATCCTTGTGAAGCAAGTTTGTATCTGATTTTACTCCATTCAGTCAAGAGATTTGCAGTGGCATGTTATTTTCAAATTATTATCAAAAAGAAAATGTTTTAGACAAACATTCGTCACTGGGACAAATGTAAAAAAAAAAATTTTGGTGTAATTTCGATATATAAGTATTAAACACAATTTTTTAGCTCATCTCTTGCTTTATAAATTCCTATATTCTCATACCTTTTCCATCAATTCTCAA
>NC_051409.1:40382019-40382584 GCF_015228065.2 Penaeus monodon | reverse complement strand
GTCATTGAAATGTATATTATCAACTTTTAGTGTCAATACATCTATCTTTTGTATTTAGCACTTTCATATCCTGGTCCTTAGTTCTCTAGTATTACAATATATCTGCAAGAAGATTACAGTGGTGAAAAAAATCCAACCGTATTAAAGATTATTGGGTAAAAAAAAAGGCAAAATCAAAACTTTTCTCTATATATTGTACATGAAAACGATTGAGGATGCAATGCATTGAGGTGACATGGACTGTAATGTTACTATGTATACAGTACACACACAACACATGATACAGACAAAAAACACAGATAGGTAGATGGTGATATCCCTGTGTACAATACAGACAATGAGGCAAAGGGGATTGCTGGGATCCTTATTTTTAAAAACAGTGATATAGATATGCCAGTTCGACGCAGAATACCATATTTGTCATATCTGGCCATGATGTAACTTTCTGAGAAGTCCTATGTTTTCGCTTTAATATTTTTGAGAGAGATTTCTGGCCATGGATTTATGACTGATAGTTAATGATACTGCGTTCATTAGTATGTACGATGTATTATGAAAAGAAACC
>NC_051409.1:40381635-40381722 GCF_015228065.2 Penaeus monodon | reverse complement strand
AGATGATAGAAGATAAACGTTTGTTTGGGCCCGGAGAGTATACGAAATGAATACGTGAAAAATAAAAAACCCCAAAAAAAAAGTTTT
>NC_051409.1:40381462-40381540 GCF_015228065.2 Penaeus monodon | reverse complement strand
AGGTGGGGAGGTATATCCCTGGGGGGGGTTTCCCCCAAAAAAAAAAAAAACCCAAAAACTTTTTTTGAAGGAAAAGGG
>NC_051409.1:40381153-40381282 GCF_015228065.2 Penaeus monodon | reverse complement strand
ATGGAAAGAGAGAGTGGAGGAAAGAGAAAGGGGAAGAAGACAAAAGAAATGAAAAGGTTTGTTTTTGTTCCCCAAAAAAAAACAAAAAAACCCCCCAAACCCAAAACCCAATTTATAAATAAAAAAAAA
>NC_051409.1:40381022-40381106 GCF_015228065.2 Penaeus monodon | reverse complement strand
ATATATTATATATTAAAATTATAATTATATTTTTATAAAATTATATATTAATAAAAAAAGGGGGGGGGGGTTTTTTGTTTTTTT
>NC_051409.1:40380803-40380991 GCF_015228065.2 Penaeus monodon | reverse complement strand
TGAAATTTTTTTTTAAATAATTTTAATAATATATAATATAATATATATAATATATATAAACTAATAGAATTATATAAAAATATATATATATTTTTTTAAAATTATTATTTATTATTATATAAAAAATATATTTTTAATATATATATATATATTTTAATTAATAATATTTAATATGGTTAGTATTATTT
>NC_051409.1:40380586-40380765 GCF_015228065.2 Penaeus monodon | reverse complement strand
ATTATTTTTTTTTTAAAATTTTTTTATTATTTTTAATTTTTTATAAAAATTTTTAAATATAAAAATATTATTTTAATTTATATAAAGATTGTATTATTTTTATTTTAAAATATATTTATATTTTTTTTAAAAATTATAATATATTTTATAATTTATATATATATAAAAAAAATAAATTT
>NC_051409.1:40380174-40380485 GCF_015228065.2 Penaeus monodon | reverse complement strand
TAATTTTTTAATTTATGTATATTTAAAATTAATGTGTGGGGTTGCAGTTGTTATCCTCTCGGTATATTTAAGACGGTGTGGTTTCATGTTAGATCTTTTATCATAGACGCTAGATATTGTGATAAAGAATGAGTTATTACTTATGATAGTTCGGTAAAGGTACGTGCACCAAGAAGTAGTCATCGCAGCGAGACCTGGGTTTTTTTTTTTTCCCTTTTTGGATCTATAATTTCACAGCGAAAAAATCGTACTTTTTTCTGCAGAAAAAAAAAGTTTCTCTTTCCCCCCTTTTTCTTTTTTCCCTTCCCTTT
>NC_051409.1:40379864-40380022 GCF_015228065.2 Penaeus monodon | reverse complement strand
AAAAAAATTTTTTTTAAAAAAAAAAATTTTTTTTTTCCTTTGGGTTTTGCCCCCCCCTGTCCCCTTTCAAAAAATTTTTTTTTTCCTTTCCTAAAATTAAAAGGTAATAAAATTAAATTTTTTCCCCAAAAAAATTTTTTTCTTCCCCCCCCCTCCAA
>NC_051409.1:40379379-40379793 GCF_015228065.2 Penaeus monodon | reverse complement strand
GGTTTCCCCCTTCTTCTCTCCAAAAAAATTTTTCCTACCCAAAAACCCCCCCCAAAAATCCCTCCCCCCTCTTTTTCTTTTATTTTTTTTTTGGGCCCTCGCCTTTTTTGGCGGTTTTTTGAAAACCCCTTCCTCCCCTCTTCTCTTTTGATTTTTTTTCCTCCCCTCCCCCCTTTTTTTCGGGTTTTTCCCTGCTCTTTTCCCCCCTTCGTTTTTTTTTTCTTTCTTAATCATTTCCTTTTTTAAAAAAATTTTTTTTAAAAAAAAAAAAATTTTTTTTTTCCCCTTTTCCTTTCCCCCCTTTTTTTTTTCAAAAAATTTCCCTCCTTCCCCTTTTTTCCCCTTTTTATTTTAAAAAAAAATCCTTTGGGTAACTTTTTTTCCCCCTTTTAAATTAACTTCTTTTCCCCCCCA
>NC_051409.1:40378659-40379269 GCF_015228065.2 Penaeus monodon | reverse complement strand
AAAATTTTTTCCCCCCCCTTTTTAAAAAACTTTCCCCGGGGTTTAAAAAAATTTTTTCCCCCCCTTTTTTTTTCCTTAAAAAATTTTTTTTTTTTCGATTCCCCTTTTTTTCCTTTTCCCCCCATCTTCCTCCTTTTTTTAAAAAAATTTTTCTTCCTCCCCTTTTTTTGTTCCCCCCGGGTTTTTTTCAAACAATTTTTTTTTTTGGGGGGTCCCTTCTTTTAAATTTTTTTCAAAAAATTCTTTAAAAAAATTTTTAAAAAAAACCCTTTTTTTTTGCTAATTTCCCCCTTTTTTTTCGGGGGTTTTTTTTTCCACTTTTGGGTTTTTTCCCCCTTAAAAACCCCCCTTTTTTTTTTTTCCCTTCGGGGGTTTTAAAAATTTTAAAGAAATTCCGGGCCCTTTTACATTTTTTGGGGATTAAAAAGGGAAATTGTTCCCCCAAACGAAGGGTAGAAGGTTTTTTGAATTAAAAATTTTATTTTTAACAGGCAAAGGGGTTAAACCCCCAAAGGGTTTATTACTTTGTTATTAAAATTTTTAATTAAAATTATTAAAATAAAATTTTTTTTAAAATATTTAAAAATTTTAAAATTATTATTTTTTTTTT
>NC_051409.1:40378204-40378530 GCF_015228065.2 Penaeus monodon | reverse complement strand
CCCCAAAAACAACACCAAAACCCCCAAAACCCCACCAAAAATTTTAAATTTTTTTAAAATTAAAATTTTTAAAATTTTTTAAAAAAAATTACAAATTTTAAAAAAAAAAAAAACTATTATTTTTTTTTTTAATTTTAAAGATATATAAACAGAAACTGAAGTCTCTGGCCTTTATGTCGATTTGTTTGGGTTTGATTCTTAAGAGGCATTCCCAGTTCCCAAATGGCAGGTAAGGGTGAGCCAAGGTTTTAAATGACATCTAAGAGCATTCTTAGTTCTTATAAGACAGGCAGAGGCATTCACAATTCCCCAAAGGCTGCATTGTC
>NC_051409.1:40360803-40360938 GCF_015228065.2 Penaeus monodon | reverse complement strand
CCCTCCTAACTTGGAAGGTTTCGTCCGATGCGAGCCGCTGTTCCACGGCCACTGCTTCTCGCGACGGGATGTGGAAAGGCCTAAATATCCTTCTGTCTCTTTTCCTCTTTAGCTTCCGCGCCCTGTCCTCTTCAA
>NC_051409.1:40358685-40358794 GCF_015228065.2 Penaeus monodon | reverse complement strand
AGTAAAGTAATAAGTAAAGACCTTCTAATCTTCACTTCGTAGTACATTCACATGCGTTTGTCTACTAGTATTATTTAAGAATAAATCAAATTTACAAGTTCGATCAAAA
>NC_051409.1:40357910-40358107 GCF_015228065.2 Penaeus monodon | reverse complement strand
TAAACATTCGTTAGCATTTACTTGCTTGTCGTTCAAGATGGTTGACTGTGACGTAGGGAAGCATAAATTAAATGAAACACAAATGCCAATTATCGTCTTTACTCTTGATAACTACATTATTGATCCCAAACACAATATATATATTTTTTTCCATAAACTCACAGTGACGAAATATATGTTATTTTATTCCATTTAGC
>NC_051409.1:40357490-40357635 GCF_015228065.2 Penaeus monodon | reverse complement strand
CCCCTCCCTTCTCCTCCCTCCGACCTCCCCTCTCCCCTCTCCTCCTCCGTGGTATATCTTTTCTTGGCCCACAACCCGGGTGCTCGTCGGTGGCATAAGGAACACATTCGCTGGAAAAGGAAGGCGCTTTATGAGATTAATCAAC
>NC_051409.1:40356606-40356835 GCF_015228065.2 Penaeus monodon | reverse complement strand
CGTGTTTGTGTCTGGCATACACGCTAATATAAACACACAACAAAGATCGGCAGACTCCAATCTCGAATCGAAGTCAGGCTCATTCCAAGCCTCCGCACACAAGGTCTATGTGAATACTTTGCCGCACACAGCCAACCGCATACCCGCTCAAACCACGACACTCACCTAGTCGCATACCCACTCAGACCCACGCCTACTTTCGGGCATTCCCAGTGGCCGCAGCAGTCGG
>NC_051409.1:40356337-40356554 GCF_015228065.2 Penaeus monodon | reverse complement strand
TGAGATTTCCGAAGATCTAGTCGGGTTCCTCCACACGCAGGCGGGCGAGGGCGGGTGCCTGCAGTCGGGGCACTGAATGGGCGTGTCGGAGGTGACTCCGCCCGGCAGACACGTTACGGTTATGCACGAGTTGGTTGCGGAAATCCACGTCTCGCCGATCGCGTGTCGGACTCCGCTCTTGTCTACGCACAGTCTGGGTATGAGGGAGGGGGGGAGG
>NC_051409.1:40355827-40355977 GCF_015228065.2 Penaeus monodon | reverse complement strand
CTCTCATTCTCTCACACTCACTTCTGACAAAATGAGCCACAGCTTCCTGCAGAGCAGCAATGTTCATCTTCGTCGCAGTATTTATCAGAAAGGCATTTCTTCTTGTACGAACTGCACTGGGGCTCAAGTGTATCTGGAGCCGGGCAGCTG
>NC_051409.1:40354965-40355617 GCF_015228065.2 Penaeus monodon | reverse complement strand
ATTTGTATTTAAAAATGATAAAAAGTAAAATTTATAGTAATAAAGATAAAGTAATTTTTGATAGTAATAAGATAATAGGGAATAAATTTTATAGTTTTAAATGATAAAAAGTAATATTTGATTTGTAATTTAAAGATAATAGTTTAAAATTTTATAGTAGAATGGGTAAAAGTAATTTTTGAATAGTATAAATGATAATAGTAAAATTTTATAGTATAAAAAATGTAAAAGTAATTTGAAAAGGGGGAAAAATGATAATAGTAACTATAAAAATATTGATAAAATAATTACATAAAAAATAAATAAAAATAAAAGAACAAACAAAACAAAAAAACAACAAAAAAAAAGAAAAAAAAAAAGAAAACCCAAAATAAAATTTAAAAAAATAATAATTTGATAAGGAAACCACATGAGGGCCCTCGCTGGCCCGTGTACTTGGGGGGGGCAAAGGGCCGTACCCGACGGGGGGGGCCCTGGGGCCCTTTCTCGGCGGCGGCGGGGGACGGCCCCTCAGCCACGGGGCCCGGGACGCAACTTCCCCCCCCCGCGGCACAACACATCTCGCAGGGGGCGCCTCCCCCCCCACGCTTCCCCCTCCTGGGGGACGAAAGTGGGATTTCGTCGAGGGGAGTACTTGCTTTCGGACTTTATT
>NC_051409.1:40354817-40354935 GCF_015228065.2 Penaeus monodon | reverse complement strand
GAAAAGGGGGGGAGAGCTTTGATGTGGGGGCCGGGCTGAGGGGGGGGGCTGCGTGTGGGGGGTCCTGGGGCTCAGGCCGGGAAAAACGGGGGAGGGGTTGGTTGGGGGTAAAAATGGG
>NC_051409.1:40353150-40353844 GCF_015228065.2 Penaeus monodon | reverse complement strand
CATACGAACCAAAGCCCATCGCTTTTTTCTCGTCTTTTAGACTGGGCCCACCCCCCCTTCACCCTCCCTGCTGCCTTCCTTCCCCCCAAAACCTTTGCCTCCCCTTTTCGCCCAGGAAGAAAGGCAGACCTGCGGAAGCACATACGGTGAGCGATTAAGCGAGCAGCGCCGCCCTTTAGTCCAGCAGACTTTTGGGATGGGGGCCACGGTTCCGCCCCCAGACTTGACTTGACTGCCCTAGCAAAAAGCCTGGTATAGAAACAAATTTAATATTGTTTGGTTCAACAAAGACAAAAGGGACATATTTCAAAAAAAAACATTAAGGGAAAAAATGAGAAAAAAAAATTAAACAATGAATAGATAAATAACGTAACTTCAACCTTAAAACAAAACAACAACAGACCTTTTCGGGACCATATCGCAGATCGGGGGAACAGCCGTACACATGCCATTGATGGAAAATTTTTTGAAAGGAAAGGGAAGAAGCGCATTTCGACGCTCCCATGCTTTGGGGAAACGATGGGGGTTAAATGCCCAAAAGGGTCCTGTTTCGAAAGGTTAATAGCCAAGATAAAACGATAATATTAGTAAAATTTCTGAAGATCGGGATAAACACATAAACTATATATAAGAAATAAGATTGCCCAAAAAGGCCCTAAAGATTAAAATGAGAAAGCTAATAATTACTGATTTC
>NC_051409.1:40352265-40353103 GCF_015228065.2 Penaeus monodon | reverse complement strand
CCTATTCAATTAGTCACCCCCCCAAAAAAATGCAACCAGTGTAAAATTTTTACAAAAGGGGACCTTTTTGAGTAGGATAACAACCAGTTTCGCACAGCACTTGTTTTATCGGCAAGTACACAGAGCTTGCAGCATTCGAAGCAATTTCCCCATCCAGAGGAGTTTAAAAAAAAAATTTTAAAGTTGGGGGTGTCAATAATACATATAAAATCCACGCAAAAGTGACTAAAAATGATGACATTTTATTATATATAAAGTATACATGTTATATACCACATTAAAATATTTTAAAATTTTTAATATTATATATTATATATATAATATATTTAATAAATTATATATATATATATTTTAAAAACATATATAAAAAATTATATAATTATTTTATATATATTATATATATATATAAAAATTATTTTTAATTTTATTAAATTCTTACAACACAAAAGGTTTTTTTTTTTTAAAATTTTATGTTTTCTCTTTCTCTTCCCCTCCTATTTTCTCTGTCTTTCTGTTTACACAAAACAACACATTTTCTTATATAAAAATCTTAATAAATTATAAAAATTTTATTTATTTTTATATAAATTTAAAAACCCAAAAACCCAAACACACAAAAACATATATATTTATATAATATATATTTTTATTATTTTAATTTATATATATATAATTATATATATATATTTATCTTATTATTATATAATATATTATATATTTAATATTAATATAATATTATAATTTTTATATATTTTATATATATATATATATATATAACACATATATATACACACTATATAAAACACACAACAATGGGGCTGAATCGGGAACCAAATTT
>NC_051409.1:40351840-40352178 GCF_015228065.2 Penaeus monodon | reverse complement strand
CACCCACACCACCAAAAGGGTGAAAATAAATGGGTGCAGCCAATACAGTGAAAACCTTGGTCACCCCTCTTGCTTCAATTAGTTAAGAGTAAAAAAGCTGCAAATGCAACAAGCAAGCCGAAAAAGGCCTTTATGATCAGGGGCGGCCGCGTGGGATTCAAACTCAATGCGTTAAAATATTTTTTCTCTTCTCTATCTTTGTTTTTCCCCTCTGTTTTCTGTCTCCCCTCTCTGCGGAGGGGCACAGAGAACTACAACCCGACAGTCTTTTTTGGTATAATAAAAATCCTTCCCAAAACAGTTGCGCGGTGGGAAGCTCACGCAAATTTCAAGGGGCC
>NC_051409.1:40351477-40351632 GCF_015228065.2 Penaeus monodon | reverse complement strand
ATTTTAAAATAATGTATTATTTTTTTTCATTTTTTATATTTAGGTATCATGTTTTCGATGTATTTGGGAAAAGGGTTTCAGCCTGATCTGGGAATCTTGCGTCTGTGTCCTTGTATTCCACGCAAAAATGCGTGTGTATGTGGCATATTGGAAAG
>NC_051409.1:40348223-40348459 GCF_015228065.2 Penaeus monodon | reverse complement strand
TTGTTATCTTGTTCATGAAGCTCATACTTATCGTCACTGTCTATATTATTACTAAGTGCACAGGTGCATAAACAAGTTGTTCTATACAACGCAAAACCACATACGTGGAAGATATACATTACACCACAATGTGTAATTCTGGGAAGCTGACAGTGATAATCTTTTCGTCATTGTCTACACTTGTATTGAGCATTTCATAACACGATTGTCTTAAAAAAGCATATATATTGACACGT
>NC_051409.1:40347498-40347747 GCF_015228065.2 Penaeus monodon | reverse complement strand
ATGATGAATAGATAATTATAAAAGCCTAAGAAAACTAGGTACGTTTCAACACAAAGATGATGTTCTAACAAAAGAAAATTAAGAAATATAACGGGGATATTTCATTGACTCAAGATTATAAATCTAGAAGTGTTTGATATTTGGAATCATTTTCATCATTAACCTTTGACCGAACAACTTAGTCCTTTAGTAAACAAATATATCGAAAAAAAGTCAAAGATACTGTGTGTATAACTATTTTCCTTCTTC
>NC_051409.1:40347212-40347382 GCF_015228065.2 Penaeus monodon | reverse complement strand
TAGAAACAATGAAATCACATTGTGTTCATACATATGTGAAAGAAGTCACCTTCAAGAAAGAAAATGTATGGAAATATGATTAACTACATATTTCAGCAAGATATCGAAAGAAAGCGAAGACCAAAAGGCTAAACATACAAACCTGCGAACCTATTCTCAATAAATCAGAA
>NC_051409.1:40340382-40340494 GCF_015228065.2 Penaeus monodon | reverse complement strand
TGCTAGTGTCCTTGTATATTTGCGTGAGCTTCCCATCGCGCACCTGTTTTGGGAAGGAGTTATATATACCGCAGAAAAGACTGTCGGGTTGTAGTTCGTCTGTGTCCTCCGC
>NC_051409.1:40340215-40340329 GCF_015228065.2 Penaeus monodon | reverse complement strand
AAATAGTTGAACTGCATCTGAGTCTTGAATCCCACGCAGGCCGCCGCCATGATCATGAAGGCCATTTTCTGGCTTGCTGTGTTGCATCTTGCAGCTTCTTACTCTTCAACTAAT
>NC_051409.1:40338594-40339521 GCF_015228065.2 Penaeus monodon | reverse complement strand
CTTTTGCGTGAGAGTTATATGTATTATCTGACACATTCCTAATCTGTCTAACATTTTATTTATAACTCCTCAGTGGAGGTGCGGCAAGATTGCTTCGAATGCTGCAAGTACTCTGTGTACTCTGCTGACTACAACAAGTGCTGTGCGAAACTTGGTTGTTATCCTGACTGCAAAAAGGTGCCCTTTGGTAAGAATGTTACACTGGTTGCATTTTTTTGGGGGGGTGACTAATTGAATAGGTATATTTTTCTTCGATAGTATTATCATCGTTTTTTTTATTCTTTTTTTTCTGCAATCAGTAATTACTAGCATTCTCATCTTAATCATTACGGCCTGTGTATGCAATCTTATTTCATTATATATGAGTTTATGTGTTTATCCCGAACTCTTCAGAAATATTACTAATATTATCGTTTTATCTTGGCTATTAACCTTTTCGCAACAGGATCCTTTGGCACTTATCCCATCGATTCCAAATGCATGGGAGCGTCGAAATGCTGTTTCTTCCCTTTCCTTTCTAAAGAATTCCATCAATGTTGCATGTCGTACGGCTGTTGCCCGATCTGCGATATGGTGCCGAAAGGTCTGTTGTTGTTGTTGTTTTAAGTGTTGAAGTTACGTTATTTATCTATTCATCTGTTTATATTTCTTTTCTCATTTTTCCTTAATGTTTTTTTTTGTATATGTGCCTTGTCTTTGTTGACCAGCAATGATTAACATTTGTCTTCTATACTCAGGCTGTTGCTACGGCAGTCAAGTGCAAGTCTGGGGCGGAACCGTGGCCTCCATCCCAGAAGTCTGCCTGGAGCTGAAGTGCGGCGCTGCTCTGCTTAATCGCTCACCGTATGTGCTTCCGCAGGTCGTGCCTTTCTTCCTGGGCGCAAAGGAGTGCAAAGGTGAGGGGGAAGGAAGGCAGCAGGGAGGGTG
>NC_051409.1:40337492-40337856 GCF_015228065.2 Penaeus monodon | reverse complement strand
CAACCAAGCCCTGCGTTCTTCCGGCCTGAGCCCCAGGACCACCCACACGCAGCCCCTCCTCAGCCCGAGCCACATCACAGCTCTAACCCCCTTTCCCCCGCCCCTCCCTCCAGGCGCCCGCAATGACGTCCGCAGCAAGTACTGCCTCGACGCCTACCACATCGTCCGCAGCGAGGGGGAAGCGTGGTACGAGAGGGCGAGCTGCGAGATGTGTTCGTGCCGCGGCGGGGAAGTTGCGTGCCGACCCGTGCTGATGCCGTGCCCGCCGCCGCCGAGCAAGGCCCATTGCCGCCCCGTCGGGTACGGCTGCTGCCCCAAGTACGACTGCAGCGACGTCCTCAGGTGCGCTTCCTTATCTATCTAT
>NC_051409.1:40336940-40337093 GCF_015228065.2 Penaeus monodon | reverse complement strand
TTGCAGCTGCCCGGCTCCAGATACACTTGAGCCCCAGTGCAGTTCGTACAAGAAGAAATGCCTTTCTGATAAATACTGCGACGAAGATGAACATTGCTGCTCTGCAGGAAGCTGTGGCTCATTTTGTCAGAAGTGAGTGTGAGAGAATGAGAG
>NC_051409.1:40336363-40336580 GCF_015228065.2 Penaeus monodon | reverse complement strand
CCTCCCCCCCTCCCTCATACCCAGACTGTGCGTAGACAAGAGCGGAGTCCGACACGCGATCGGCGAGACGTGGATTTCCGCAACCAACTCGTGCATAACCGTAACGTGTCTGCCGGGCGGAGTCACCTCCGACACGCCCATTCAGTGCCCCGACTGCAGGCACCCGCCCTCGCCCGCCTGCGTGTGGAGGAACCCGACTAGATCTTCGGAAATCTCA
>NC_051409.1:40336100-40336311 GCF_015228065.2 Penaeus monodon | reverse complement strand
CCGACTGCTGCGGCCACTGGGAATGCCCGAAAGTAGGCGTGGGTCTGAGTGGGTATGCGACTAGGTGAGTGTCGTGGTTTGAGCGGGTATGCGGTTGGCTGTGTGCGGCAAAGTATTCACATAGACCTTGTGTGCGGAGGCTTGGAATGAGCCTGACTTCGATTCGAGATTGGAGTCTGCCGATCTTTGTTGTGTGTTTATATTAGCGTGT
>NC_051409.1:40335287-40335401 GCF_015228065.2 Penaeus monodon | reverse complement strand
CAGCGAATGTGTTCCTTATGCCACCGACGAGCACCCGGGTTGTGGGCCAAGAAAAAGATATACCACGGAGGAGGAGAGGGGAGAGGGGAGGTCGGAGGGAGGGGAAGGGAGGGG
>NC_051409.1:40334787-40335014 GCF_015228065.2 Penaeus monodon | reverse complement strand
AGCTAAATGGAATAAAATAAACATATATTTCGTCACTGTGAGTTTATGGAAAAAAATATATATATTGTGTTTGGGATCAATAATGTAGTTATCAAGAGTAAAGACGATAATTGGCATTTGTGTTTCATTTAATTTATGCTTCCCTACGTCACAGTCAACCATCTTGAACGACAAGCAAGTAAATGCTAACGAATGTTTAATAATGCAATAAGTGATAATGATAATGA
>NC_051409.1:40334337-40334440 GCF_015228065.2 Penaeus monodon | reverse complement strand
TTTTGATCGAACTTGTAAATTTGATTTATTCTTAAATAATACAAGTAGACAAACGCATGTGAATGTACTACGAAGTGAAGATTAGAAGGTCTTTACTTATTAC
>NC_051409.1:40331781-40332609 GCF_015228065.2 Penaeus monodon | reverse complement strand
TACAATATTTTTACTTGTTTTCGGCCTTAACCTGAATAGCAACTTAGCTTTAGTAACAGTGTCATATTCCGAAGGAACTGATATGCATATGTAAGATTGAATATAGATTTTTATTTCACTTCAATTACATTTAGTGATCATTTGCATAAATTCCGACTAAAGTTTAACAAAATTTCAAAAATATTGATGAAATTATTCAGAAGGAAAATTCTGCAAACAATAATAAGTTAAGTTTGCAATGATTCCGCTTAAAAAAATGAAAGATAAGATTTATGGACCAGGTTCAGCCACGAATTTTGTCAAAATAGCTAAACTTTTACATTCATGTGTTTTGTCTCTCTGTCCTTATAACATTAACTGCCTCTTTATGGAAAGAACAAGCCACAAACATACCTATACTGTGTTACTTTATTATGGTTCCCTTTTATTAAACCGATTTTCAGAACCCAAGGTGAATGAACGGGTAATAAACGCATGTATGGAAGTCTGCTTTGCTGTCAAAGTATTATCTTAAATCAAATAATTCCTACAGTCCTCAAACATGCGTACTTAGGTGCGATGTCATTGTCTTGTACAGAACCAGTTTCTGAAACTAGCTGAATAGGCCAACATATGAAATATGATTTGAAATATGGTTGTATTTCAAATTAAACTAATTAAACTAAGTCATATTTATATTTCCATGTATAGTTCAAAATTACCCCCACAGATCACATGAAACAGAATAGCCACTAAAATCGAAATATCAAAGTAGAGCCAATAACCGTAAAATGTCGTAATGTCTTAAAAATATCTCCACTGGATTTGACCAAAGGAGTTGTAGTGTTT
>NC_051409.1:40331349-40331496 GCF_015228065.2 Penaeus monodon | reverse complement strand
AAGGAAGCGTCAGTGGAAAGACACAGCTCGGGTCGTCTGCAGTGTCAAGAGCAGCAAAAGGATTTCTGAAAAAAAAGAAATTAGACGAATAGAAAGTATGATTTAGGTAGGAACGAGTTATAAATGTAAAAGTAAGGGAAATTGAAG
>NC_051409.1:40329607-40329873 GCF_015228065.2 Penaeus monodon | reverse complement strand
CAAGTAAGATTTTACGTTTCAAAGATCTTTCGTTTGTACGTTTGTTCTGTATCTTGTATGCTTACTTTGACTGTCAATTCATCTCATTTAAGATTTTGATTATTTTACAATGATTATACTTTACAGTTATTTACACGTTTAAATGTTTTTAAATCCTTTTATTAACTTTTAAATCAATTGCTCTGTTTTAAAGTGCGTATGCCTATGTGCACGTGTGTATACATGTGGTGCAGATGCATATAAAGCCACTCTGAAACAAGTTTTAT
>NC_051409.1:40329156-40329470 GCF_015228065.2 Penaeus monodon | reverse complement strand
ACACACACACACAACAAAATAATAAGATAAAAAAATAAGACGCTAAGAAAATTAGGGTACTCCAAATTTAACTTTTAAAATGAGGCTCGAAAAAGACAGGCAGAGACTCACGAGCAGTTCCATCGCGGGCAGCAATCTCCTTCGGGTCTGGCCAGGTTACAGCTGCCGGGGTTGGTAGGGCAAGCGAGGCAGGCCAGGCTGGCGGAGGCGATGGTGCCGTCTCGAAGGCAAGTGTGGGTCAAGCAAGGGTCGTCGGGATCCTGCCACGTTTCCAGGACACCGTGGAAGTTGCCGGAGGTGTCTTTGCACAGGCT
>NC_051409.1:40328997-40329106 GCF_015228065.2 Penaeus monodon | reverse complement strand
TATTTTTAGCTTTAGTTATAAGGCTTCATAATGAAGTTGGGTGATGTTTTTGATAATATTTGTGTATTCATTTATTTCACATTTTGTTTTACATGCAGGGTATGGAAAG
>NC_051409.1:40328680-40328916 GCF_015228065.2 Penaeus monodon | reverse complement strand
TTATACACTCACATGCACACACAATTACACAAACTTACAGAACTCAAAATTTACCCAAGGACAAATTACGTAAAAAAAAAAAAAAATCGCTCACCTGAAGCACTCTTTCCCGCAGCCTCCAACCAGGCAACACTGCTGGTTCTCCGCGCAATCGGTGTCATTATTGCACTGGTCGTTATACTGGATGCATACGATTTCGAATTGGTCTGAGGCCGGGCACCTGAAGGACAGTTGTA
>NC_051409.1:40328555-40328637 GCF_015228065.2 Penaeus monodon | reverse complement strand
TTATGTGGAGAGGTGTTTGGATCTTTCGCAAAACTATATGAAAAAATTGGTGAATATGTTTGAAAGTTGTATGGGTAATCAA
>NC_051409.1:40327978-40328238 GCF_015228065.2 Penaeus monodon | reverse complement strand
TTATTCACAATGAAAAATACGAAAGAGCACAACCACCGAAACACGAACTCGGATCACTCACTTAAACTCGGGGCCGCAGTCGTAGTAGGGGCAGCAACCTTTCCCGAGCCGCCGACAATGCCCCGACTCAACCGACGGGGCAGGACAGGGCATACGCGAAGTCCTGGTTTTAACGTCGCCCTTTTGGCACTTATTCAGCTCGCACTTGGAGGCGTCGTACCACTCGTCGCCATCCTTGTGTACGGCGCCGTGCTCGTCAA
>NC_051409.1:40327407-40327640 GCF_015228065.2 Penaeus monodon | reverse complement strand
AGACATTAAAATAGTATTTATGAAAATCATTAATATAAGCAGAGCTCTTAATTCAGATTGCACGTGTCTGATCCTAATTAGGTATTGCCAAAAACGGCTGCATCTTTAAAAGCACACAGATGTTCAGTCTGTCATTTACGAATGCAAAGGATTTATGCATTTTACAAAAATATGTAACAAGCTGATAACATCCACCTGTGTGTGTTACGTATCTCCACAAATTCAATTCTTTC
>NC_051409.1:40326673-40327021 GCF_015228065.2 Penaeus monodon | reverse complement strand
ACTCCTTCCCCCTCACAAATGATCTCTCTGCAAGCAAATACTCCACCTAATAATTAATTTTACACACAACTCTCACACACAGCCCACTTACATTTACATTCCCTCGGGGATAGAAAATAAGGCACTATAAACGGGGTGACGTAGGGTGCCGTATCTCTAACACTGGCACCACACTTCAACTGCATGCATGTTTCGCTGAACGTTGCAACAATCTTGCCCCAGCCTTTCAATTGCTGCCCATAGCAACAGCCTGAGAGGTGACGGGTGAGGCAAGATGATAAGACATGTTGATTATCCGAGTTCATGATATTGGTAATGAAACTGAGTAATAGTTTCATTTGGACGTAA
>NC_051409.1:40324561-40325916 GCF_015228065.2 Penaeus monodon | reverse complement strand
ACGTAAAAAAATATATATATATTTTTTTACATTTCACGTATATGCTACAATCCCATTACCGCCAATGCTAACAGAAACCACTACAACTACGAAGCCACTATTACTTTGATTAATACTTCTACTGCCATCACTATTGCTACTCAAAAGCAAGAGCAAAATCTGTAAATACTCCTATAAGGAATACCACTACAGCAACAACAGATATTATCACTATCCTAATTATATCTATTTCTACTTGCATCTTTGCTACACAACCCGCATAGTTAACAGCAATGAGTGAAAGTAGATAAGTGAATGGACTCTTGAATAAGTAAACAGACTCTCAAATAAGTGTAAGGACTCAGAAATAAGTGCATGGACCTTTAAATAACAGCATGGACTATCGGATAAGTTATGTATTCTGAAATGAATGTTATACTCTCAGATAAATGTATGGAGACTCTCAAATAAGTGTCTGGACTCTAAAATCATTGTATAAACTCTCGAACAGTCTTACCATGAGGTTCTCTGCTACACAAGGGACAGCAGCCAAAGAGTGAACAGCAATCATTGAACTCCTTCGACAGAAACGGGTGCATGCAACACCTCAGCGACTGAGTACACTCCTCTCGAATTGCGAAGATGCCAGCGTCTGTAAGATGAGAAGTGATGGTATAGGTTGGTGTATTGGGGTGCATGAGTAAATGGAAGGACTCTTGGATAAGTGTATGGACTCTTGGAAATGTTTGTGGACTCTTAGATAAGTGTATAGCCTCTTCTAAAACTGCAGAGACTCTTGAATAAGTGCATGGACTCTGAGATAAGTGTGTGGAATCTTAGATAAGTGTTTGGACTCTAAAATAAGAAAGTAAACCCTGCAGTAAGTACATGGACTCTTGAATAGGTGTTTGGCTTAAAAAAAGGAATATTGAATGAATATCTGAACTACTGAATAAATGCATAGACTCCGAATAACTGTTTGGACCACTGTATGGACCCCTTAGTAAGTGTATGGTCTTTCATGACCTTTAAAGAAGTAAACAAATGTGTGGATTCGTCTAAACAAGTACATTGACTCTGCTATTTATGTTGTCATTAAAACATTCTCCTTGTGGTTAAGTGTTTGTTTGGATGCAAGAGTGAATGGCCTCGTTTGTTTAAATATAATGGCTCGTTTGGGTAAGGGTTACGATTCGTTCGTATGGGTGAACAGACTTGGTTGAATAAGTGACTAGATTCATCTGGATATGTGTGATATCTTCTATAGTATAATAAGTGCATGAATAATTACCCGTATAGATTTTTTTTTAATATGTTCATAGACTCGTTTTAAAGTTATCTGTTCATCTTAATGTAATATTTCTTCCTTTTTCGTG
>NC_051409.1:40323921-40324473 GCF_015228065.2 Penaeus monodon | reverse complement strand
TATGTAACCACGTTCGAATCTCAAGAAATAACTTACCTGATATGATATTGTCACAGTCAGGAATGCAATTCATTCTCTTGCAACATTCATCGAATTCTTTTGTCCCCTTTTGGTACATGCAACAGTCATAGCAAAGATCTGTAACAAAGTAAAATATTATACCAATGATTTTACAGTATGTTATCATAGGCCTATATCAACCAAATGTCCGATTTTCAGATAAATATATATCATACTAATGAGAACAAGAAAACTGTCCATAATATGAGAAGGAAAAAAAGCCAGAGAACAGAAAATACATCGACAAAAATAGCACAAACCTATCGACAGAGCAGGCTGCAGTATCTTCAACAGGAAGATGACAGAGATAG
Organism: Penaeus monodon; assembly: GCF_015228065.2. Classification (NCBI taxonomy): domain Eukaryota; kingdom Metazoa; phylum Arthropoda; class Malacostraca; order Decapoda; family Penaeidae; genus Penaeus; species Penaeus monodon. The sequence continues at coordinate 40,324,102 of NC_051409.1, read as the reverse complement.
TGATACTTAGTCTCTCCATGATGCTGTCTCTCGATCAACGTCTCTGTTGGCAGTTGGCCAATTCATTACGTCACTGGCTTGTATACAGCATATTCTAATATTGAATAACCACGAAAAATTAGACTAATGTAACATGTGTTGTAACGAAAGGTAATCAGAATGCTTCTCAATTGCATTAATT
>NC_051409.1:40323329-40323649 GCF_015228065.2 Penaeus monodon | reverse complement strand
GAATGGTGAAATAACGAATTGAAATCCTTGTCTTAGACTTTACCGCAACGTGTTATAAGAATGAATCTATATTACCAGTGACCAAAGGCAGCCGATTCCTTCAGCGGCAATTTGGAGACTGGGATCAAAGGCTGATAAGCTGATTTTTCAGCCTATTAGCTACACCTGAGTTATGCGCAGGTGTGCAGTAAAGCAATGCAGCTTTCTGCAACGTGATTTCTTTATTTCTGCCGACGATCGGACTGCTCATAGAATATTAAGGATGTGGGTTGGGTGTTTTGGCTGTATGCATTTGCCACACCAAACCAGTTATTATTAAC
>NC_051409.1:40322501-40322711 GCF_015228065.2 Penaeus monodon | reverse complement strand
ACAACGCCGATGGTTTCAACTTACTGCAGATAAGTACAACAGAGATGTGGAAAACAGATTCGCTAGTGAAACAATTATTTAGTTCTTACGTAGGTTATATCATCGGATACATATCATTGTTACATAAGAGATGCTAGAAGGGTGCTTCTGTCTCATAATTAACTAGATATTATTAAAATTCATTGGTGCCTTGCATCCTCAGAACTAAAT
>NC_051409.1:40315488-40316925 GCF_015228065.2 Penaeus monodon | reverse complement strand
TATAGTTTTATAACCTTTTACAGGTTTATTCTTGTCTCCAACTTCGAACCGGACCAACGTTGTTGTAAATAAGACCAACTCGAAGTACCATCCTAACACACAGGTTAATACTGTAAGACGCTTTATCCTTGAGGTGGCCTTCAGAGTCTTCTGTCGTCCGTTTTGATGTACCACGAAATGCAAAATAATAAACACCGTTTTAAAATATCATTAAATCACTTCTCAAACTTGAAGAATCGATTTCAACTATAGTGTTGCTATTTAACAAAACAGTCAAAGCACATATAACATTTACATGTGGCGTAAGCATTGCAGACTGCAATTAACAATCAAATCGGTTTTAAAAGGATAATTATGATTAAGGATTCAGTTAAATTTGTGCATCAGACTAAGAGATCTCTCGCATTTACTGTAATTATCTTGATTATGTCATTACCAGTAGTACCGATTATTATGCTTCATGTCTTCTATCTTATAAAGTTATCTAAATTTATCTAACATTCGTAATTTACATAAACCGATTTGGGACTGAACTGTATAGTTTTCCCTATAATATATCATTTAAAGAAAATGAATGCAGTCCAACAAGTTCATAGAAAAACAAAAAATAAAGGGAAACTAATTTATTATGTTAGATTCCCAGCATTGAAAAAAATAATCCAAGAGGAAGTAATAGTATGCTGATAAAATTTAAGAGACAGATAAACTTTAACAAATGTGAATAAAAGATGGAAACAACTAGGAATTGTGGCGTTAAACACAATTCCTAGTTGTTTCCATCTTTTATTCACAACAACAGCTAAACAACAGCTTCAATATCTTTAAATATGAACCCAAATCACTCTGTTATAAAGATTTATTCCAAGAGAATAATTAATTCGCCGTGGTTATTGTTCCGGCACCGGATCTCATCACATTGTGGCTATTCGTCCGGCATGCATGCTTTGCGCACGAACACAGTCTTTTTTGTCTTACTCGCCGTTGATGGTGGATAACAATGGGTTGTTTTATAGCTGGGAATGAATTTGCAAGTTTTGCTGCCGTGAAAAAGAGTTTGACCAAATTGCAAGAGAGCACTTTCACAAAAAAGAACACACTCTCGCGCTTGCGCTCATGCGATAATTGTGTCTAACAATTTCACGAAAGTTTCGTTGTCGTATCTCGTGTCTCTTGGGATATTTTTCCGGCATTTTCTGTCGGTCACCTATCCTGTAGAGATGTTTTCCCGGCAATATTGCAGGATGCAATTTTTGTTTGGCATTTAATTGAAAATCTCTAGCTTGTCATTATTCGGCAAATTTGTTTGTTTTCAGAGGTCCCCGTGTGGAAAATAAATAGCATAGGTAGATAGAGAGTGATAGCACATTGAACTCCAGGGCACGATCCCCTAGAAAAGTCTAAAATATGGTCTTTCATTGGCTATTGAAAATCTCCAGC
>NC_051409.1:40313171-40313816 GCF_015228065.2 Penaeus monodon | reverse complement strand
TCCCCGTGTCAGCAAAACTTGTAAATTCGTTCCCAACTTTGAAGGAATCCACTGTTATCCCCCATCAACGGCGACTAAGACAAAATATGGCGCCAATGTTTGTTTTGATGACTGCGCAAGCGCGAAAGTGTGTTCGTGCGCAAAGCATGCATGCCGGACAAATAGCCACAATGTGATGAGATCCGGTGCCGGAACAATAACTACGGCGTAATTAATTCTCACTATGACCTAACCAGCAAAAAAGGGGATAAAAGTCTTACAACTTGATTTATTGAATTTTAATAACGGTTTTGTAATCCAGCGGGGACGGGATTTAGAAGCAATGAAACGAGCCTTTAAAATTTTAAAGAAATCAAAATTGACACCGCAGTAGATTCTAAACATTGTCCACCTTGAATGTTATGATGTATACTTCTTCCAGTTTAGTCTATCCTGACAATTTATTCCACACGTTTTTTATGTATTTCTCGTGAACCATTAATTGCGAATGGAGGTGACAAAGGCTGTCATGTTGGTTTCAAATTCAACAGTAATTATTATTATTTTTTTTTTTTTTGCAATTTGTCCAAAATCAACGTTACAAAATGTAGCTGAGTTATGCATATGTATAAATTTGGCCTTTTTTCGGAGGGGGGAACTGACAAG
>NC_051409.1:40312494-40312587 GCF_015228065.2 Penaeus monodon | reverse complement strand
TCCCTGTTTCTTTCTTAATGCGTCGCTTCGAGTGACTTTCCCCTGAAAATGTTGAATCAAAGTCAATATGAAAGAACATATATGAACATCGTC
>NC_051409.1:40311387-40312112 GCF_015228065.2 Penaeus monodon | reverse complement strand
GTAACAGATTTCGCCAAATCTGTCCAACCCATCGTTCAACCACAAGCCACACAAGACACAGAAGACGCCTTTGACATCGATTACACTTCTTCTAAAGCCGCTAAGATTTACGTCCATGATAAGCAGAGGAAGTCAGAAGAGGAGGGAACGACACAGCGCTGACGCAACACGGAAATTGCCCTGCTTCTGATAGAGTCCTTCGAGGCGATGCTCACTTGTTTTGCTACTTAAGCGCTCGCCGACAGCGAGACTTGCTAACATCAAGCAGAAATTCGCCCGCTTTACTTTTTTTCTTTCTTTTTTTATACATATAAGCGGTGATGTATGTGGAGATCTAGGGTATTGTGCTTCTTGTGGGTTTTAAGAAAGGGAAGGACGATGGGAAAATTAGACAATTATTGTAAAATACAAGAGAAAGAAGAGAGGCAGAAACAGATATTCGATATAAAAAAGATACGTTTCCGGTTAGAAATTATGATGAAATCTATTAATATGGAATTTTGTACTACGCCATTGTCATTGCGAGTATATTTGTTTATGTGTAGCTCATAAATATGTGAATTATTGGTATCATCAATACAGATTGTCCTCTATATTTTTACTTAAATAATTACAAATTTGTGATTTACTGCATTGGAAACAATATGATCATACATTTTCGACTTTATCAGAGAATTTATCATTTCCCTCTGTTTTACAAATGCAGTTCTCTTCTATTAATCTTT
>NC_051409.1:40311004-40311269 GCF_015228065.2 Penaeus monodon | reverse complement strand
ACACCCCCATAACCTTCTTTACTTGTTTTCTTCCCTCCAACTTTAGATCATCTTCGAGACAAGGTCACGACTTCATTACTAATAAATATTTCTGAATTTACAGACTCCCATTCGGCCTGACATGCGAAGGAGCAAGATCGGCGATTTATTGGCCGAGTGCCCCCTGCAAATTCCCGTTTTCTATATGATGGAGATGACGTCACCCATCGCCGCGGACGGAGGAGCGAGCCGGCGAAGCTATGGAGGCAAAGGCGCCGAGACATAA
>NC_051409.1:40310408-40310538 GCF_015228065.2 Penaeus monodon | reverse complement strand
CGGCGCAAATCTCGACGCGTCTCTTTCCGAAGAAATCAAACTGCCGTCGCCTTTGGTGCGGGGATGTCAACTCGCGAAATTCCAAGTGAATTAGTGGACAGAGGCAAGTGAGTGAGAGGTTTTCTATGGT
>NC_051409.1:40309872-40309950 GCF_015228065.2 Penaeus monodon | reverse complement strand
CAAAAATATATTTTCTTTCTGCGTCATATGTCTCATATTCTTACTGATTCCTTTATCCCAAAGGTCTGTGTGGGACGA
>NC_051409.1:40309388-40309482 GCF_015228065.2 Penaeus monodon | reverse complement strand
ATCCGTATTTCTATCCTTTCATTCATTCTCCGTTTATTGTTTGTTTCTGCTGTCTCGCCTTGCCTCTGCTGTTCCCTCATCAATGTTTATTCTT
>NC_051409.1:40308694-40308889 GCF_015228065.2 Penaeus monodon | reverse complement strand
TACCTCTTCATTTTTTCCTATTTTTGCGGGGGTTGTTTACGTCATGATGAGAAAAGGTTCTGAATCTCTCGGGAAAGTCGTGTTTTCGGTGCTATTGATACTGCGTTTTGGCTTCCACCATTCATCTCCTTCCCTTGTTCTATCTCTTTTGTTTTCTTGTACTCTGTCTTTCTCCTGTTCGTTCGTTTTTCCTTG
>NC_051409.1:40308153-40308385 GCF_015228065.2 Penaeus monodon | reverse complement strand
TTTCTATCTTAGTCTTCATCTCCAAACAGTAATCATATGCACAAGAGAATATTTACATTTAATATCTTCGATCACTATTGTTCAAAATAAACAATAGTTAGATGCGAGGGAACACTGAAGTAAATTTGTCTGTATATTTTTACAGCGATGCTTAATCTTCTTGTGTTAAAACGTCTAATCCTTTCCTACTCAAGTCCCTGTTTCAGCTTAACATAAAAGAGGAAACGTGAGG
>NC_051409.1:40307905-40307990 GCF_015228065.2 Penaeus monodon | reverse complement strand
ATAAGAGTTAAAACAATAAGAAAAGTGTCATACCATCAAATACATGCACACACACAAACACACAAGTCATCTGACACATCCCCAA
>NC_051409.1:40307697-40307842 GCF_015228065.2 Penaeus monodon | reverse complement strand
GACGCGCACACGGTGGAGGCTCTGTGCCATATTAAATGATTGCAGGAGACGTATCACTCTCCTGGGAGATTAAAGTTTTTCAGGAAAATGTTTTATCTGGAGCCAAGGCGGTGCGAGGAAGGCAAATCATTCGATTGTGCGTCGC
>NC_051409.1:40305516-40306069 GCF_015228065.2 Penaeus monodon | reverse complement strand
CATGTAGGAATAATTCATCTCTGCGTTATCATAATAAACGTGACGATGTATTTGATCGACTCCTTCCTATTTATCATCTTTCTCGTTTTTCTTCTTTCTTTTCTTCTTCCTTCTTCTGCTTCGCAATATTTCGGTTTCTCGTGTTCTTTTATATAGATTTTTCGTTTTGTTTGTTATCATTTCCTTTACGTTTTTTTTTTCTTTTCTCTTCTTCCTTTGTTTCTTTCCTTCTTCTTACTTGTTTCTTTTTTTTCTTTTTTTTCCTACCTATTTGGTTTATTCGTATTTCATGCATTTTCCTTCGTTCCTTTAAGTATCGTTTTCCTTCTTTTAACTTATTCTCTTTCTTCCATATTTCCTCCCTTTTCCTGATATCAATTTCCCTTGTTTTCTTTCTCCCTCTCTTTCTTTACATCCTCATTCTTTCCCCTCCTTCTTTCTCCCTCTTTAACCCTTTTCTTTTATTCCTTTCTTCTTTGTCGCTTTTTTCCTTTTGTTTATTCTTTTCCCTTTTACTTCCACTTCTTTTCTTTCTTCCTCCTCGCTTTTCCTT
>NC_051409.1:40305100-40305231 GCF_015228065.2 Penaeus monodon | reverse complement strand
TTCCCAATGTTTCACCCCGCGCATTAAAACCACGAGCCCGGGATCTGCTTTTGAGGAATTTTCCACTTCTTCATAAAAATATCCTCGCTGCAGGTGATCCCGCGGGACCACTAGAACCACGCTCCTCCTTC
>NC_051409.1:40304666-40304867 GCF_015228065.2 Penaeus monodon | reverse complement strand
AAAGAAAAGGGAAGGGAGTTTTGTCTGTGTGTATGTGAGGAAGGAGGGGGGGGGGGTAACAAGTACATGTGCATGTATGTCAACGTTTATCTGTATAGATGTGTCACTATGTGTTCTTAGAAGGCTGTGTATGTGTTTAAGAATGGTGTTATTAATGTATGTGCACACAGGGTCTTTCAACAGACTGTATACATACAAATA
>NC_051409.1:40304172-40304372 GCF_015228065.2 Penaeus monodon | reverse complement strand
GGGAATTGGAGCAGAAGGAATAAAAGAGGGAATAAGAGGGAAAGGGGAATGACACAGCACATTGTGATAAGCAAAGGAGGAACTGGAGGAAGGTGGGAGAGAAGAATGGAAAGGAAAATAAGAGAATGATGATAAGATGGATAAAGACTGAAAGAATGAGAATGTAAATATGGCTGATAATGATATGACATAGGATGTGG
>NC_051409.1:40303881-40304110 GCF_015228065.2 Penaeus monodon | reverse complement strand
CGAAATGGATAAGAAGTCGATGAATAAGAATAATCATAAGACTGATAAAGATAAGAAAATGGATAAGATGTGGAAGGATAAAATAAATAAGAATAGGAATGATAACAACATGGATAAGATGAGGTTGATTAAGAATACGAGTAAAACTGATAAAGATAAGGCTATAGATAAGACGGAGGAGAATAAGAAAGGGAATGAGAATAAGAGGTGAACAAAGACGTGCATTCAG
>NC_051409.1:40302729-40303124 GCF_015228065.2 Penaeus monodon | reverse complement strand
GTGGAGGCAAGAGAAAGAAAAAAAACGGAATCTCGAGGCTGACAGAAATGGAGAAGAATCGCCACAATAAAAAAGCTCAAGCATTATTTAAACGAAATAAAGGAAAGTAATAAAATAAAGAGAAATAAAGCTGAAATAAAGGGAATAAAAGCTTAAGATTAAGGAATCGTTTTTTTTTTCGTGTTAGTTCTAAAAGAATGTAGAACTAATTAGATCAAGTTAAACGTACAAATAAAAAATAAACTATAAGTTAACTGAATGAATGAGAAGTTTATAAAGTGTATAGAAAAATTTGTATTTTCAGATGAATCATCATCAAGGAGAAATAACTGAAGAGCAAAATAGGTAATGCAAAAACATATAAAGAAAGAAATATCAAAAGTAAAGGACATAAT
>NC_051409.1:40302280-40302384 GCF_015228065.2 Penaeus monodon | reverse complement strand
ACTCAAATCTACGCATAGAAGGTAAGAAATAGTAACTCGATTGCATCTAACGTGTGGTTTTATGCCTTGTAATTATTTCAACGGATGCTTTTTAAACTGAGAAT
>NC_051409.1:40301771-40301939 GCF_015228065.2 Penaeus monodon | reverse complement strand
GACGTAAGTTTAGTTAGGTTAGGTTTGCTTCTTAAGAATTGGTTTGTTTGATCTAACTTGGGTAGAGTTAACTTAGACAAGGATTGTTAGGTTCATTAAATTTGAATTATATAAAGTAAGCTAAGTAGGGTTACGTTTCTTTAGGTTCTGATACAATAGGTTTTGGAT
>NC_051409.1:40301451-40301559 GCF_015228065.2 Penaeus monodon | reverse complement strand
CAAGCCAAACTTATTTTAACCCAACATACTCAGATCTAACTTGATCTAATCACAATAAGCCTGCCTAATCTATCATAACTTAATCAAACATATGCTATCCTAACATAA
>NC_051409.1:40300076-40300301 GCF_015228065.2 Penaeus monodon | reverse complement strand
ATTTTTTGGCCTCTTTTTACGTGTACGCGTGTGTACATCTGCGCGGTGGGTTGTGTGTTATGCGTTCCACAGATGCACGCATGAAAAAGGGCCGTCTGACATAAGACTTTCGCTACAGCTGCAAGTCATGACTCCATTGCAAAAATTACAGCAGTTCGACGGAGGAGGCGACAGCTGCAACGCTGATGCGTTTGGGGCCGGCGATCGCCGTTCTCTTGCTGCGAT
>NC_051409.1:40299338-40299483 GCF_015228065.2 Penaeus monodon | reverse complement strand
GTCTCAAATAGCAATTCCTGAAAGGGAACATTTTTAATCAGTTTTTCAAAATGAGCTTCATCGCCCCGTTTTTTTAAACCGGAGTATTCACTCTTCCGCAAGTGTGTCATCGAGCGCTTTTTACAATAAATTTATTTCATTTTGT
>NC_051409.1:40297932-40299036 GCF_015228065.2 Penaeus monodon | reverse complement strand
CCTCTCATATTTTTTTCTTTTCCTACTTCTCATCCCTATTCTTTCTTTTACTTTTCCCCTTCTCTATTTCCAATTCTCTTCTTTTTTTCTCTTCTCCTTGCCTCTATGGCATCTTTCTCTCCTTTACCCCTTTTCTTTCTTCCCCTCTTCCTGCTCTTACCCCAATCCTTCCCCCTCCTCTTTCCTCAATTTTATCCTTTTCTCCCTTTTCCTATTCCTTTTTCCCCCTTTTTTCTCTTCCCATTTCTCCACCACTCGCTCTTCTTTTCTCATTTATCCTTTCCCCTCACACTTTTTTCCCTTGTATTTATTTTCCTCTTCTTTCCCCCTTTTATATATATTTTTTTTTTTTAAAATTTAATTTTCCCCTTCTTTCTCTTCCCCTTTCCCCTCCACTCTTCTTTTTTTTTCGTCCTCCTCTCCCCCCTTCTTCCTTCCCCTCCCTTCTTCCTTCCCATTCCTTTTCCTCTTCTTCACCCCCCCCCTATCCTCCCTCTCCTTACTTTATGCCTCTAAATCCTCGTTTATACCATTCGTCCTGCTCTTGATTTGCTTGTGTTTTACGTTCCTGGTTCTGTGACGCTTTAGTCTGCTGTTCTGTTAACTTCGCCGACTTTCCCGCTGAGGACCATAACAGTAAACACTTGCAAACGAGCCAAGCCAATCTGAGCCTTATGGAACCGACCGCATACACCCAAAGGGTCGAAGATAATGCTAACGTTTAGGCAATCATACCCAAGTCGCTTTGGTCGTCATCGCCGTGGTTCTGTTGTGATATAGGGTTATCATCCTTAATGACTTTGCTTACGACTTCCCCCCCTCTCTGTATTGGGGCTTGTTTTGGGAGCCTCTCGTGGGGAGGGGAGGGGAGGAAAGGGGGGGGGGGGGGTGGAGGGTAAGGGAGGGGGGGATTGGAGGGGTAAGAGGGCAAGGGGAAAAGGGGGATGGAAGGAGGAAAAGGGAGAGAAGAGAAAAGGGGGAAAAAGGGAGAGGGGAGGGGAAAAGGGAGGGAGAGGGGAAAAAGGGAGGAGGGGTAATAGAAAGGGGGGTTAAGTTGGCTTTCATGTATTGTTTATCATATTTTTTTCCCCAACCATCCCCTTA
>NC_051409.1:40297673-40297885 GCF_015228065.2 Penaeus monodon | reverse complement strand
TAACCACTACCCCCATTGCTGTCTGTCCTTCAATTCTTATAGATTTTATTGATATTGTTAATAGCCTGTTTGAGGACATCTTTTAAAAGGGCAATCACACTGTGAAATATTCATCATTGCCTTATAATTATCTGATATATTATATGCCAGCGGGGTATGCTAAAGTACGTCGTCATTGTTCAATACCATATACGGGTTCACATTGTCAAAAG
>NC_051409.1:40296670-40297449 GCF_015228065.2 Penaeus monodon | reverse complement strand
AAAAAAATATTGACCCCATCATACGATCGACAGCATGCATATGACAAACACTGTTTATTCGTTATCACATCGTCATCATGATCTGAAGTACAATATATTCACCGTGATGGAGATTATGGATCCAACACACTATAAGAATTGGATTTTGCCTTGTGTATTGCGCAGCACATTCCAGATCGATAGAAATTGCATGCAATATTGACTTTATATTGCGTTATATCGTTCTTGCAAGATGGGATGTGTGTGAATGGGATTGTGTGGATATTTCGCGTTGGATAGTGAAGGCGTGCTGACAGACGTGGGTTTAAAGTGGAAAATGTGGTGGTGGATAGGAATGGGTGGGGGGTGGGGAAGGAATGGGGTAAGAATGGGGAAAAATTAATAGAGTGGATAGAGAAGGCGAGTGGGAAAGAATTGGATACTGTGTGGATATCTTTGGTTATGGATAGGTGCTTGGGGGGTAAAAATTTAAAAATGTATATGAAGCGGTTATATTTGTTGACAGCAAATCTGTGTCGATTGAAGTGTGTGTGAATCAATGTTAAAGATGTGGATTAAAATATGGATAGCGGGGGCGGGTGGATAAAAATTGACGTACATTAATGCGAAAATGAAGGGACAGGAAAGGCGGATAGTGTTGGTATGTGGATGGACTTAGTTATCAATCAACGAAGTGCTCTATGGCAATTGCGTGCTAAAAAATAATATGCGAGTTTGTCCTTTAGAGTAGAATCCTTTTCTGGGACTTCCCCCAAAAACATAAGAAAATCGGGAACTTC
>NC_051409.1:40296488-40296612 GCF_015228065.2 Penaeus monodon | reverse complement strand
TCATAAATCCTGATTTCGGAAAAAAACCGATTCGTAAATCAGAATTTCTTAAAATATGTCGAGAATAACGTGAGAAAAAGAAAAGAAATAGTAGTAATAAAAAGAAAAAAGATGATGAAAAAGA
>NC_051409.1:40295835-40296305 GCF_015228065.2 Penaeus monodon | reverse complement strand
GAGGGATAAAAAACTATTCAACAATCGAGGACTTTCTTGACAGTTTCTAATTATGTCCTGGGGTGAATTTGTCCCAAATTGACAGACCCAAAAAAAAAAAAAAAATTATTCCGGGGGCACTTTAAAAATTTCATGAAATTGGCAAATTCTTAGCATAAGATATAAAGGTGAAGGCGTACATATAATAAATCATTAATAATACATTTATCATTAGATATAGTTATTTTATGTACAGTGTACGTAACTTATCAGTGAGTTTTATAGAGTGAAAGGGTATATGGACATAGAAAAGTAAATATGTGTATATATTGACATAAGCGTAGGTTTTGAGAAGTTGATAGATCAGTAAATCTGTTTTTTGTCAAAGAGAGTTTAAATGGACATAGAGTAGGCATGAACACACGTGTAGTTTCTGTTATACTTCTTTTCATTTTGGGAGGAAAGAAGATCGGAAAAATATGAAACTAGTG
>NC_051409.1:40295701-40295788 GCF_015228065.2 Penaeus monodon | reverse complement strand
GAAGGGAAAAAAATATGAACAGATACTTAATAGACGCAGATCAATAAGGAATCAAATCAATACGCAAAACAAGGAGACAACCACTGA
>NC_051409.1:40295433-40295676 GCF_015228065.2 Penaeus monodon | reverse complement strand
AAAGCCTAAATGAATAAATTACAGAGGAATTCGCGTAAAACAAGTCAAAATAAGTCACTCGTAAAATTCCTCCCCATAACGCGAATTTTTGGTGTAATTTCAGTCAATATCGCAAACGCCATGGACTCAGAACACGAATGAAGATTGAGAATATAAATCGCAGTGATAATCTGGGTTCGTGTGGGGGATTGGGGGGTGGAGGGGGGGAGGGGGAATAGCGGACGGTGGAGGAGTTATGGTTTA
>NC_051409.1:40294719-40295279 GCF_015228065.2 Penaeus monodon | reverse complement strand
TGTTACGTGCTGCGTCTATGTTTGTCTGCGGATGTGTAGGTATCTACCCTCCCTTGCATCTGTACATATGTATGTACATTTCCAAATAAATGTATCTATCTGCGTGTACACATCCAGCACAAAAGCAAACCGTGAGCTTAGCGCACAGTCTCTGAAATTAAGCGACAGGTTGAACAGTCTCCGGCGGACGAATCCCGTGATTCCTGTGCATAAATAACCCCATGCAAGGCAAACGAACGCCCCAGATTTACGCATGCCGCTGCTACAACGTAGATTTACGATCTCTATTACACCAGTACATAGTTCGCAACACGAGGGAAGAATTCGGGAAACGCAAATATAACATCCAAGCTGTGTTTATAGTCATGGCTGTGTTATATAGGGTGGGTGTAGGGTACAGTCGCCAATTTACAGTCATAACGGAGGAAATGATTATGGGTTTAGACTGTTATAGTGAGACTGGAATGTATTAATTCCAAATATCAGTCATGGGTGAAAACACACGTAATAGAATTTACAACCGAGGCGCCACGAATACATAAAAGCACACGGACGTACGT
>NC_051409.1:40294162-40294645 GCF_015228065.2 Penaeus monodon | reverse complement strand
CTTTCGAAAATCTTAAATATTCACAACAAAAACAGTTTTAATGTACGCTATTAACACAACGTAACACATAACCGTGAGGTCAGTATGCAACTTTCATACATATAATGCACTAAACCACAACATGACACATTTAACGAGCAATTGTACAATATGTGAGACGTAACACACAGGATTCCAAAACACGTAACAGCTACTCAATATTTAACAGGCGCAACGCGCAAAAGTTAACACAGTTAATCCTTGTCAGGTATGCAATGCACAACACACTCCTAGAATATCAGGTATGCGATAATTAAGACACTGTATACACGGAAAACCATCTGTTAACACCTAACACAGCAACACTCTAGAATATCCGCATGCCAGCTTTGCAATACTAACACACTGCAGCACTCAAAATAAACGTTGATATCTAACACGCTTAAAAACTCTAAATACAGCCTATAAGATAAATAAAAACTTAACAACACAAATATGCCCAAA
>NC_051409.1:40290978-40291296 GCF_015228065.2 Penaeus monodon | reverse complement strand
CCCCCTAAATCCGGGTTCAAAACAGATTCCCTAGACAAACTACCTTTTTTAAAACCCCTTTGTACAGATTCGAAAAGTCTACGTGTCCTTTTTTTTCCCCTATGAATCTATTTTAAACTTTTCCGAATATAGGGAGATTGCGACGTCCAAAAAAAAAGGGGGAAAGACTTGGGGATACATTTTTTTGGAATTTTTTACTGTTTTTTATATTTGGCCCGTGTTGCTAAGGCGTGAGATTTAGGGAAAGATGGGCGGGGGCGGAGGGAAGGGGGGGCGGGAGACAAATCTTTTATTTTAGAGCCCCGTAGTTTTCTTGGA
>NC_051409.1:40290171-40290243 GCF_015228065.2 Penaeus monodon | reverse complement strand
GCCCCGGGGGACCTTGGTGTAAAGAAGACGTGTTATATCGTTGCCATTTTTATTTTTAACCATGCGTTTCTG
>NC_051409.1:40289875-40290131 GCF_015228065.2 Penaeus monodon | reverse complement strand
TTTCTAGAGTATCTTCGCTTGGCCGTCGAGATGTTCGAGTAAGGGACCATGTGTGTAAAGAAAGACGGTGGTTCTACTTATAGTTTTTTTTTTCTAACCACAGCGTTTTGTTGTATACATGTCACTTATTTATTTATGTTTCTTGCTAGTTATGCCTTCACCAGGCCTCAGACGTTCGTGTAAAGGACCCTGTGTGTAAAGGGGGCGATGGTTATATGTGTTGCCATTTTAATTTTCTAACCGTTTGCGTTTTTCA
>NC_051409.1:40289162-40289634 GCF_015228065.2 Penaeus monodon | reverse complement strand
CCACGGCGTTTATGAGAAAATTCTTGTTATTATTGTTTATAAATGGAGTTTTGTTATTTATTGCATAGCCTGACTTTTGTTGAAAGAAATAAAGTAAAAGAAAATAATTGTATAAAGGCATGTACTGTGATTCATAATTATCAAAGCATAAATAAGGCGCTTATATGATTTGTTTGTTTTTCGTCTCACATATTTCTACAACATAAAATTCTTTATAAATGAGTAGATATTATAAAGAATATTAATTTTCGTAGATAAGCAAGAGAAAGGGTCTAGGTACGTAGTCTTTTTAATGAGAGCTGACGTTTCAAAGAGCGAAAAGGAAACCAGGCATTTTGCGAACTTGCTTAAGATCAAAGAAAGCAGGATTATCGGTCAGTTTGATAGGATACAAATTTCGAAAGATTTCCATGAATGGATGTGATATAGGATCATTTTAGATTCCGGATATTTTTGCAATTACTCTTAATGT
>NC_051409.1:40288981-40289053 GCF_015228065.2 Penaeus monodon | reverse complement strand
ACACAGGATGAAATGCTAAGTTATGATACAAGTATCGAATAAATTGCATGTCAGTAACTACACTCAGTCCAA
>NC_051409.1:40288427-40288641 GCF_015228065.2 Penaeus monodon | reverse complement strand
TTAAGTTTCAATTAAGTGTCACCTGACTAGAATAAAAAAGAAAGAGAATGAAAGAAGTAAAATAACTAATACAAGTTCTGTTCTGGACTGTTCTGTCTTCAACTTCTATTGAAAAAAGGTAAAGAGAAAGCGATATTCTGAATGATAAGATAAAAATCACGAGCACAAAGTTGACAATTAACATAACTTACTACACAAAAAAATAAATAGATAA
>NC_051409.1:40288293-40288383 GCF_015228065.2 Penaeus monodon | reverse complement strand
TGCCGGCATTGTTAATTTCACCGCACTGTCCTTTTCCGGTCAACTTCCAGTGGAACCTAACATTTTCGACAGCCATGTTGAATATCATAC
>NC_051409.1:40287476-40287567 GCF_015228065.2 Penaeus monodon | reverse complement strand
ATAGACATGTCTGTGTATTTAGGTAAAAAATATTTTGTAAAAGATTTATTCCCTCTCCTTTAATATTCTTTTAGATGAAAACTTTGTCATT
>NC_051409.1:40287357-40287448 GCF_015228065.2 Penaeus monodon | reverse complement strand
TCTTTGGAAATTTGATACGAAGTGTTATTCTTGCTTTGGTGGCAAAAAAAGAAAATAGCAGAATACTCTTTTGGAAAACAATAGAACAAAA
>NC_051409.1:40287129-40287242 GCF_015228065.2 Penaeus monodon | reverse complement strand
GACAATGCTAAAGAGTCGGTGAGTCAACAATTAATGGAGAAACTGGGGATTGTTCTAAAATGAACAGGAAAAGGCTTAAGTCAAGTCTAACAGTACTCAAAACGTGAAAAAAT
>NC_051409.1:40285910-40286072 GCF_015228065.2 Penaeus monodon | reverse complement strand
AACGGGATGACTATATACAGAAAACACAGACAAAGAGACGGACAATACTAAGATGATTTTTTTTTTTAAGCATATAATATCACAGATCTGATAATATATATTTATTTGTATGCACACACACTTTCGTACAAATCTATATCCATCTATTTACATGTCTTTTAT
>NC_051409.1:40285630-40285876 GCF_015228065.2 Penaeus monodon | reverse complement strand
AATTCTTTTTCTTATTCTCCTTTCATTAACGATAATAATGAGGATAATAAAATCATAGCACAGACAATGCATTTCAAATGAAGACTAATTTAATTAAACAAAAATGCTAAATAGTTCACCGCATATGAAAACTGTTTACATACAAAATAACCAATATAAACGCACGCTTGTTGTAACGGTAACATAACACTGAAAACATACATTTGTTGGCAATACACAGCCGGTTTTGTGTACATATGCGTGGGT
>NC_051409.1:40285014-40285276 GCF_015228065.2 Penaeus monodon | reverse complement strand
TTACGCGCACTGCCCAGCTACCACGAGAGGACAGCGAAGTGTTGCCATGGAAACGGCGTCGGTTGCAGTTGCATTAATCAGAGTTACTCAAGGCTGACATTGCCAAGTATTGCATCTTCTCATTAATGCAATATTTTATCTTCCAGTTCCTTACCGAAGGTGGTTTCATACTTTCAAAGGAAGATATTTGGTGCTTTTGACCAATTCATTCTAAATGATGCTTCGCTACCTATCTCTAAACGTGATCGGTAGATGGCGCTGG
>NC_051409.1:40284439-40284655 GCF_015228065.2 Penaeus monodon | reverse complement strand
CACTGTTCGATAATTGTTATTTCATCCAGTAGAGTCGAACTTTTTTACTTTTACATTTTTACTTTCTTTTTTATTACTTTTATATTCGACTTCCCTGGTGTATATATACATTTACAGTCTCATTTTTTCTCTTCTTTTCATTTTGCGTTTTGCATTCTGACTCGAATCAGTTTGTGTCATCTGCACCGTTAGTTTTTGCGTAACTATGGACCTCTG
>NC_051409.1:40284218-40284393 GCF_015228065.2 Penaeus monodon | reverse complement strand
TGGAGAGGGAAAATGTCAGATGCAAAGAGTGGTTTTGAATTAGTTGCTCGCTCGTTCACATCCCCCTCACGGTCAAGCGAATTCAAGTTTCAAAAGAAGCGGAGGCATCACATCGCGCTCTCTGATTTTATCACCGCGAGCTGCGTTCGGGCTGCTTGTCCCTCCTCCGTCCCCT
>NC_051409.1:40282202-40282370 GCF_015228065.2 Penaeus monodon | reverse complement strand
CGCAAAAGGTAAAGAGAAAAGTAAAAAAAAACTTCTTTCGGAGGAGGGACACATCCTTCTAATAATTTATAAGGCATTAACTTCTATTTTCGTTCCGATAAATCACGGAAGAAAACTTATTGCCAATTTGCCTCGTAGATCTTTCAGGCGGAAGAGGAACGCGGCCGA
>NC_051409.1:40280620-40280702 GCF_015228065.2 Penaeus monodon | reverse complement strand
GTAATCTATTTTAACTTCTCTACGTCTTTTGCCTCTCTACTTACATTTTTTTTCGCTCTTGATTTGAAAGATTCTTTTTTAT
>NC_051409.1:40280237-40280369 GCF_015228065.2 Penaeus monodon | reverse complement strand
TAAAAGTATGTGTATGTTGGGATTACAACATACACATACTGATCGATTGAAATAAAGGATGAGTAAGAAACAGGGATAGAGAAAGGGAGGATGAGTAAACAACACAAGTGAAAATTGTTGACTCTATCCTAC
>NC_051409.1:40279798-40279951 GCF_015228065.2 Penaeus monodon | reverse complement strand
AAAACAAAAAAGAAAGAAGAAAAAAAAGAGAGTGAGAAAAAAAATCTCCAGCCATTTATGTTTCTAACTCTTGCTAACTGTAACACACGGAAAGAATTATTTGACAAGATCTACAGACATGAACATATTCCCAGCGCAAAATCGAATGTTTGC
>NC_051409.1:40279677-40279754 GCF_015228065.2 Penaeus monodon | reverse complement strand
AGTACAAATTCTGCGAGAAAGGAAAGAGAGTTTCGCTGAATGAGAAACTGTGAGATAATATGCATGATGCTCAATTG
>NC_051409.1:40279532-40279648 GCF_015228065.2 Penaeus monodon | reverse complement strand
GTGGTAATTAATACAAGGACAGCTGTAATTTTTTTTTTACCATGTCTGATGAGGATCATCTGGTGTATCCGAAAAGTATTTTCTTATTCTATTTCTGTTGTGGTGGTGTTTCTTTT
>NC_051409.1:40279053-40279382 GCF_015228065.2 Penaeus monodon | reverse complement strand
ATGAGTGAGGGAGAGAAAGTCACACACAGAGAGACATACCAAACCCGACCTGAAACAAAACCAGTGCAAAACGACAGCAAAAGACAACAGCAACGCTCCATCACCACGGCCCATCCCATCATTCGACCGGGATTTGTATGGGTTTCATTCCGTCATAAGCAAGTGAACATTAATGACGGAAAGTAATTACATGTTCATCAAAAACACCTCTGTAATTAACGAAGCCACGCGTCGGGGAACACTACATCTCCTCTTAAAGATGTTCTGTTAATGGAGGTGTTCGGGGAGAGGCCGATTCTGTTTGAGTGGGAGGAAAGAATATATGTGTG
>NC_051409.1:40277869-40278138 GCF_015228065.2 Penaeus monodon | reverse complement strand
AAGATCTGTTCCCCTCCCTATTTATATGTACACAATCATGTATGTATGCAAAAGTAAATACACATAGTCTGTGCAAGGTTGGCTTCATATGTACACACTCGAGGAAGATTTCCCGAAAGAAAGAAAATCCAAGGACGATTTTTTTTTTTTTTCAAATGTGAGAAGAATCAACGGACGTAAATATTGACTTGCTAATTGGCAATTTGGAAGTCTTTCGGACGAGCTGAAAACCGTAGCTTGTGCATTCGTTTCGGCCTTTATTCCTTTTT
>NC_051409.1:40277579-40277753 GCF_015228065.2 Penaeus monodon | reverse complement strand
CTTTCTTATATACTTTTACTTCTTAATCTCTTTCGTTTTTCTTTTAGTTTATTTCCTTTTTTCCTTTTTATTTGTGCCTTCTCTTTGCAAAAATGGTGCAATAGCCCATGTAAATTTGGCTGTTTGAACAACCTGTAATGCATGTAATGTTTCGATTGTTTCTTCTTATTCAAT
>NC_051409.1:40277345-40277483 GCF_015228065.2 Penaeus monodon | reverse complement strand
ATCAATCTTTTAAACAAATCAGAGAGCTAATATTTTCAGCAACAACATTTCAAACGAAAAATAAATAATAGAAGAACAACCATTTATTTTTTGAGATGATCATTTTAAAGGGTACCTCTCTTCCCCGTTTCTTTTTAT
>NC_051409.1:40275380-40275498 GCF_015228065.2 Penaeus monodon | reverse complement strand
GAAGGGCATGATACATATCAGATTTATTATTTTTTTTTTTTGGGGGGGTGGTAATACATGGGAGAGCACAATATACCCCCTCGCTTCCAAGTTAAACCCCCTTTTTAGGAGAGGGGGG
>NC_051409.1:40273465-40273684 GCF_015228065.2 Penaeus monodon | reverse complement strand
CTTTCTGAAAACCAAAAGCAATGTATCTCTCGGAAGACGCGGAACTACTGAAGGAGAAGGTCGTAGCTCTTTGGCACGACCTCCCGAGCAGAAATCTTTCCCCACATCAATTAAAAGGATTTGATAGACCCGTTAAGAGGATAGATGAACGGGGGCTCTCTATCTATCAGATTTTCCTTCGCCAGCTGACTTGTATTTTCGAGTTGAAGTAGCTTTGGT
>NC_051409.1:40272636-40272866 GCF_015228065.2 Penaeus monodon | reverse complement strand
TTATAAATTGAATACACATGCATGATCACAAATACATTATATTTTCGCACGCGTTTCTCCCTGTACTCGTCAGATAATCGTCACCTCCCGAACCTCTCTTTTCGAACGCCCTTTGAAAAGGAAGTTCAGGACAGAACGTGTCGTGAACGTGTCGTAAACAGCTGACTGGAAAGCCACGGGACAACCAGGCGGTGTGGGGGGGGAGCAGCCTATACTTTGGGTTCGACTCC
>NC_051409.1:40272070-40272299 GCF_015228065.2 Penaeus monodon | reverse complement strand
ACGTTTGTAAAAGACAAAATAAGTAAACAGAAAGGTTGAATATTCACCCCTTGGTACTTAATGGCATTATTAATTGTTATGGTGATAATATTCAAGGGATAAATCTAATCTAATGTCAATATTGCTGACATCATTGCTTTCAAAAGTGGGTATACTGAAAATATAATCAAACACTAGTGATTGTAATTTTGATAAAGAATACTAAAGAATTAAGGAAAATGTAGCGGCT
>NC_051409.1:40271212-40271386 GCF_015228065.2 Penaeus monodon | reverse complement strand
TCTTTGATCAGATTATCCCTAAATATCACCTCATTTTATCGCTTCCTTTACTCCGCCGACCCAGACTCATATTGGAAGCTGGCAAGTGTAAAAATGTGAATAACTGTTATGTCTTTTTTGAAAGGGGAGGAAGATACGGTCATAATAAAAGGCTCACATTATTTTAGTTTCAAT
>NC_051409.1:40270541-40270749 GCF_015228065.2 Penaeus monodon | reverse complement strand
CGACAACAAGAACATAATCCCCAACATATCTCACCCTCGCAAAACACCTCGAAATTAATATTGCAAACTCTACGCACTGTGTCCGTCGGATTTCACTATGTCTCTCCCATACAACAGAGGAGATTCTGGCCTTAAGAACCCGAGACAATATACTGCAGGCCTGTGATTCGTCTTGCTTTCCGGAATCAACGAGGGGAGTTCCTGTGAA
>NC_051409.1:40269661-40270501 GCF_015228065.2 Penaeus monodon | reverse complement strand
CGGAAGGGATAAACGGGAAGGGGAGAAGTTAGGAGAGTGAATGGGAGGAAGGGGAGGTGAGGAAGAAAGGAGAGTGGGAGAGGAAGGGATGAACGGGAGGGAGATAGAGTAGGAGACTGAATAGGAAGGAGCGAAAGAGGGAAGAGGAGGATGGAAAGACCGGAAGGGAGAAAAGGTAGGAGAGTGAATGGAAAAGAGAAGATGGAAAAAGGAAAGGAGAGAGCGAAAGGAGGAGATGAACTAGATAGAAAGAAGGAAAGAAAGTTAATGAAAGAAGGAGAGGGAAGTAGGAAAGAGGTGGAGAAGAGGGAAGGATGAAAGGAGAAAGGTAGAGGAAGGAAAAAGATAAGTAGAAAGAGAGAACAATGTGGAGGAAGGGAGTGAAAGACAGAAGAAGGAAGGGAAGAAAGGAGGAGGAATCATGGAGAAAAGGCAGGGGGGGGGGTGCGAAAAGACAGAAACATATCGATAATAAAGACGCAAACAAGTGCTTCACTACGTAATTCAGCGATGAAATATACAATAGTTCCTCCTTGCAAAATTCAGGATTAGGATACCATAGGTCAGAATCACGCTGGAATAAATCCGAAATAATAATAACGACGGAAGCTACAAAAATAACGAAAGATAACCCAATAAATTTCGCCGGAATTAACTGGGCCATTTATTGTAATACAGAGAGAGATACAGCCGCTAGTCATAGAAAACGGACGTGTTGTACAGAAAACGGGAATATCAAAGGACAGGAAGGAAGGGCATTCATCTCGTCGCCGTAATATTTTGGATTCCGTTTTCTGTGAGGCGAAAAGAGGCGCAGAGCCTTGCGCAGTTGCTCTCTGG
>NC_051409.1:40269433-40269507 GCF_015228065.2 Penaeus monodon | reverse complement strand
CCATTATCACACACAATCCTCTATTCACATAGATACAACAAAAAGTGGACCTTCCTCTAGTGATACAGACGGAG
>NC_051409.1:40269231-40269408 GCF_015228065.2 Penaeus monodon | reverse complement strand
GGCTCTCACGGTCCTTTATACACACTCGCGCACTCACAAAAAGGCAATCACGACCCAAAAGCAAACACACAGAAACAACTCAACTCTCAAATGATAACATGTCTCTTTTAGCAACACTCCCCCTATCCCCCCTCCCTAACCCTCCCCTTTTATGTCCTCCCCTTCCCTTTAAAAAGG
>NC_051409.1:40268767-40268931 GCF_015228065.2 Penaeus monodon | reverse complement strand
ATAAGAGGGGACTTTCCACCGCTCTTCCTTTCGTGCCTTCCTCTGTCATCTTTTCCTCTCTTTCCTCCTATTTCACTCAATACTTTCACGTTCTTGCTTCTCTTCCTCCTCTCCTTCCTCCCTCTCCTTTCCTCATACTTTTCCTCTCTCCTTCCTTACACTCT
>NC_051409.1:40267825-40268731 GCF_015228065.2 Penaeus monodon | reverse complement strand
CCATATTCTACTCATCCCGTTTCGTTCATCCCTCTTTTCATGTTTTTTTTTCCTTTTCCTCTCGTCCCTACCTCCTCCTTTTCCCTCCCACTCTTATTCTTTCTTACATTCTCCTCCTTCTCTTCCTTTTCCTTACTCCTCCTTCCCTCCACCTACTCCCTTACGTCCTGTACCCTTCCTCCTTTAATTTCTTCCCCACACCTCCTGGCTCCTTTACTTTACTTCTCTCCCTCTTCCCCTATCTCTTGTACCCTCCTCCCCTCTCTCGCTCTCCCTCCTTCCCTCCCTCCCCTTCCGTCTCTCACTCCTTTTTCCCTCTCTCCCTCCTCCCCTCTCTCCCTCCTTCCCCTTCCCCTCTCCCTCCTTCCCTCCCTCCTCCTCCTCCTCCTCCCTCCTTCCTCCTTCTCCTCCCTCCTCCCCCTTTGCTTTCCACTTCTGATGGTGGAATAATTTGTCCCAGAGAGTCCAACACGCAGTCCCTATTTGCATGTGATTTAAATGGGCGAGGACGAGGCGAAAGGGTGAGAGGATGAAGGAAAGGGTAAGGATGTTTTGGGTTGGCGAAAGGGTGAGGGAATGGGTGAGAAAGATGGGTAAAGGAAAGGGAGAAGAGTGATGGGATGATAAGAAAAGAGATGGATACAAAGGCTAATGTAAGGGTGAGAGGTAGGAATCTTGTGTTATGATGAAATAGGGAGAACAACTAAATGGGAAAAAATAAGGTGAAAGGGTAGAGTGAGAGCGCAGAGGTTGGCGAAGGGTGGAGAATGAGGATGCGGTGCTGAGTGAGGTTGGAAAAAAAAAGAGTGAAGGCAGAGTGGAACGTGAAAGAAAACTTAAGGGTTGGCAAAGGATGACGTATGAGAATAAGATATTAAGGAAAAGGAATACGGTAATTATACCAAC
>NC_051409.1:40267701-40267775 GCF_015228065.2 Penaeus monodon | reverse complement strand
GGTTATTGTAATCTGACTAAAGTGAGTGAGAGGGCAAAGGGTGAGAGTGAGTCAGGAGAATTAAGGTGTTCGAG
>NC_051409.1:40267443-40267585 GCF_015228065.2 Penaeus monodon | reverse complement strand
AAGCATAAAAATGAGGATGTGATTTTGATGAAAAAGATTGGAAGCAAAAGGGTGATACTGAGCAAATATTTGACGGAAGGCATAGAGAGAAAACTAGGGGAAGAGAAAACTGAGATGAAAAGAGAGAGAAAAAATAAACGAT
>NC_051409.1:40267250-40267352 GCF_015228065.2 Penaeus monodon | reverse complement strand
ACAAAGAAATTAGTGAAGTGAGAAAAAAATAAAAAGTTGTTTTGAGAGTGAAGAGAAAGGAGAAGTGTGAAAATATTTGACCAATAAGATAGAATAAGACAA
>NC_051409.1:40266365-40267173 GCF_015228065.2 Penaeus monodon | reverse complement strand
GACTAGAAAAATGAAGTGAGAAGAGATAGGGGAAAGAATGAAGAGAGAGAGACGAGACTGAGCGCTAAGGAACGGTGGATAGAGAGGGGAGTAAATAAAGGGAAAGATGAAGAATGACTGAAAGAGAGTGAGGGGAAATGAAGGAGATAAAGGGGACGCGATAGAATGTAAGGGTTGAAAGAACAATGGAATGAGAGAGAAAGGAGAGAGAGGAGTTTACTGCAATAAAAAAGGAAAAGAGGTGGATTCAGGAGGACCGTATAGCATAGATAAAGACGGAATTGGAGGAACAGAGGGAACAGAAGGAAGAGAAGAGTAAAGAGGAATAGAGTAGGCAGGGTATATATAAAGAGAAAAATAAGAGTAAGAGAGAAAGGGAAAGTGGGGGAGGGAGAGAAGGTGAGAAGGAGAGGGAGAGAAAAAAGTGAGACAGAAATAGCCAGATAAACAGAGAAAGAGAGTGAGGGAGAAAGAGAGAGGAGGGGGGGGGGGCGACAGACCGAAGAGGAAAGTTAACAAAAAAAAATCAAGATAAAAAAAAATACAAACACAAAAGAAAAAATAAGAGACAAACAAGCCCAGAAACAACGGCAAAGCCCACGCGCAAGGGAAACACACTTACAGATTATAACAACCTCGCGCGAACGTCGAACATGTAATTAAATCGTGTTATATTTCAGGGGCCGAGAGAGACCTATGAACCAAGCGCCATTTCTGTGTCGAGGGTTTTAAAGCGAGGGTGACAAAGATGCCGCGTGTTTATTTGATGTGAATTATTATTATTACTTTTTTTTCTAACGAGGGATGA
>NC_051409.1:40265830-40266173 GCF_015228065.2 Penaeus monodon | reverse complement strand
GAGTGGAGGGGGAATGGTACATGGAGAGAGATACGAGGGATAAGGGTAAATAGAGGGGGTAAATAGAGGTAAATAAAGGTAAATAGAGGGGGTAGGGAAGGGCCGAAAGAGGGAGTTAGAGAAAATGAAGAGAGTTAAGCTCCCTTCCTCTCGCTCCCTCACCCTACGCCGTGACCCATCATGCCTCCTACGCCCCCTTATGCCTTTGCATTTGATTTTTCTCTGATTACGACCTCTTCTCCTGGCTGTTTCCCATTTTCTTCATTTGTATACATTTGCATCCCCTCTCGGTGGTAAGGACGACACACATTTCTCATATTTGAATTTCTGTTGTTGTTGTATT
>NC_051409.1:40265545-40265671 GCF_015228065.2 Penaeus monodon | reverse complement strand
CTCTCTAAACGAAACAAGGAAATAAGGACAGTATGTTTAATGGGAAAATGAGAGGAAGCTAAAAAGGACATTTTCTCTATTCTTTATCTAATTTTCTTCTCTAAGGTTGCCGCAAGTACCCCTTTA
>NC_051409.1:40265368-40265482 GCF_015228065.2 Penaeus monodon | reverse complement strand
TTCCCATCTTCGTAGTTCTCTCCCCACCCTTGTGACCCACCTTTCTTTATTCTTCCTCCTCCTATTTGCTTTACTCTTTTCCGTTCACTTTAGGTCCTCTCCTTTTTCCTTTTT
>NC_051409.1:40264652-40265000 GCF_015228065.2 Penaeus monodon | reverse complement strand
ACTTCTTATGCCTATCCCATACCCCCGCCATCTCGCCTCTACCAACCCTAGTATCCCTTCCCCCTCCCCCCCCACCAACCAAAACCCTCACCCCCTCCATCTCATGACCTCTACCCCCCTTCCCCTCCCAACCCCCACCGCGTCACTGGCGGTGGTGAAATATGGGACTTAAAGAGATGGCATTAATTTAGCACATTAATGATGATGGAATATTGATAACGCTGTGATGGATAGAGAGTGCTTTAAGAGTCGAGCGAGGAATACCGGGCGTCGTCTGGGATTCTCTCCCTTGTGGTTAGATGGGAATAAGGTTGAAAATCGTAGCGACGGTCAATTATCACGAAGCTT
>NC_051409.1:40264424-40264494 GCF_015228065.2 Penaeus monodon | reverse complement strand
TTACATTACATTACATTTATCTGTTAATATAATTTTCGTCATCTGAGATTTCGAATTCTCCTAATCTGTC
>NC_051409.1:40263705-40263907 GCF_015228065.2 Penaeus monodon | reverse complement strand
TAACAGGTTAAAAAGACTGTAAACAATCAAACAAGCAACATCAGTTTCCATTAAAAATTCTGTCAGAAAATGTCTCAAAAAAAGGCTCTTTCCCCATTATGAGTGTTATGACGTAGCAAAATCTAATTTCTGGGTTTTAATTTTTATTTTCACTTTTGAAAGTTCTTGTATAATATATTCAAGGAGACACCATAATTAGATT
>NC_051409.1:40263058-40263178 GCF_015228065.2 Penaeus monodon | reverse complement strand
ATCCCAACACTCATCATGAAATTGCTTCCAGGCGTAGATAAGGTCTCTTGGAATCGAACGATCTATCACCTCCATTTCCACTTGTTGCACGAATATCAACGTGCAAACACTGTCAAGGAA
>NC_051409.1:40262323-40262929 GCF_015228065.2 Penaeus monodon | reverse complement strand
AAGTGTGAAAGGCAGAGCTGAAGAATGAGGGTGAATGGGTAAGATTGGGGGAGAGGGAAATGAGGGCTAAGGGGGGGGGGGGGGTGGAAGAGGTGGAGAGGACGAAGCTAGGACGAAAGGCATAGTAGGGGAAGGGGCAATGGAGTTGGTGGGGACGTAGGATCGGGTTAAAAGGAAGGGGACGAGAGGAAGAGAATGATGGGGATAGGGATGTATGGGTACACGATGGGTGAGGGGGGGGGGGAGGAACGGGGAAGGTAGGTAAATATGGAAAATTGGGGAGGTGGGAAGGGGGAGAAGAAGAGAGGAGAGAGAAACATGGAAAAAGAGGGGAAGTGGGAAGGGGGAAAAGAAGAGAGGAAAAGGGGAATGTGAGAAAGTGGGGAAGTGGGAAGGGAAGAGGAAGAGAAGAAAAGGGGGAATGAAGAAGATGGGGCGGTGGGAAGAGGGAAAAGAATTGAGAAAAAGAAAAATGTAGTGGATAAGTTAAGATAAGGTAAGGAGAAGGTGTAGGTATTTGAAATGCGTTGTCTAGTTCTTCTTAACTGTAACAAATTATAGAAAATAATAACAATAAGAACGAGGTAAAACAGAAAAAAACAAAAG
>NC_051409.1:40261859-40262121 GCF_015228065.2 Penaeus monodon | reverse complement strand
GTCGACAAGAGGAAAAGATCGTGTGTTTCTTTGCATCCACACGTCTATACAAACGCATATGCAAATGTTCCTGTACATTAAATATTAATGCTCTCGTCAAAGTTGCTTCGAATTCTGCCTCGAACACCCAGATAATGTGAGCCTTGTTTGGGTCCAGAGGGTTTCGAAGTTTCATTTATGACTTTGTCTGACTGTACTCATCTACGTTTCTGTCTGTACGCATATGAGCTTTATTTTTTGGTGACCTAAAATTCTGGAACTT
>NC_051409.1:40261542-40261616 GCF_015228065.2 Penaeus monodon | reverse complement strand
CCTTTTTTTCTGAGATTGTGGCAGCACAACTAAAAAGCTCATAATATAGCTCCCAAACAACCCAGTAACTGTAC
>NC_051409.1:40261162-40261496 GCF_015228065.2 Penaeus monodon | reverse complement strand
AGTTCAGATCCGGTAACGAAGTGAACACAAAGCGTCGCCGGTGCTGACGGACACACAATGAGGAGCGGCAAAGGGAGACCCCTTGGTTATCGGACACCAATAACTGAGCAATGTGAGGATATATACGGTCATAAAGTTGCGGTAAATCATCACTCAGGCTGCACTAATACCCTGGTCTGTTTTCCATTGTTAGTTGTTGTTTTGGTTGGACTTGGAAATGATCATTAACCCGCATTAATTAAGAAGAAATTCCTTGATATTTTGAAACTATTTTTATCTAATTACGACTGTTTATGACATAAAAAATCCCCGCCTTCTAAATAGTGTTCTTTGC
>NC_051409.1:40260481-40260763 GCF_015228065.2 Penaeus monodon | reverse complement strand
ATGTAAAACATCATACTAAAATTTAAGTTGAAAACGCCGGTATGCTACAATTTATTATTAATATAATTTCTTAATCACCTTTAATTTGATTACGGCGAACTTTTTTATTCAAGCATTTCTCGGCGCTAGCTTTTAGAACTGAGTGATATGAGTATAGCCTAGAAGTTTTTTCTTAAACATTTCACTGATTTCCTATTAAACTTTATCAATAAAATCAAATATCTGATATTTACATATTCTCATGACATCACACTATATTTCTTTCACCCCCTACTCATTTCA
>NC_051409.1:40260218-40260408 GCF_015228065.2 Penaeus monodon | reverse complement strand
AATTTATCTCTATCTATCTAACTACCTGTCTATCCCCCCTCCTTCCCACCTTCTCTCTCTTTCTACCTCCTTTAGCAAACGTTCATGAAATATGGACCTTTCTCTCCATTGTTTAGAGGTCAAAGTTTACATTAAAATAAATGATCTATATCTTCATGAAGATGGGTTTTATCTCATCAGAAATACACAA
>NC_051409.1:40259004-40259161 GCF_015228065.2 Penaeus monodon | reverse complement strand
CATAAACAACAAAATAATTAAAAAGACTTTAAATGTTTTTTTTCACTTTGTGCCCTAACGGCTACCAAAACCGCTATAGATTGTCTTTCTTTTCACATACACACAAAATGCTGAGTGTTGGGGGCTTTACCTCACTTTTTTTCTCATTTTTTATTTG
>NC_051409.1:40258720-40258817 GCF_015228065.2 Penaeus monodon | reverse complement strand
CACCCTCCTCGTGCGGCTCGTACGGGCGCACTTGTGACGTGGACGGCACTTCTCCATCCACACCGGGAAAAACCCTGTCAAGTTTTAAAACCCCTAC
>NC_051409.1:40257675-40257750 GCF_015228065.2 Penaeus monodon | reverse complement strand
CCCCCATTTTATTAAAAATATAAATTATATATAATATATAATTAATATTTTAATAATTAATTACATACAAACCCC
>NC_051409.1:40255542-40255668 GCF_015228065.2 Penaeus monodon | reverse complement strand
GTTTATTATTAAAAAATATAAATTTTATTATATATACTATATATATATATAATAGATATTATAATTTAAAATTTCAAAAATTATTTTTATTAATTATATTAATTATAAAATTTATTTTTGTTTTTG
>NC_051409.1:40255197-40255495 GCF_015228065.2 Penaeus monodon | reverse complement strand
TATTTATTTAATATATTTATTATTATAAAATTTTTTAATATTTTTTTTTATATATAAAAAAATTATTTTATTATTTTTTATTTTATTTTTTTTTTTTATATTTTTTAAAAACATTATGCTATTTATAAATTTTTTATTATATTTAATATTTTTTTTTTTAAAAAAATTTTTTTTATTTAGTGTATTTTTATTTTTTTTTTTATTTTTTTATATTAAAATTTTTAATAATTGTATATTTTAAAACCCTATTATTTTTTTTTTTTTTATTTTTATGTTTTTTTTTTGGGGTGGGGTGTTG
>NC_051409.1:40250887-40253199 GCF_015228065.2 Penaeus monodon | reverse complement strand
AGATTTTCCAATCATCAAAAGGGTCGGGTTTGGCTAAAAACAAGTGGGGGATATGAATCCATACGTGGAGTTGATGTCTAATGTAGAATAAATATTTGAGGTTATCTTGGTGGTAGAAGCTCAATGAGGGGTGTTACATTGTTCTTCAGCTTTTGTATAAAAACTGGAGCCAATTTAGTTGTAGATGTTATGTTATCGATGTTTTGGAGAAAGAATGTTGCTGGTCTGATGCTCGGGATGACGTCGCAAGATAGGAGATAATGTAGTGGCTCAGAAGTGATGTTGGTGCTGTATATGTATTTTCTAGGAAATCTAGATTTTCCAAATGCATCTAAAACCTAGCCTTAAGCCTTAAGCGATAGATAATAACTCCATATCATTGTTTTTCTTGTACAGAGCATCTTTGAGAAAAGGAAGGTCGGTTTTAATTCTGGAGATGTTCCATCGCAAAATTTTGAACTGATTATTGTGATCCTCCATGCGGACTTTTGTTTTTACATGAACAAGGAGCGGTTGGAGTGGCTAGTGTTGGAGGATGAAGGAATCTCTAGTGCTCGGATGGAGATTGAGTGGTCTCCTAAATTAAAAGACTCTTTATGAGACAGCACTTGTAGATTAGGGTACTTCCTTTGTACTGAGTAAGAGATCTTCTGAGAACTCTCTCAATACCCCCTTCGGTTAGGGAGTCACAACTAACAGGAGAGTGTGGGTCAGAGTTGGGATCCCCAGAGAGGGGGAACAATAAATCTTTAGTGGATTGAATAGTCTGGGTAGAGCCATAGAAGTTGCTGACTAACTTAACTAAATGAGCAAGCATTTTATTAGCTTTTGTCATTAGATTTCCGAGAGAGCTTGCATAATTTGTATAGCAAATTCTATTAGATGGAAAGATGGAGGGGTCTGATCAGAGGAGTCTTTCCCTGAGATTACTTGTGCTAACAGTTTGGCTGGAGGAGCCCTTGTAGCTTTGCTTGGTGCTGTTTTGGTCGGAGTAGCCAAAGAGGCAGTTAGATAAAGCAGTGGGTAGAGTCGGCCATTCATTTAAATTTTTTACGTCAAGACATTTGGCTTTAGAGGTTGTACGAATCACTACTCAAGATGGGGCACAGGGTACTTTTTGAACTCTTTTGATTCTGGTTAGTCTCTGTGGGCATTTTAGATTCCAGGCATGTTTAACTTGAAAGTTTGTACATCTTGGTTCAACTGGAGCCGAGAATGTCAGTAGAGGCCAGATACCAAGCAGTGTGCTCACTTTTGGGTGTCAGTATAAATGAGCTATTAGGAGAAACTTTGGTGGCAACTGCCAGTTGAGGATAATTCTCCTCTAAGGCAACAAGTGCATTATATGTGGGTGTGTGCATTAGGCTGCAATGATAATTTCATCTTTACAAAATATGAACGTCCAAACCAGTGTTGTATTTTCTGTACAGATGGGATTTTCTATAATGCCGTGATCTTTATCAGAACGAAATTCCAAGGTCAGTCAGAGGTGGGTCGAAATTTTCAACGACTTCTAGTTCACTGGGTGGTGAGTCGGGTTTCCCACACATCTTTTTCTGAGGATGGGAGGTCTCTCCTTCAGCCTCATGGTTGGAGTCCGAGTCCGAAGTAGAGGTGACCTCGGTTTTCTTTTTGATTTTCGGCTTAACCATTCTAAAAGAGGGGCTTTCTGCCTCTTTCCAGGTTTGTAACTTACTGGTAAGCAGATACCCCAAATCTGTGACTTGCCCCTGGAAACCCCAAAGTAGACATAAACTCTTCTCACCAGCTTAAGGCAGTCTTTATCTACCGACCCCCCTCATGGAACTTCCCTCGGGGTTCACCTTCACCGGTGAGGGGATTCTAAGGAAATTGGCCCATAAAAAAGAAAAAAAAATCAACAAAGGAAAAGATTTCTCTGTAAATGCTCCTTGGTTAAAGAGCAGGTGTCTTACCGTTGATGTAGTAGACATACACCAGCCTCAAGGTGCTCGGCGTAGTTTCCCACACCGACGTCGGAGGTCTTCAGCGTGTTACGCCAATGACCGTGTGTCTACCTCAGACTTCGGCTCGATTGCTTTCGAAGAGCTTTACGGTGCTCGCAGGGAGAGAACAAAAAAAAATTGGATCCTAGAGGTCCTGAAAAGGAGAAGATGGGGCACAGTAGTAGGAAATGCCTTAACCATTCTATAATACAAAAAGAAAAAAGTCAGATATATTTATAATTAATTTCATATTTATATACTGTAGTCAGGGTTAAGCTTAGTAAGTAGGGAATTGGGGAGAAGGAGGAAGAAGGAAGTATATGAATTGACAAGCAGTAGAAACAAAAT
>NC_051409.1:40248674-40248948 GCF_015228065.2 Penaeus monodon | reverse complement strand
TTCAGAATGTCCACTTCAAGGATGCCCTTGGTAGCGAAACTACTCATCTGCCTTTGCTATAACAGCAGGCATACCTAGAGCGCTCCTTACATGAACACCCATACGCTTATTGGGGATAGACAATAACTGGTGGTGTTCAAGTGAGAAAAAATTGGAGGTGCATTCTCTGCTCACCCTGGGTTCACAGAGACCAACCAAGTTGCTTATCCGCCCATTAGACCACTGGAGCAAAGTTTTGCTAAGATATACCGCTCGTCATAAAGAGAAATGGTGC
>NC_051409.1:40248239-40248361 GCF_015228065.2 Penaeus monodon | reverse complement strand
TCGCCCCCCCCCCCCCGACTCCGCGACCCGACGCAAACACGGCTCTCCTGGGTAATGTGGAATAAAGCAAGGCACTCTGCTGCTCGTCCTTTGAGAGGCACAAGGAGGTTCGAGGGACATTC
>NC_051409.1:40247926-40247991 GCF_015228065.2 Penaeus monodon | reverse complement strand
TTTAGGAGCCTTTCTCCCCCAACCCCACCCCACACTTCTTTACCTCCTTCCCTCTATCCATTAAG
>NC_051409.1:40247046-40247877 GCF_015228065.2 Penaeus monodon | reverse complement strand
TATTTCCATGACCCACTCTCTTCGCCCCACACTCTGCCTACTCTTTACTACTATAACATTTTCTCTACTCTTCCTCTACTCTCCCTGTGACTCCTGTTACCCCAAACCCACTCAGAATCCACCCCCATCCCCCATTCTCCCCACTCGCCTTTAACCCCCCACCCGCCTTTAACCCCCCCCCCTTTCTTCTATCCCCATTCACCTCAAAGAACCATTAGATTATCTACCCATTATGTGCGCCCCCGCTCGATTCCCATTCGCTTTTTACACCCCCCTATCCCCTCCATTATCCCTCCGTTCCTTCCCTCACTCTTTCTCACTCTCCTTTACGTCTTAAACCTTTTTTCGCCAGTCCATTACCACATCTGTACCTTACTTATAACGCGTTAAGTACCCCCGTCCCCTTTCAAGGTCCTTAACCTCTCTTTTAACCCTTTCGCTAAACTAATTACCCATCCTCCCTTTCCCTCACCTACCTACTCCCTACCCTCCCCACCTCACTCCGCTCTACCCACACCTCTAACCTCCATCCTCTCACCTCATCTCACTCCCATCCCCTCTCCCCACCACACCCCTACCCCTTTCCTACCTAACCACTATTCCTACCTACCCTTCTCCTCCCCAAACCTCCTCATCAATCCTTCCTATAACCCCTAAACCCCTTCCCCTATCACCTATCCCCTCTTTCCTATCCCTAACCCCCTCTATTACCCCCCGAACAGCCCCATTACCCCCAGACTATAATTCCTTATCTCAGGAAGAAATTGGGGATTCTCGGGAGAGCGCTGACGAGTAGACGGAATGTGTGGAACTGAAGCCTCTCATCACAGC
>NC_051409.1:40246357-40246885 GCF_015228065.2 Penaeus monodon | reverse complement strand
AAAGGGGGTATGGGCGAAGGGAGAGAAGAAGTAGGAAGAAGGGAAGGGGAAATAAAGGAAAGAGGAAAGGGAAAAGAAGGGATGAATAAAGAGGAAGGGGGAAGGGGGAAAGAAGAAATGAGAAGGAGATGGGAAATGATACAGTGAGAGGAGTAGAGGAAAGGGAGAAGAAAGAAGTAGAAGAGAAAGAGAGGAGGCGGAGAAGAAGGATGATGAGGAGAAGGGGAAATGAAAAAAAAGGGGGAGAATAAAGGGAGAGAAGACGGAAAGAGGAAGATGGGAGAAAGGAAAGAAAAAAGGAAGAGGTGCAGGGGAGAGGAAGGGAAAGAGGCTGATAGAATGGGATAAGAAAGACCGGAAGTAGCAGGAGGATGAGAGAAAGATGAAGGGAGAGCGTGGGAAAAGGGGGAAGAGGCGACGTGGAAAATGAAAGTGGAAGGAAAAAAGACAGAGAGAGAGGGGGAGGGGGGGGGGAGATATCGTGGGTATTAAATAAATCAACTGATTAACTGATCAGCAATAAAAAGT
>NC_051409.1:40245421-40246243 GCF_015228065.2 Penaeus monodon | reverse complement strand
AGAAACGAAAGTCGTGCCTTTGCTTGTGTATACGTCATGTGTATTTACTTACACTTCATATCACTGTACTCGATATCTCGCTCTGCCAACATGCCACTTCTCTGCCAACTTTCCATTTCCCTGATCACAATGTATCTTTCCGCATACATAGCTTACTATTTCAGGCGTATATTTGTGCCAACCTTTGCAGTTCATTGTTAATGTTAATTTTATATCGTCTATATATTCCACCGAGAGCATTTTTTTTATCTCTGACAATGCTGTATTTCCCAATAATTAATTGTTCTGCCACTAATATTTACTTGTGCCAACATATCATTTGCTTTTGCATTATGCATTCCTCTGACAGCAATATTTCTTTCAACTGACATAGTAATTTCCCGACAGCAAAATATTCGTCTGTCACCTAAATTTATCTCTGCTGATGCTATATCTAACATTTACCTTTGCTGACAGTATATTTCCCCGGCAATTACAGATTCTTCTACCAGTGATGTTCCTCTCTGCTATAGCTACGTTACCCTGCCCACATAGCATTTTTCTGTCAACAATATCCCTCCTTACCAGCACTGCATTTCCCTTCCGGTAATGTAATCCACAGATCTCATCTTTTTGCCACTGTCATTTCTCCCTCGCGGCCTTACATCATGTCTGCCCATGACACACGATATTCGCCTGATAACCTTTCTTCATCTCTGGCAGCATTTAATACCGTTGCCGTCATGAAGTTATGCAAATTATGTCATAACACATTATTTAAAAAATAATTACTGAAAATTAGCATACCGCATATGCTTCCTTCTGCCTGTGGGAATGGAAACT
>NC_051409.1:40244770-40245210 GCF_015228065.2 Penaeus monodon | reverse complement strand
AACATATGGAGATGAGTGGGTGTGTGTGAGCTATATCTATTTACTCTCTCCCTTTCCCTTCTTCCTCTCCCTCCATTTCCCTCCTTCTTTTTCTGATTCCCCTTTTTCGTTTTCAACCCCCCCCCCCTTCCTTAATCTCGTACCACTTTTTCCTCTTCTATTTACCCTCTCTCTTTTCTCTCCATATCCCTCTCTTCTTTCTTACTTCTCTCCCTACTTTCCTTTCCTCCTCATACCACTCTTCTACGTTCTTTTTTCTCCCTCTCCTCCTCCTTTTCCCGATTTCCCTCCTTTGTCCCTTCCTCCTCTCCTTTCCGTTACCCCTTCATTTTCCTTTCTGTCCCTTTGATCAGCTACCTTTGCTCTACTCCTGCCTCCCCCCCCCCCCACTCTGTTACCCTTACACCCTCATCCTCCATCTTCATTCCTTCCACCCTGGA
>NC_051409.1:40244380-40244467 GCF_015228065.2 Penaeus monodon | reverse complement strand
TATGCTGCTTATTTAAACCTGCAGTGAGTTTGTCATGTATCTTCAGAAAGTATTTTGGCCCAAATTATCCTTAAACTTTGGCTTCAG
>NC_051409.1:40243732-40244120 GCF_015228065.2 Penaeus monodon | reverse complement strand
GATGTAATGGGGAGAAGGGTAATGGTGGAGGGAAGAGAAGGGGTTTAGGAGGGAGGGTGGAAATAAAAGTCGAAAGAAAAGGAATTGGATGATGGTGAACGGTAAAATACGGAAACGGAAGGGACGCGATAAATGGGAGATGGAGGGAAGAGACCGGTTGATGGGCGGGGATGGGGGAGGAGAAGGAAGATTTGAGAAGAAGGTCAGAAAAATAGAAGGATGAAAGGGGAGAGGGAAGGATAAAGAGTGTCTGCACATACGTATGCACTTGTGTGTACCATTGTACGTTTGTGAGTATACCCCACTGAACCGAATCTCTGAGGATAAATACAATTCGATGTATAAACTTTCTTCTGATTTCCTAACCCCCCCCTTTACCCCTCTCAGA
>NC_051409.1:40243393-40243546 GCF_015228065.2 Penaeus monodon | reverse complement strand
TGAAAAAAGGAAGAAAAAAAATCACTAGAAAAGGCATCATAATTTGATTGAATCTCGCATCGGAAACTTTCTGAAGAGAGGAAAGTTATCTACAAAGGACGCCGGGTTATTCAAACATATATCCGGCCATTCTGGAACTCTTTCATCTTTTCA
>NC_051409.1:40242526-40242927 GCF_015228065.2 Penaeus monodon | reverse complement strand
ACCCCTCCTATCTATATATCATTTATTTTTTACAGAAGTTTCCCCTCGCAAGTTAGAAAACGCATGAAACGAAAACGCAGGTAATGCCAATGCTTAATTGGTGTCGCAAGAAAGGAATGAAAAAAAAATCTTGTTTAGCCCGGTTCCGTGTTATGCGAACTCAATATGTCTTTCTAATAAAATGCAATAAAGTTAGCTTTTGATGGACTGGTGGCCTAATTGGGTTCTGCAATACAGGAAGAAACTCATTCCGGGAATTCGGACAACATAATGTGTGAAGGACTTTTGGGCTGTTTGTTAGTATTAATGAATTCGTATTTGCATTTTGGTCTGTGTGTATTCATTAGCGAATGGGTTCGTCGTTATGTCATTCAGTGCAGTTTCATGGTTTGAAATTGTAC
>NC_051409.1:40237974-40238216 GCF_015228065.2 Penaeus monodon | reverse complement strand
CAAATATTCTTTCAGCCCTTAAGCATACGCCTTTCGAAGCCGGTAAGGAGAAAATCATAATCCACTTTACCTCTACTTTTTTCATGCTTTATCTTGAAAGAAAAAATCAAGATACAACAAAAATTGCCTTGATAGCGTCCTCGAGAAGAAGGATGTTGAGAAAGAGGCAGGTAAAGCCACATGCACTGAGTAACACGTTTACCCTTGCGTAGTGAAATATGTGTCTGATTCCAAACTTTCAA
>NC_051409.1:40234836-40236999 GCF_015228065.2 Penaeus monodon | reverse complement strand
CGGGCGACATATTTTCCCTCCTTCCCTTGATGGTCTCGACGTCTGCTTCGGCCAAACAAAGAAACAAAGCGAGGCATCGGGCAGCAGCCTCGTTTAAACAAGCGCTGAATCATAGTTGATTGTGTGCACCCGCGTTTAACAGAACGAGGGTTTCATGCCAATTGCGTGCAATTTATTTCACTTGTGGCCGCGTCCCGGAATAACCATTCAAATGCCTTGTTCTCCTTCCGATAAGCAACAGAAATTCTGTTGGGGGGAAAACGGAGCAAAAAGAGAGGAGGAAAAAAATGAATAGAGGAAAATAAAAGTATATCCCGAGGCTTTAATGGAGTGAAATAACCCACCTTTTTGTTACGGGTTTAACATGGCCGCTCGTGAGCAAGAATGCATATATTTAGATATCTGTTGGTGGCAAGGAAGCATTCGGCGAACAGATGGCCGGGACTTGGGCGACAGGCCACTCCGCCATCAAGGGAAAACTCTCGAGCGAGTGGCAAAAAGCGGAGATTTAACCACTAAACGGCAACTCAGGTTGTTTATGGCCCCGCCCAACCAATGTACGGTACAGTTATCGCCCGCCATCTGTACTGAAACAATGGTCGCGACAGGGCAATGTAAAGCCTTCCAGAACAGGAAATTCTTAAGGGAAACAAAGAAAGTGGCAACAAACTGTCTGTAAGGAAGATGGAAGTTTATGTTAACGTTCTGACTTTGCTCGAATTTCTTAACCTTGTGAGGTTTTGTTCTCTTTTTGTTCATTGTTTGTGATTTTGCTATACAGGGTTTTTATGTCCATCAGAAATGCTTGCATTCAGAATTTTTTTGAGCTTTGTTGATTGCCTTCTATACACAATACATGAACCATATAACTATCACGCTATACGAATCTCCTTCCTACAGTAAATCTACTAAAACGGAATTAACCCAATCAACATGATAAAAAAAATGTAACAATATATTGCAATTCTCCTCCTTTTCTCCCGCCTTTCTCCTAAAATAAAACTTAAGGCTCTGGAAAAAGTACCGCAGATGCTGGCGATGACATACGACTCTCATTAGGGTTCGCTCGAAATCATTATGAGATCACAATTGTCGCCCTTAACATCCCCATTCCGCAGTCCATAAGGTCCAAAATACAGAGTGGAAAATAGGCGTTATTGTCCTTACTCTTATACATTTTCTTTCCCTTGGAGAAAACGGGGAATTCAAAGAAAACGGGACTTGGCCCCATAGAAGAAGATGGGATTTTCAAAGAACATGGGGAATTCAAAGAAAAGGGGACTTGGCTCCTTACATGAAAATGAGGTCCTTGTCAAAGAAAACGGGACCTGGCTCCTTAGAAGAAAATGGGTAATTCAAAGAAAACTTGACTTGGCTCCTTAGAAGAAAATGGGGAATTAAAAAAAAAACGGGACTTGGCTCCGTAGAAGAAAATGGGGAAATCAAAGAAAACGGAATTTGGTTCCTTAGAAGAAAACGAGGTCCTTTTCAAAGAAAATGTAACTTACCTCCTTAGAAGGAAATGGGATATTCAAGGAAAATGTGATGACCCTTTCAAATAAAATGGCATCTTGTCAAAGAACGCGTTACTGAACTCCTTAGATGAGAATATGCACCTTTTTAAAGAAAACGTGACCTGACTCTTTGAAAGAAAATGGGGTCCTCAAAGAAAATTGGGTCTTTGTCAAGGAAAATGGGGTCCTCTTTAGGAAAACGTGTTTCCTTGGTATATTTAAAAGTAAAAGAGATTTCATTCCTTTAACGAAGAAAAAAAATCGTCAAACAAAAACAAAGGAACTGGTTTGATTTTTTAAAAGAAAAATGGACACATATAAAGAAAACAAAATTCGAATCTTTGTAAGATGATATTATTTCTAACTTTTAAATCACATAAGAACCATAAATGGTCACAGAATAAAGACCAATCCGCTTTTGAAGAAATATATAGGTTTGCCAGATATCTTTAATACCTTTTTTGTTCTATGGTAATACTACTATGGTTTACCCTTCGATATATACTTATAGATAAATTACGGCGCTCAAAGCAGAAGGTAAATGTGTTTTTTGAAATATTTGAAATACGATAATATAATTATGGAATAACATTAATGTTTTGCTTTTGCTTCTCAAAAGACTGCATTAATCATCCTATTACTACACGGA
>NC_051409.1:40234208-40234782 GCF_015228065.2 Penaeus monodon | reverse complement strand
TAAAGCACAGTAAGCAGAAATAACAAATAAATATTTATATCTTCAAAATGAGGTAAAAATAAAATATAAAAATGTGGCTTGACTTCCGAAAAGAAAACGGTGTCTCCTCATAGAAAACGCGTCTCTGCTCCTTGACAGAAAGTGGGATGAATTCCAAGAAACCGAAGCTCAAGTCCTCGAGGAAAATGGAAAATCCTTAACCCTCAAGGCAAGGATGTGATTGCGAAATCCTAACCGGCTGAGGGCTAGAAGGGCATCTGGGTCGACTAGCATTTTTTCCTGTTGGTCTTATTTTTGTGTGTGTGTGTTTTTTTGTGTGTGTGTGTGTTTTTTTTGTGTGTGTTTTTTGTGTTGCATTTCATTTTTTATTTTATTTTTTTTAAGATAAACCTCGTTTGCACGTCATTTCATTCTTTTGATAAGTTATGTAAATCTGCAACAATGGCAAACAATTCCAATAGGAATTGTAGTAATGAAGATAATAGTAAGGATGATAAAGACAATAGCGACGAAGATGAAAATAAAATCCCTTTTTAAAATGACTTTGTTTTTTTCTGGTCCTTGCCGTTAAAGA
>NC_051409.1:40232679-40233535 GCF_015228065.2 Penaeus monodon | reverse complement strand
AAATTTCAACTCAGATTAAATATGCTATTTGGAAGGAGATGAGGCCGCGCCTTTTCTATGAAAACTTGCGACTGTGAATCAGATAAGCTGCAACTCTGTTAAAGCATTTGCGGCGCTCGAGGGAAACGCACATAAAGAAAAGTGCTTTACTTTGACGAAAATGTTTTTAAAGAAAATTCCGTACCCTGGTGAAAACTCGGGGGAAGAAAATAAGTGAATGGAATGAAGAAAGGGAATTATGATAACTCAGGAGGATTTTGAAGCTAATTAGTGAGAGAGTGATATATCACAATTACGTCTATTAATGAAAATACAAGCTCTTTTGACGATAATGATTCTTCATAGTGCTTAACAATATAGCACAATCACTCATCATAATTTCCGGCGAACTATTCATACTCTTATTCCCTTAATCAAAGTCATACATAATTGAAACAAAGTAAGCACGTCGACCATAAACATAAATAAAGTAACTGGCAACTCTGCTCACCTCAGCCAATCAGCACTCAGTATTGATAGCCAATCACAGCCACTCTTTCAGAACCAAGGCGAACAAAACTTCATCGGATTGAACAAAAGCGTTCTAGGAGAGCAATGGAAATGAAAAGAAATAAAACAAAGCAGATTCATGAAAACGAAACAACCATAATAAGAATTGAAATATATATATACATTTTTTCTTTTTTTCAGAAGACATGGTCGCCTTTAAGTCGTTCCCGAGATATTTTAGCTCCCTTTCGTGCAACCCTTCGGCCTAAACCTTCTGCGTTATCTTCCTTTCATTATCTCAAGCATCATGTGCACCAGACATTTTCGTGCCCTCCTCCATTTCTCGTTTTCTTGCCTCCGCGTTTAC
>NC_051409.1:40232109-40232401 GCF_015228065.2 Penaeus monodon | reverse complement strand
AAAAAAAAACAGAAAAAGAGTATATATAAATATTTCATGAAAGGCATCAAGAAAAAATATCTGTATAATGCCTTGTCTACCGTCATCTATCTCAATTCACGCCTGTTTCCGCTACGTACCATCTGTCACCTCTTTATTCCAATTTCCCTGCACTAACTTTACCCAATTCCAACCTATTCCTGTTCTAAATAATCTCATTTTTTTATTTATGGCTATTCGAATATATCCCTTTCCAGATTATTCCCATTCCATCTTTTTCATATTCCAACGTTAGCTTTTGCTACCGGATTCC
>NC_051409.1:40231841-40232009 GCF_015228065.2 Penaeus monodon | reverse complement strand
AATACCCCTATTAAAATCTCTCCCAATTCCAACTCGTCCCTATTTTATTTCTGGTCCAGTTTATATTTCTCCTTTCATCATTTCCATTTCCCGAGAGAACAGAAGCAGAAGAGTAAAATAGCGATTTTCAGTCGACGAAGAAAAAGTTTTTGGAAATAATTGTTTCCC
>NC_051409.1:40231688-40231802 GCF_015228065.2 Penaeus monodon | reverse complement strand
TGATAATCAGGCTAAAAAAGTGTCATCTTGATATCAGGGTAACAGAGAATGGGCGAAGGATGAAGGGCAGAGAGGAGAAGATAAGAGGATAAAGAGAAGAAGAAAAGAAGAAAA
>NC_051409.1:40231536-40231641 GCF_015228065.2 Penaeus monodon | reverse complement strand
AAGATCCTCTCGTTTCCATACGTGTTTGGCCTTTTTCTGTGTTTCTGAGTTCAGCTTCTGTTCATGATTGATGACTCGATTCGTGTTCCATTTGTCTTTCTTTTA
>NC_051409.1:40230959-40231164 GCF_015228065.2 Penaeus monodon | reverse complement strand
CCATTCACCGCCCCGTATGTCCAGGCCTCACGATGGCCAGAGGCGTCAGGTTCGAAAAGACCGAAGGTGAGACTCGCATCCTTTGCACAGACAATTCTTGTCTTCAAAATTCAGATAAAATTTCTTTTCAATTCCTTTCTTGATCGTTTGCTATTTCAATTCGATGTATCTACTTATCTGCATCAAACCTAGGACGTCTTTGTGG
>NC_051409.1:40229625-40230158 GCF_015228065.2 Penaeus monodon | reverse complement strand
CCAATCTCCTTTTTCCAACCTTGCCCCTCTCTTCCCCACTAACCCTATTCCTCTCTCACCCTTTTCTAACTTATCATCACCTACGTTTCCCTCTTCCTCTCTTTCCACCGTTTCCACCTAATTAAAGTTGTATCCTTGTCTTCTTGTGTCACCAATGTATTAGACCGTGGACGCGCAAGACAGGTCTGCAGAAGGGAGGAAAGAGAGGGTGGAGGGAGAAGGGAAGGAAAGAGGGAGGGACAAGTAAGAAGTTATGAAGGGAAGAGGGGAGGAAAAGGCAAGGGAGGAGGGAGGAAAAAGGGAGGGAAAGGGAGGAAAGGAGGGAAAGGAAGGGGAAGGGAGGAAAAAGGGGGGGGAAGGGGAGAGAGGGAGAAAGGGCAAGAGAGGAGGAAAAAGGTGGGGGAAGAGAGGGGAAGAGAGGGGAAGAGGGGAGGAAAGGGCAAGGGAGGAGGGAAGAGGTGGGGAAAGAGGGGGAGGAAGGAATGAGGGAAAAGGAAAGAGGTGGTGGAAGAATGGATGAAACAGTAAGGGAG
>NC_051409.1:40229328-40229544 GCF_015228065.2 Penaeus monodon | reverse complement strand
TATGGAGTGATGGGAGGAGATAAGAGAAAGAAAGGAAGACGTGGGTGAGACGTAGAGGGAAAAGGGGAGGAAAGAATGAGGGAGCAATGAGGAGTAATCGGAGGGGAAAAGAGGGATCGGAAGGGAGAGGAAAAAGATAGATGGAGTTGGTAGGGCAGATGAGGTAGAGGTGGGGGGGAGGGGGGGATAAAGAAGGGGTGGAGTAAGAGAACGGGG
>NC_051409.1:40228621-40229046 GCF_015228065.2 Penaeus monodon | reverse complement strand
GCTTCAACAAATCCCTCCCACCCTGACTGACAACCAATAATAACAGATTAAAGGTGAAAATCAGCGTTGCATCGAGACGAGCACTGGACACGCACGCTGAGTAACGTTCTGACACATGAAGAAGAGATAAAGAAGATTGATGAAAGGCAGCCACACGAGAGCATGTAATGGGTCCCAGTAATGGTGCCGTAATGGGCTAGGGGCACGAAATGATCTGATGCTCCTCTTGACGTCTGCGCAGGGTACGTGTGGGTATGAATAGGTGGCTACATAGGAGTAAAGGGGGAGAGAGAGAAAGGGAAGTGGGAAGTTTGATAGAGACAGAGAATGGGAGAACGAGACAGAGGGGAGGAAGTGAGGAAATATGGCAAGGGAGAAGGAGAGAGGTGGGGGAAAAGGGGAAGAAATGACAAGGGGCGAGACAG
>NC_051409.1:40228185-40228457 GCF_015228065.2 Penaeus monodon | reverse complement strand
TTGAATGCGAGAGAGAGAAAGCAGTAAATGAGGTCGTAAAAAAGTAGTTAAAACGATCCACAAATCTTTTTCTCCGTTTTCTACGCAGTTTTTCGTTTCGTGATATCAGGTCGTGAAAAAAATAGAGATGGGAAGGAAATTGGCAAAGCGAAGAAAAAGTAAAAACCCGGTTAGTGGGAAAACGATGATTTAAAAATAAAGAGAAAACTAAATTGAAAATTGAGAACAAGAAGATGGAGGAAAAGAAAGGGAAGGAAAAAACATTTGGAAAA
>NC_051409.1:40227595-40228115 GCF_015228065.2 Penaeus monodon | reverse complement strand
CATAACCAAGCCAATAAATAAGTAACCCTTTTACAATGCGTTCGTAGTAGCATCATTCATTCATGAAGCCCCCCCCCCCCCGCCCCTCCAAATGTTCCACCGACCTTAATTATCACAAAAATCTATCGTAAAAAAAAATCCTAAGTACTTCGAAATAAGCGCCGGGAACATGGAATATAGACGCCAGAACATTATAAACGCCAGAAACAAGCGACGATCGCTGCCTCCCCCCTCCCGCGTCCGATCCCCCGTCCGGAGGCCGAGCGAGGGATCGGAACCCTTCTGCGCCGATTCGAACTCCGCCCACGTCATCTCCCGACCGCGGGCGGGCTTTATTACTGAGAGGAATTTATGAAAGATTCTTGGATGCATGAAGACGCTCGCTCAATTTATCTCGGTTCATCATTTTTTGAAACGGGTTTTCCTCGCTTTCTGTTCCAGCGAGAGTATTAGTTCTAAAGCTATTTTCTCTCTCGCCCTGCCTTTTATTTTTGTCTATTTGTTTCTCCCTCTCCCTTCG
>NC_051409.1:40227109-40227353 GCF_015228065.2 Penaeus monodon | reverse complement strand
AAGTTTGTTACTTTCTGCGACGCCCAAGTCTTCTCTTTTCTCATTCTTTTCGTTTGTCTATCACAATAATTTTTTTCTGACTCGTTACCCCTTGACTGTCCTTTCTATTGATTATCTCATTTAATCTACGATTATATATATATTTTTTTATATCTATTTATTTATCTATTATTATCATTATTATCACTACTATTGTTATTTTTATCTTTTATGAGTTTATTGCTTTGGTCTTCTCATCATATAC
>NC_051409.1:40226732-40227027 GCF_015228065.2 Penaeus monodon | reverse complement strand
GAGGGAATGTTTTTTTTTGTCTGACCTTCCCGCTTCTCATTATCTAAATATTCAAAACATTAAATGGATGATAAAAAAATGAGTGGAAAAGAGGGAGCGTTACTCATTATTAAGATATTCACTACATTACATTCGTTAAAAATGTAAAAAAAAAAAAGTTATGTTGTACTAATACGTATTTTTTTGCTCCACTCTAACGAGGGATTTTTATATGTCAACAGCAACATGATAAGTCTGAAGCAAAAACAATAGGATAGTTTTACCATATTAAATTACCTGCTTTTGTTGCCAGCGC
>NC_051409.1:40226093-40226691 GCF_015228065.2 Penaeus monodon | reverse complement strand
TCTGCTTTTCCACTCGAATCTCTTTTATTTTTGCAGTTTTTTTAATCTTTCTTTCCTGTTTCTTGTTTTTTTTCAGTTTGTGTGTTCATTATTCTCCTTTTTCTGTTCTTCTTCCCACTCCTTTCTCTTTTTGTCTCTTTTAGTGTTCTTCTGTCTATTTTTCTCATAAGTCTCTTTTCTCTTCTCTTCCCATTCCTCTTTTCAATTTTCTCTCGTTATTCGTTCTCCTCGCTTTCTTTTCTCTCCTCTCTTCACAATATTATTATTATCATTATTTTTTCTTCTTCTTCTTCTCTGGTTATTCGTTATCCTCGCTTTCTTTTCTCTCTTCTCTCCCCATTCCTCTCTTTAATCTTCTCTCGTGATTCGTTCTCCTCAATTTCTTCCCACCTCTCTCTTTATCCTTTTCTCTTCTCTCGTCTCTTTTCGAAGCCAAGCAATTTTCATTTCATTTTGCAACAAGAGTACGTTCTGCGTCTATAAAGTGATGTCATTACACCCTATTGCAGTGTGCAACAGAGCTGTTGCTTAACCTTCCCCTTAACTGGTACAGGGATAAAGCGACTTAACCTTTGTCTGACGAAACTGCGGCTCTGTT
>NC_051409.1:40224309-40224519 GCF_015228065.2 Penaeus monodon | reverse complement strand
GCGTGCATTTGTTTTGGTCTCATGTGGCGCCACGTGGTTCTCTTTTGTTTGACACAGAGCCACGTGGGACGCAGGGGAGCTTTGTCCAGGCTCCCTCCGAATCATCGATTGCCAGGGCACACCGTCTCTCTCCTCCTCTCCTCCCTCCTCTCTCTCCCTCCCTTCTTCCCCGTCTATTCCCTTACTATCCCCCGTTCTACTCCCTCTTTC
>NC_051409.1:40223126-40223757 GCF_015228065.2 Penaeus monodon | reverse complement strand
CATATCGAATAAACATGCAAAGATTACCCGAAATGATTCATGAAAATATAATTCAATTTGTTAACAAAAACGTAGAGCGCAAGAATTATTCTACAAACTCCCTCACGGCGGTTCGGAGAAACCTCACTCAAGCGACGAACAAAGGGCGTTCGCGTAAGGCAGTATCCAGAGGAATCCGCGTAGCAAAAGGCGTTCGCAAAAGGACGTATCCAAAGGAATCCGCGCAAACAAAGGGTGTTCGCATAAAGAAGTATTCAAAGGAATCTGGTACCCAAAGGGCGTTCGCGTAAGGAAGTATCCAGAGGATTGCGTGAACAAAGGACGTCCGCGTAAGAAAGTATCCAAAGAAATCCTCGCAAAATACGGGCGTTTGCGTAAGGATGTATCCAAAGGAATCTGCGTAAACAAAGGGCGTTCGCATAAGAAAGTATCTAAAGGAATCCGCGCGAACAAAGGGCGTTCGCGTAGAGCCGCATCCAGGGCAATCCGCACGCCAATCCGCATTCGGCTCCACGAACGGGGTCGCGCGAATACAACAGCGCTTATCCAGTCTCATTTACGGCGCCACAGAGATGGAAATCCAGCCATATGAACGGATTTCCCTTTTGGAATTAATTATAGCTTGGGGGAC
>NC_051409.1:40222672-40222810 GCF_015228065.2 Penaeus monodon | reverse complement strand
TTCCATCATCGCGCGTAGGTTTCGATTCCCCGATGGGCGATCAGATCCCCCGACCGCTGTGTTCCTCGGGCGTTTGTTCCTGCTCTGATTAATCATTCACCTCCATTAAAGGATTGAATTTATAGTTCGCTACTGAAC
>NC_051409.1:40222260-40222409 GCF_015228065.2 Penaeus monodon | reverse complement strand
GCTAGTATAAATATAAACCTAAATGTCAAGTTCATAGAGGTCAGTTTGCTATCTGTGAAACCGCCTTTATGACCTTTAGCTTCATGTTGCTGTTCTTTACGCTGGAGATTCACAAATGGAGATCATCGCCTGCTATTTTTACGGAAGAT
>NC_051409.1:40221966-40222042 GCF_015228065.2 Penaeus monodon | reverse complement strand
CATTGAATTTTCTCTTTTTTAAGAACTTATATGCGTATACATATTCTTTCTTTTTATTACCGCATAGCTTTACTGC
>NC_051409.1:40221573-40221939 GCF_015228065.2 Penaeus monodon | reverse complement strand
TGGAAATTGCAGTCCCTGATCTACCCCCTCCCCCCAGAAAAAGAGACATTTTTCTATCTATCATAAATATACACAAAAATCAACAAAAATACACAGAATGAACAAAGAACATGCTGTCTAAAATTAAACAAAATCTGAACAAGAGCACTTCAGAAGCATAACATATTACAAGAAGCCATAGTAAATAATGAACTAATTCTAAAAAAAAAACTCAGAAGGAAGAAATATAACTGACACCCCTTTTAATTAAAATTAGCAGATCACACATGTGACCGAAAACCGTAACAAAAACGAAAGAGGAATACAAATAAAACGAATAAAATACGAAAATAAGGCAAAATCAAACCTTCTTAAGACTAAGCCCCT
>NC_051409.1:40221411-40221508 GCF_015228065.2 Penaeus monodon | reverse complement strand
TGGCCGGTTGTGGTGAGAAATGTTACATCGAGCGACCTCTGGCAACTCACTCAAGTTAGTCTTCAAGAATTTCTATAAAATACGTCTACGAATGCTG
>NC_051409.1:40220310-40220725 GCF_015228065.2 Penaeus monodon | reverse complement strand
TAAATGAATAATTCAAGCCCCCCTCCCCTCAATACCCACAACTCTGCGCCATAAAGTCTACGTCACAAAGTGCAATGTAACAAGACCTGAAGTAGCCCCCACGATGACTCCATTAACACTCAACAACAGCGCGCCTTGATATCTTTCCCCGTGACGTTCTGAATAATAGATGTTAATACGTACTTCGAGATCATCGTGTCTTAGTAATTAATAATTGCAAAACAAGTGCGAGTGACGTTTGTCCTTTCCGTGTGACTAAAGGGAATGTGTTCCTGTTTCAGCTGAGTGCATTTGTTGTTGGCTTTGCACTGGGGGGAGTTGGTGTCGGTGTTGCTTAAAATGCAGCTTATTTGTTTAATTTTGTTGTTTTTGTTTTTTTCCGTTTGCTGTCCTCTTAGTCAAGCCATGGGGTATT
>NC_051409.1:40219613-40219695 GCF_015228065.2 Penaeus monodon | reverse complement strand
TGACGGAGTTTCTCTCTTTCATTTATTGTCCTCGGAGGTAATGGCCGCGGGAGGCTATTGGTTTTCTAGTTTTCTTCTCACG
>NC_051409.1:40219170-40219253 GCF_015228065.2 Penaeus monodon | reverse complement strand
GTCTCTCTTTCTTCTCTCACTCTATCGCAATCCCGTTTCTACTGGTACCGCTCCGACCTCAGGGTTTATATACGCTTGGCTGG
>NC_051409.1:40218800-40218967 GCF_015228065.2 Penaeus monodon | reverse complement strand
CATTGTTACTGTAAAGGTTCTTCATCTATGATTATACATTTCTTTTTTATTACCGATAAATTCGCTTCTTTACTTTTCTTTGTATATTATTTTCATCATTATCATCCTCACTTTTATACATATTCTGTTCTAACCTTTCAGATCCTCCTATGTTTGTTACTATCATG
>NC_051409.1:40218668-40218750 GCF_015228065.2 Penaeus monodon | reverse complement strand
CTCAGTCTATCCGTATGCTTAAATCGACAATCTGTGCATCTATCTGCCAACTTATCTATTCGACTTTAAGTGTATATAAGTG
>NC_051409.1:40216912-40216985 GCF_015228065.2 Penaeus monodon | reverse complement strand
TTGCAGGTCTGGTCAAAACTCATATGGAAAACCAGCTATTGTCTCCAATAACACATCATTGATATCATTCTCG
>NC_051409.1:40216647-40216787 GCF_015228065.2 Penaeus monodon | reverse complement strand
ATTGGACTTTAGGTAGTACAATCGACTTCAAAGGAACAGCACTAAAGTATATATTTATTTGAAAACTAATGCTCATTTCCGCTTTAGTGGATTTGACAAATCTAATACGAGTATCAGTGCAAGTGCTACATCAAACAGTA
>NC_051409.1:40215766-40216477 GCF_015228065.2 Penaeus monodon | reverse complement strand
AGACCCGCACCCAAGAGAGAACACTCGAGCACGTGGAGCTGCAGTTACCAGGCCTAATCCTCAGTCTCGATCGGCTTAGGGCGAGGCGCCAGAGGTCAATCGTGTATCGGATTATATAGCCACTCTGGGCTGTATTCCAGCGCCAACTTATGTATCATGACTCTTGAATGATCCTTGGCCACTCGTAGTTGACGGATGCCACCAAATGTTAATAATGACTTTTTTAAAAATAGAGATATAAAACCTAATGAATATTTATTATATGTATGCACATATGTTTATAAATGTGTGTGTGAAATGAAATGTGCATATGCAGATTTCTAAGAAATGTTTATTTTAGTATTCCCAAAAAGTTGGCGCTTA
Organism: Penaeus monodon; assembly: GCF_015228065.2. Taxonomy (NCBI): domain Eukaryota; kingdom Metazoa; phylum Arthropoda; class Malacostraca; order Decapoda; family Penaeidae; genus Penaeus; species Penaeus monodon. The sequence continues at coordinate 40,216,114 of NC_051409.1, read as the reverse complement.
AAAGGTTGAGAAAAATAACAAAAACAATAAAAGGAACGCAATGTTATCAAAAAAGGAAGTAAGAGACAACAAAAAGTCAAATATAAAAAAAGAAAGGAAAACAAAAAGAATAATTAGGAAAAAGAGCGAAAGCGGAGATAACGGACGCGAGAGCAAGCGAATATCTTTTCAATATCATTTAACTATAAAGGTGTGTCAGGCAGCACGTGTCGTCAGCTGGCATATGTCAGATAGTCCGTGTCAGCATTCATCAGCCGTGACTTAGCTGACTCAACAGCCTGACTGAATTCGGTGCTCATAGATATTAAATTTTTATATATATATGATAGCGAGGGCTGACGTCTGATA
>NC_051409.1:40214991-40215425 GCF_015228065.2 Penaeus monodon | reverse complement strand
TGTGATAGAAAGAAGGGGCGAAAGGAAAAGGGACAAAGAGAGATGCGAGTAAAGAGGAGAAAAAGGAGAGAAAGAGAGAGAGACGAGGAAAAGGGTAAAGGAAGAGAGAAAGGGAAAGAGATGTGAGAGACAAGGGGAAAAAGGATAGGGAGAGGGAAGGGGATAAAAGATAGGAACAAGGGGGAAAGCAAGGAAAGCAGAAAGACAGAGAGAGGAAGGATAAAGATAGGGGAAAGGGGATCGTGAGAAAAGGAGGACAAAGAAAAGATAAGGAAAGGGATACATAGAAGTGAGTATGAGGAAAGGGAGGAAAATGAAGAAGCAAAGAAAGTGGCGAAAGGGGATGGGGAAAAAAGGGGAAGTGGAATGGGTGGGGAAGGAAAAATGGGAATAGACGGTGAAAGAGAGAGAAAGAAAGGGAGATAAAGAAAGAA
>NC_051409.1:40214825-40214962 GCF_015228065.2 Penaeus monodon | reverse complement strand
AAGCACAGAGTAAGAAGAAGATACGGAAGGAGGAATAATGAAAGACAGGTAGTTAAGAAAAGGAGGGGAGGGACGGGAGAACAAGAGATGGAGAGATGGCTAAGGAATGAAGAAACAGGAAGAAGAGAGAAGGGGAA
>NC_051409.1:40214371-40214657 GCF_015228065.2 Penaeus monodon | reverse complement strand
AATAAGTATTTGCATCTCTGTGTTTATATGTGTATCAATGCACGTGTATATGTGTGTACCCATGTGTGTCTAACAACACATATCCTAGGATTTCTGCACATGTATATGAATCCCCACACCCACATGGGACTAGATCCGTGCAGCATATACACCCGAATCTGTTTACATCCACTCGCATACATACACCTCCCCCCAGTTTTATCTCCTGTGCGCTCACTCTTGTAACTGGTGCATTTATCAGTGGTATGTGCTTTTCCCCTCGCGTTTACAGTCTCCCTTCGACATG
>NC_051409.1:40213706-40213957 GCF_015228065.2 Penaeus monodon | reverse complement strand
TCCCCGCAGCCAAGCACCCATAATACGCACATGCATTTGTGTCCGCCCGCGTACTGTATATAACGCGGCTTCATTTGCCTTGTTCTAATGACAGGTGTGAGACTATTTACCTTCTAATTAACGAGCAGGTAATAGCAAGCTTAGAGCGAAGGGGAAATGATGGAGAACTCACTAAAAGGTGGTAAAAGAGGGCGATAATGATGGCGAATAAAGGGGTGGGGAAGTGGATGATGATGGAAGGAATAGGGTAT
>NC_051409.1:40213342-40213484 GCF_015228065.2 Penaeus monodon | reverse complement strand
TGGACACACATACACACAAACAGAACTAGACGGAAATAAAAGAAATTAAAGAGAAAAAGAGACATGTCTACGGATTATCCAAAATAGTATAAATCATCTGGGATGGGGGGGGGGGCAGTGACATGATAAATGGGGGAGGGAA
>NC_051409.1:40212600-40212995 GCF_015228065.2 Penaeus monodon | reverse complement strand
ATAGAACATATACATAATATAGATAATAAAATAAATAGTAATATCATTTAAAAATAAATGTTAATATATTTATATAATAATAACAGAAAAAGAATGAATAATAGATAGTAAATAGAAAATAAACATTAATAATAGACAAAAAAAATAAGATAAAGCAATTAAGTCAAACTGTAAAAAACATAAAAAAAACATAAATATATAATAAACATAAATGATAATACAATATATAATAAATAGATAACTAAAAACAATATATATTATAATAGAATATAAAAAGAATACAGCGAAGAAGAATTAATATGTCATTATCAAAAAAAAAAAAAAAAAAAAAAAAAAAAAAAAAAAAAATAAAATAAGAAAAAAAAAAAAAAAAATAAAAAAAAAAAAAAAAAAAA
>NC_051409.1:40211771-40211990 GCF_015228065.2 Penaeus monodon | reverse complement strand
GTAAACGCTCGTCCTAACGAGAAGGAAGATCAATCCGATACGAACTCCATTTCTCCTGCTTCTGCCTTCGCCTCGCGCCCTCGGCCCCTCCCATCCCGCAAATTCCATTCCCTCCCGCCATTGCCCGCCTCATCACAATTCACCAGGACTCCCTTCCCGCCGCCAGCATCGCTCTGCCTCGTTTAGCGTAGTTACCCCTCCATCCGCCCACCGGTGGAG
>NC_051409.1:40211008-40211149 GCF_015228065.2 Penaeus monodon | reverse complement strand
CAATACCCTAATACCCATTTTCCTTATCTCCACCGCTGCCAATTCTCTCCCTTTCAATTTCCTCTAATGATTTTCGTGCCCAATTACTCTAAACTTCCAAGGGAGGAGGAGTGAAGGGTTATACTTATTTTAAAAATTTTA
>NC_051409.1:40209884-40210897 GCF_015228065.2 Penaeus monodon | reverse complement strand
GTTTGACTTTTTTTTTCATTATCTTTGCTGGATTGCTGGATTTTCATTATCTTTGTTGGATTGCTGTGTAAGCATATGAAATGTATTGCATTTTTTAAAGAGTGATCTGTTTCACTTAATTGCAATTTATCATCGTTATCGCTATAATTCTTTCGCTTTCCTCCATCCCCACATTCATTCGCCCTTCCCTTCCTCCACTCTTTCGCCGTAACAACATCCGCCGCTTCTCCCCGAGTGACTATATCTTGCCTCTTCTCCCAGGGGCGTCTCTCTCCTCTCCTCTCTCTCCTCCCCTCTCTCTCCTCCCCTCTCCCTCCTCCCCCTTTTCTCCCATTAATTTTTTTTTTCTCTCTCTCTCTTTCTCCCCCCCCCCCCTTTTTCTTCTTTTTGTTATCTTTTTTAAATTTTATTTCCGATATTATCTTTTCTCTCCTATTCTTTTTTATTTTCTCTTACTATATTTTTCTTCTCTTATTTCTTTTCTCCTTTCGTTCCTCCTCCGTTTTCTGTCCCCACTTCCCGTTTTTTTCCTCTTTTCTCCCTCTTTTTCCCTTCTCTTCTTACCCTTTCCTCCCTTCTCATCTATTTTCCACCCTTTATTCTCCCCCACCTCTTCTCCTTTCTTCTTTTATCTTTGCGCCCTTCCCCCTTTCTTTTCCACATGTCTCTCCCCTCGTCTTCTTTCTCTCTCCTCTCCTGTCTTTCATCACCGTTTTCTTTACTCCCCTTGATTTCTATTTCGTCAAGTAATGCAAGTTAACATTTATTTATCTTTTCCCTCTTCTGTGTCCCTCCTCCTCGTACTTTTTTCTTCTACTAATTCTTCTTTCCCCTTCCCTCTCCCTTTTCCTCCTCCTTCTTCTTCATTTCATTCTCCTCATTCTCTTCTTCCTCCTTCTTATTTATTTCATTCCTCCTCATTCTCTTTTTCCTCTTCTACCGACTCCTCCATTCTTATTCTTCTCATTCTTATTCCTCCATTCTTCTCTGCTTCCTCCTCCTCCTCGTCGTCG
>NC_051409.1:40208563-40208780 GCF_015228065.2 Penaeus monodon | reverse complement strand
CAGCTTGAAAAAAAAGCATTTCCAACACCAAAGCTTTCATTTCTAACGACATTTAGATAGCACACACGTCTCTTCCATACAAATAAAACAAGAAAAGAGGGAAAATGCAACAAAAGTGGAATTGGTATATGATTTTTTTTACTTGTGTGTGAGAGAGAGGAGTGATGGTTTGAACTGTTAGTGGATTTTGGCAACACTCATACGCAGACAGGCCTAC
>NC_051409.1:40208010-40208102 GCF_015228065.2 Penaeus monodon | reverse complement strand
TATTTATGTCCTTCAGTATTACACAACTGAAATATTTTAACTTTTTTTTCTATAATTCTATCATTTTACCTTTATCTGATTTTGTTTGTGTG
>NC_051409.1:40207694-40207793 GCF_015228065.2 Penaeus monodon | reverse complement strand
TATGTATGTATAACAACTAATAACACACAAACATAAATACATCACACACATAATCAATACTACATCAATACACTCAAACATATCACAACACCTATAAAC
>NC_051409.1:40206907-40207342 GCF_015228065.2 Penaeus monodon | reverse complement strand
ACAGTATCCGTATTTTCACACACGTTTTTGCATCTATATTCCATCATCATTCCAGTACAATTTCCCACAGTAATTTATAAGATTGTGCAATTAATAAACAAAACCACATCAAATAAACCATTCATTCAGTAAGTATTCAACCGTTATCCATACTGAATCAATCAATTTTAATCATATTATACAAAAGCCATCACCAATGGATTTTAAGGAATATAATTCACACCAGTGTCCGAAATGAAAAGCGCAGAGGCGTGTATTTTTATATTCAGAATTAGCGTTATGTTACACAGTGACATTATGCGGTGAACGTTAATTGTTTGTGTAATGTATGTGCGTGTGTAAATGGTGTGTGCGATACGTGTACATAATGTTTAATGTTGAGGATGCGTCTCGTGCGTGCGTGCGGTGATGTATTGTGGGAGGAAGTATGTTTGG
>NC_051409.1:40206038-40206225 GCF_015228065.2 Penaeus monodon | reverse complement strand
CTGTCCAGCTGTTACAAAGAATCAATAACCTTCACCCGCCGGATATTAGTAATATATAAGACTCTGTGATTCAATTTTCATTACTTACAGCATTTTGGCGACCGCAATAACACATGATTTGGGGCGACGGCTAATGGGCGTACGTCGGCTAGTTATTGGGGCTACGGCGGTGTACTTGCGATTTCTT
>NC_051409.1:40205241-40205799 GCF_015228065.2 Penaeus monodon | reverse complement strand
GTCACGTATTAGGTGCTGTACAGATGGCTTTCTGTGAGTGTGTTAGAGTTATTGCATATTGCATAGCTGGCTATTTGTGTGTGTTAAGTGTTTTATTTATCTTATAGCTGGTATCTTAGGAGTTTTTAAGCTGTGTTAGATATCAAACAGATTTATTTTGAGTGCGTGCAGTGTGTTAAGTATTGCAAAGCTGGCATGCAGGATATTCTAGGAGTGTTAGCTGTGTTAGGTGTTAAACAGATGGTTTTTCGTGTATTTCCGTGTCTTAAATATCGCATACCTGATATTCTAGGAGTGTGTTGTGCATTGCATACCTGACAAGGATTAACTGTGTTAACTTTTGCGCGTTGCGCCTGTTAAATATTGAGTAGCTGTTACGTGTTTTGGAAATCCTGTGTGTTACGTCTCACATATTGTACAATTGCTCGTTAAATGTGTCATGTGTGTTAGTGCATTAATGTAATGAAAGTTGCATACTGACCTCACGGTTATGTGTTACGTGTGTTAAATAGCGTACATTAACTGTTTTGTTGTGAAATATTTAAGATTTTCGAAGAG
>NC_051409.1:40204724-40205168 GCF_015228065.2 Penaeus monodon | reverse complement strand
ACGTACGTCCGTGTGCTTTTATGTATTCGTGCGCCTCGGTTGTAATTCTATTACGTGTGTTTTCACCCATGACTGATATTTGGAATTAATACATTCCAGTCTCACTATAACAGTCTAAACTCATAATCATTTCCTCCGTTATGACTGTAAATTGGCGACTGTACCCTACACCCACCCTATATAACACAGCCATGACTATAAACACAGCTTGGATGTTATATTTGCGTTTCCCGAATTCTTCCCTCGTGTTGCGAACTATGTACTGGTGTAATAGAGATCGTAAATCTACGTTGTAGCAGCGGCATGCGTAAATCTGGGCGTTCGTTGCCTTGCATGGGGGTTATTTATGCACAGGAATCACGGGATTCGTCCGCCGGAGACTGTTCAACCTGTCGCTTAATTTCAGAGACTGTGCTCTAAGCTCACGGTTTGCTTTTGTACTGG
>NC_051409.1:40204206-40204386 GCF_015228065.2 Penaeus monodon | reverse complement strand
ACACGAACCCAGATTATCACTGCGATTTATATTCTCAATCTTCATTCGTGTTCTGAGTCCATGGCGTTTGCGATATTGACTGAAATTACACCAAAAATTCGCGTTATGGGGAGGAATTTTACGAGTGACTTATTTTGACATGTTTTACGCGAATTCCTCTGTAATTTATTCATTTAGGCT
>NC_051409.1:40204066-40204148 GCF_015228065.2 Penaeus monodon | reverse complement strand
TCGCTTATTCAGTGGTTATGTCTCCTTGTTTTGCGTATTGATTTGATTCCTTATTGATCTGCGTCTATTAAGTATCTGTTCA
>NC_051409.1:40203536-40204003 GCF_015228065.2 Penaeus monodon | reverse complement strand
CACTAGTTTCATATTTTTCCGATCTTCTTTCCTCCCAAAATGAAAAGAAGTATAACAGAAACTACACGTGTGTTCATGCCTACTCTATGTCCATTTAAACTCTCTTTGACAAAAAACAGATTTACTGATCTATCAACTTCTCAAAACCTACGCTTATGTCAATATATACACATATTTACTTTTCTATGTCCATATACCCTTTCACTCTATAAAATTCACTGATAAGTTACGTATACACTGTACATAAAATAACTATATCTGATAATAAATATATTATTAATGATTGATTATATGTACGCCTTCACCTTTATATCTTATGCTAAGAATTTGCCAATTTCATTAAATTTTAAAGTGCCTCCGGATAATTTTTTTTTTTTCGTCTGTCAAGTGGACAAATTCACCCACAGGACATAATTAGAAACTGTCAAGAAAGTCCTCGATTGTTGAATAAGTTTGTTATCCCTCTT
>NC_051409.1:40203246-40203317 GCF_015228065.2 Penaeus monodon | reverse complement strand
TCAACGTTATATCTCGACATATTTTAGAAATTCTGATTTACGAATCGGTTTTCTGAAATCAGGATTTACGA
>NC_051409.1:40202512-40203207 GCF_015228065.2 Penaeus monodon | reverse complement strand
AGAAGTTCCCGGATTTTCTGATGTTTTGGGGGAAGTCAAAAAGGATTCTACTCTACGGACAAACTCGCATATTATTTCTAGCACGCAATTGCAATAGAGCACTTCGTTGATTGATAACTAAGTCCATCCACATACCAACACTATCCGCTTTCTGTCCCCTTCATTCGCATTAATGTACGTCAATTTTTATCCACGCTCCGCTATCCATATTTTATCCACTTCTTTTACATTGATTCACACCCACTTTTATCGACACATATTTGCTGTCCACAATATATCCGCTTCATATACATTAGTTTACCCCCACACCTATCCATAACCAAAGATATCCACACAGTATCCAATTCTACCCACTCGCCTTCTCTATCCACTCTATATCCATTCCTTACGCATTCATTCACCCCCACTTTCACAACGGTTCAAACCCACGTCTGTCAGGACGCCTTCACTATCCAACGCGAATATCACCACATCCTTCACACACTCCATCTGCAAGACGATATATACCAAAATAAATCACATTGCATGCAATTTCTATCGATCTGGAATGTGCTGCGCAATACACAGCAAAATCCAATTTTTATAGTTGTGATTCCATAATCTCCATCGGTGAATAATTTACTCAATCATGATGACGATGTGATAACGAATAAACAGTGGTATATGCTGCTTCGATCGTATGATGGGGTCAATAT
>NC_051409.1:40202065-40202291 GCF_015228065.2 Penaeus monodon | reverse complement strand
ACTTTCATTCTTTTGACAATATGAACCACGTATATGGTATTGAACAATGACGACGTACTTTAGCATATCCGCTGGCATATAAGATATATCAGATAATTATAAGGCAATGATGATATTTCACAGTGTGATTGCCCTTTTCAAGATGTCCTCAAACAGGCTATTAACAATATCAATAAAATCTATAAGATACGAAAGGACAGACAGCAATGGGGGTAGTGGTTAGCGT
>NC_051409.1:40200945-40202028 GCF_015228065.2 Penaeus monodon | reverse complement strand
AGATAAGGGGATGGTTGGGGAAAATATGATCACAATACATGAAAGCCAACTTAACCCCCCTTTCTTACCTCCTCCCTTTTCCCCTCCCCTCTCCATTTTCCCCTCCCCTCTCCCTTTTCCCCTTCTCTCTCCCTTTTCTCCTTCCATCCCCCTTTTCCCCTGCCCTCTTACCCCTCCAATCCCCCCTCCCTTACCCTCCACCCCCTCCTTTTCCCCTCCCCTCCCCACGAGAGGTTACCAACAAGCCCCAATACAGAGAGAGGGGGAAGTCGTAAGCAAAGTCATTAAGGATGATAACCCTATATCACAACCACGGCGATGACGACCAAAGCGACTTGGGTATGATTGCCTAAACGTTAGCATTATCTTCGACCCTTCGGTTATGCGTCGGTTCCATAAGGCTCAGATTGGCTTGGCTCGTTTGCAAGTGTTTACTGTTATGGTCCTCAGCGGGAAAGTCGGCGAAGTTAACAGAACAGACAGACTAAAGCGTCACAGAACCAGGAACGTAAACACAGCAAATCAAGAGCAGGACGAATGGTAATAAACGAGGATTAGAGGCATAAAGTAAGGAGAGGAGGGATAGGGGGGGGGTGAAGAAGAGGAAAAGGAATGGGAGGAAGAAGGGAGAGGAGAGGAAGAAGGGGTGAGAGGAGGACGAGAAAAGAAGAGTGGAGGGGGAAAGGGGAAGAGAAAGAGAGGGAAAATTAATTTTTAAAAAATATATATAAAAAGGTGGAAAGAAGAGGAAAATAAATACGAAGGGAAGAAAGGTGAGAGGAAGGATAATGAGAAAAGAAGAGCGAGTGGTGGAGAAATGGGGAAGAGAAAGAAGGGGAAAAAGGAATAGGAAGGGAGAAAAGGATAAAATTGAGGAAAGAGGAGGGGGAAGGATTGGGGTAAGAGCAGGAAGAGGGGAAGAAGAAGAAGAGGGGTAAAGGAGAGAAAGATGCCATAGAGGCAAGGAGAAGAGAAAAAAAGAAGAGAATTGAAATAGAAGAAGGAGAAAAGTAAAAGATGAATAGGGATGAGAAGTAGGAAAAGAAAAAAATATGAGAGAAGACAGTAAAGAAAACATAAGAT
>NC_051409.1:40200517-40200674 GCF_015228065.2 Penaeus monodon | reverse complement strand
TACATGGAGGAAGAACAAAATGTATAAATTTATTGTAAAAAGCGCTCGATGACACAACTTGCGGAGGGAGTGAATACTCCGGTTAAAGAAAACGGGCGATGAAGCTCATTTTGAAAACTGATTAAAAATGTCCATTACAGGAATTGCTATTTGAGAC
>NC_051409.1:40200374-40200476 GCF_015228065.2 Penaeus monodon | reverse complement strand
CAGAGGGAGAAAAAAAGGTCATATCATTTTCTTAATGAGTGATAAAGTTCATAAAATTAATAAGATATCATGAAACAAAAAAAGGGTGAGAGGCGGAATGTA
>NC_051409.1:40200190-40200324 GCF_015228065.2 Penaeus monodon | reverse complement strand
TTAGTAAGTGGAGACGAATCGGAGAAAAACAGCAAAAGATAAAGAGGGAAAAAGCACGAGAGCGAGAATGAGAGACAGAGGCACCCGGGCAGATAAAGAGAGGGAGAGGCAGTGGGAGAGAGAGGAAAAGACAA
>NC_051409.1:40199813-40199952 GCF_015228065.2 Penaeus monodon | reverse complement strand
GGAAAAATCGCAGCAGAGGAACGGCGATCGCCGCCCCAAACGCATCGAGCGTTGCAACTGTCGCCTCCGTCGAACTGCTGTATTATGCAATGGAGTCATGACTTGCAGCTGTAGCGAAAGCCTTATGTCAGACGGCTTC
>NC_051409.1:40198886-40199210 GCF_015228065.2 Penaeus monodon | reverse complement strand
TCGAAGAAAAAAAATCGAGACGAGAAAATAAAACAATAAATAAACCCAAACGTCCTCTCTCACTATTCATTTCGAAAGAAAATCTGTCTAATTAGTAGGCTATTTCCTCTCGTCCCTTCATGCGTCCGAATCCAAGCGCGGATCTCTGACTTGCGCTTCGCCACTTTTCCAATCTGTTCGGAACAAATTTCCATTCGATCTGTTCTGTGCAGGATAAAGGGGGAGATGGGGGGGTAGGGGGAGAGAGGGGGGAGGAGGATTCTAGCCCTGCTAAAGTCAATTAGATTTGTACCTGTTATGGTTCAAGTGAGTCCTCGTGGTGAG
>NC_051409.1:40198267-40198402 GCF_015228065.2 Penaeus monodon | reverse complement strand
GAGCGTTAAAATGGTGGCTGGTCCTTTTCAGTTCGAACTTCCTGGCCCTTTTGGAAGCTCCCCAACTCGTCCGAAACCGTGCATTCATTCGTCGTTGTAGACAAAAAAGAAAAAAAAAGGCTTAATCTCCCCAAC
>NC_051409.1:40197879-40197961 GCF_015228065.2 Penaeus monodon | reverse complement strand
AGAGAAAAAAATATATTCCTCTCTTCGAAGTTACGTTTTTTATCAGATCAGAGGATGCAGTATCAGTCTGTCTCCCCCATGG
>NC_051409.1:40196567-40196800 GCF_015228065.2 Penaeus monodon | reverse complement strand
TTATTCGTCAAACGCATTTTAGTTCAGCATTATTTGTAGTTCTGTTTTTATGTTTGTTTATTTTTTATTTATGGACTCAGCCAAGGTTTTTTTGGAAAAAGAGAATACAAGAAAGAGGCATGATAAGCAAAGTTCTTTTGAAGGAAAGAAGGCGGGGAGATTAGCCCAGAGAAAGGGTATCAATTATCATTTCAGGGATAGGTTGAAAAGTGTTTGACTCAGGATCAAGTGGG
>NC_051409.1:40195196-40196148 GCF_015228065.2 Penaeus monodon | reverse complement strand
TATTTTACTCGCCCGAACACACTGCAGAACTTTCCCCGAACAATCTCATTACAAAGAGCCATGAAATGTGACAGATAAACTTTTCTCAAGTCTAACCAACTTGTGAACTATTTAACAGACATTGGAATTTCATGGCAGATTGTCAATTAATCAATCATTTGATCATAAAACCCTAGACAATTACCTTCTATACCCCTTTAACGAGATTTCTTTTTCAGAATGCATTTATAAGAAGTTCACAGTATAAAAGCGAATTGGCAACGTGTGAGGCCTACTTCAAACGTTTCCCGACACAATAAACGTTGGTTCTGTCTCACAAACGTTCACGACTTTTTCTCTTATACTGTCGTTCTTTTTCGAAAATGTTTGCTATTAATTAATCGATCTTTTCGTCCTATTTGTTATTTATAATCATGCTTGTCAAACTTATTTCATTTATTTATTTTCTTAGTCTCTGCCTTTTTTATTTTCTCTCCCCCTCTTTTTATCCATTCATGAAATATCTTCGCAGACATTATCTATCTATTTCTATAGTTTCAGATTTGATCATAAAAGGCGCTAATGGCATGAGATTTAATGCCTTGTTCAAAAGACTTATTCGGGGGCGTGTAACTTCTAAAAGTTTGTTTTTTATATCTCTTTGACATACGGTTCGTAAAGCTTCGTCAAAAAAGTTATAATACAAAAAGGAAAATCCACAAATCATAAACTGAAAAATGTCCATAGTCAAAGTTAACTTAATTACTGTATGAAACGACGATTTTTGATGCGTGTCAGTTTATCAAAACACTTTTTTTTATATGTGTGACTGCAACACTATAACTTCTATGTATCTACGCATAAAGCACGCTAACAAGGTTGTAAAGATAATGAATATAAAAAAATAAAGAATAATGATGAGGGTTCTGTGTCTGTCTGAGGTTCTGTTGTCTAAAGCTGAAGCGTCGACATA
>NC_051409.1:40194481-40194735 GCF_015228065.2 Penaeus monodon | reverse complement strand
TCCTTTATATGGGATGTTTCAACAAATAGGTACAGATATCGACAGACAATACCTACACAGGAAAACGACAGTATCCGACAATCAAACAGACATATCAGCAGTCAGGCTTATAGACAGAACGCAGCACTGACATCAGAAATGTCTATCATACAAGGCTTGAGTTTCAGATATATTTTCAGCACCTTTTCATCAGCGTCTAATGCGTCCTGCTTCCTATGATCAACGAATGGCTTCATGACCTTTGCACGGCGAAA
>NC_051409.1:40193076-40193603 GCF_015228065.2 Penaeus monodon | reverse complement strand
TTAAAGAAAATAATGTTTATTCTTGTAACGATGTAAAGATAAAGTCAGATTTTATTATCAAAAAATACATAATTTGTTTCACAACAATATTAACAGATGCAACAGTATAAATGAATTTTCATGGAAAATGATATAAAAAGTAGCAAGACATAACAGAAATGATATAAAATAATTAAAAATAATAATAATAAAATAAAGATATAATATAAAACGTAAAGATAATATAGTAAGTAAAGAAAATAAAAAAAGGATATAAAAATATTAACAATAATCATAAAAAATAACTAGCAATATGATACACATCCATATGGTCTAAAACTCAAGACACTTGGACGCGAAGACCCACTGTAGTAAGAATAAACACATATCCTAAAGTGCACGAGATGATGTGGTGGTGAAGTTGCCTAAACAGTTGCAATATTGACGTGGGGATTCTAAATACTCACCACAAGGGAACATTACGGTGATTAAAGTCTATATGATATTGCGTTAATCCTCTTAAAACAGGTATCATACTACAGAAGTGA
>NC_051409.1:40191988-40192245 GCF_015228065.2 Penaeus monodon | reverse complement strand
TAGACAGACTAATTGATAGTTGGCTAACTAGACACGATTCCTAATGAATCCTAAAAAGACGTATGTATCCTCCGGGCGAAAATCCACATATATAAACAGAAAATAAACAGATGGACAGTGAACCTCACAAGAGCACTGACTCCAGCACCGCGCTTGCTTTTGCTTGGCAGCTGTCAGGGCGCGTACCTCGTGAACCAGAGGGAGCGCAAGCAGGCAAGCATCCTCACAGCAGCTTTAAGACTATCTCGCAGGCCTAG
>NC_051409.1:40191663-40191789 GCF_015228065.2 Penaeus monodon | reverse complement strand
TCCTCTGAACTGTTGTTGTAGTAGTTCTGTTGACCTTTCGTTGGTGGGGGAGGGGGTAGAAGGGGAGGGGGGGATGGGTAGAGAGTGGGGGGAGGGGCGTGGTATTCAGGTCATGCATACCTTGCT
>NC_051409.1:40191088-40191221 GCF_015228065.2 Penaeus monodon | reverse complement strand
GGGAGTTATTAAAGCCTCACTTTCCCATCAGTCCGGAGAGACATGACTTTACATTTTATCTTCCACAGATCCTTAATTTATTCTTGATGATGTTATGATAACAGACGTTATACTGATAGGGGCGATATTATGT
>NC_051409.1:40190659-40190825 GCF_015228065.2 Penaeus monodon | reverse complement strand
AAATAGCTTTTACGTTATATGAAGAACAAGCACAAACGAGGCTAATGAGAGTAAACGTCAGTGCTTTTTGGAACATGAAAGTTGACTGTGTAAATCACTCTTTCATGTGATAATTAAGGTGCCATGACCTTTGACTAAGGGCTATTTTACATTGAGTTGTGAGAGG
>NC_051409.1:40190008-40190169 GCF_015228065.2 Penaeus monodon | reverse complement strand
GTTAGTACTTATGATAGACCTTACTAATTGCAATGATGATATTTACGTTAATACTATTACAATGATTACAATAACATTAATAACACTAACGGCATCAGCAACTATGACACAGTAGGTAGTAATTTAAATAATGAAAATAGTGACATAGAGAATTATGATGA
>NC_051409.1:40188638-40189059 GCF_015228065.2 Penaeus monodon | reverse complement strand
AACCCAATGAACCTTACTCAAAGCCATTTTGTATATCAAGAAACGATTTCACTGTTTACATCTCACAGTCGCTAATTAGGCCATGTATTGTGTATATCTGATTACCAAAAGATTATTGAAGCTATACGTAAAGGGCGGGGTGAGTAATTAATTGTTATTGGCGATGGAATGCTAGCTACCATCAAATAGTTCTCGCCTTAATTACGCCAGGGAACAGTTTATCAGGTGTTATGAAACTGCTAGTGATTTTCTCATTGTTGTTTTCGTTTCTCACATTCTCTGTTTTTATTCTCTGCCCGTTTGTTTGTCTCCTTTCGCTACTGTGATGATAAAAAAATATCGACTCGTTGTTGGCTTTACTGTTGTTCTACAGTCGGCCACTAAATCCTTTACTTCTATTACCATGTAAATAGATACTTAA
>NC_051409.1:40187538-40188593 GCF_015228065.2 Penaeus monodon | reverse complement strand
ATGAAATAGAAACGAAAATTAACTCCCACATCTTAACACAACTCCATAAACTGAAGTTATTCTCTCAACTTACAAAACATCTTCAGTTTCCTCTTCGAAAGTGGCTTGTAAACATATCCGTAATACTCTTCTCTGAGGGAAATGTACACATGATACTTCAGAACGTATAAAGTGGTATCTAATATCAATATGCTTTAAACGCTGACGATGAACTGGGTTCTTAACTAGCACTGTAGCTCCTTGGTTACTGCATCCTTTTTAGAACTTGTCATATCAGTAAAGAATTGCCCTGGAAAATTAGTCACTTGAACTGCATTAAGTCATAGCTATATATTCTGCCCCAGGAGTAGATAGTGCTTCTTACTCCAAGAAATTGATGCACTCTTGTTATTCAACTAATAACCGTGCCCGGAAGTACTAAGTCTATTTTCAGAATTTGCCCAATGCGAATCACGATATCGAACTAACTTTAAATTTTCTGAACTTCAATCCATAATCCAATGCTCATTTTATATATCTTAAGACATGGTTAGCGATGCCTATATGTGCTTTTGTTGGCTTGTATATGCATTGACATACTTTAGTCACTGCATAACACAAATCTAGTCTTGTTCCAATCATGACAAATATCAAACTTCCTACAATCTTTGTTTTCTCTGGCTCATGATCACACAGTCCTCAAGAAACAAAATTCAGTACCAAGTAATCTTAATTGCCTTCATTGAATTTAGTACAGTTTCATTACCAGTTGCAATTATATCATTCAACCCAATATAAAATGATCACAAAAGAATCGACCTTAAACGTGGCATACAGGCATGGATCAACTAAAGATTGTACAAAATTATCATCAATAACACTTATGTAAAACATTATTCCAGTTTCTACCACTCAATCCATACAATGATTACTTAAGTTTGCAAACTCATTTTTCACCTTCACTACCTATCTTAAGGAATCCTTCTGGCTGTTCATTAAAAAAATCACAATCATTAGGTAATGCAGATTCAGCATCCATCTGATGAACTAACATTCATAATAGGCATTTTTGTAGC
>NC_051409.1:40186076-40186661 GCF_015228065.2 Penaeus monodon | reverse complement strand
TGTTATGGTTAATAAATAGTCATAAGCTTGATTACTTCCTATTAATCACTCCAGCTGCCCTAATAACTACACCAAAAGCCGATAGTACTTCCTGTAATCTCCGTTCCCTTCATATACAGCGCTTTATCACCCTCCCCTCTCTCTCCTCTTTCGTAATCTTTCAGCCCGCAATAATCACCTGCGCTAACAAGAAGAAATCATTATTATATCCCGTAGGCTTTTCCCATAATCGCGACCTTGACAGTTATTGCACACAGTCATAGAGGAAATAACAAAATGGCAGATTGGGTGAAAGGCGTGATATCACAGTGGCATTTGATCCTATATATAACGTGAGCGGTGAGTCTGGGGCGCGCTTGGTGTCTGGGATGGAGCTTATACTCGGGAACTCGATCCTCTCATCTTTCAAACGTCTATTGAAAACGTGTTTGGGTTCGGCGTTTATACTATTCCCGTTTTCTTTATGGGTGTCGAGGGGGCACTGAAATTTAGGGACGGAAATATGTAAATAGGGGTTCCTCTTCTTTATTTCTTTATTTTTTTTTAAAGGGGGGAAGAGACGCCGTTATTGGATCAGAGGGAGTG
>NC_051409.1:40185926-40186019 GCF_015228065.2 Penaeus monodon | reverse complement strand
GAAATGACCACATCTAAAAACGAGACGTCAAAAAATTAACCAAAGTTTGCAGTGGAAACATGGATAGCTGAATCTCCTTTGAAAAACGGAAAT
>NC_051409.1:40185513-40185902 GCF_015228065.2 Penaeus monodon | reverse complement strand
ATAAAACTGAAGATAACTGTAAACAACTCGAAAAAAAAGAGAAAGTAAACATAAAAGAAAAAGATAAGTAAAAAAAAACAAAAAAGAAAGAAAGAAAAAGAGATGAAAAAAAAAAACTCAAAAGCGATTAGAAAAAAAAAATAGAGGAAAGAGAGTGTGAGTGAATTCCTCCCTTGCATATTGCCAGATACACTCGTCATTCTGGAAGCTTCAAAGAGCCCCGTAACCTTTCACTTCACTTCCATCGCGTCTTTTATTCATTAGTCAAATCAAGGTCCATTACTCTCCCTCTCGGCCTCGCCTCTTCCTCACTTTATTATCCGTTCGCTCCCTGTTCCTTCGTTCCATGTAGGTTAATTTTTTTCCGTTTATTTTTTTTATATTTTTAT
>NC_051409.1:40185133-40185198 GCF_015228065.2 Penaeus monodon | reverse complement strand
TTTTCTTGTTGTATTTCCTCGATAGCTGTTGAAGGGGGGTAAAGGTCGATGAAAGGGAGATTAAT
>NC_051409.1:40184658-40184968 GCF_015228065.2 Penaeus monodon | reverse complement strand
CTAACCAAATAGGCAAACAGGATTCATAACTGCGATGAAATGCATATGATAAAAATGGAATAAGGGAAAGTCAGATAGATTAGATGTAGGGGAAAGAAAACGCAATAGAAGAGGGAGGAATGGCAAGGAAAAGAAAGGGGAAAGGGAATAGGGTTAGAAATAGAATATATGAAATAAGAGAGAATATGATATATAAGAAATATCAAGGATGCGAAGAAGGGGGCACGAAACTGATGATAAAGTGAAGATAAGGATAGCAAGAGAGGATAACTTTAAGATAAAAATATAAACAAGATAAATGAGGATACAC
>NC_051409.1:40184342-40184536 GCF_015228065.2 Penaeus monodon | reverse complement strand
AGGGGGGACACTAAGAGGCAAATGGGAAAGAAACTGACAAAAAATGAATAAATAGAGAAATCACACACAATCAACCCAAACCCATCACCCATTTATACCCCCCCCCCCCCCATAAAAAAAAAAAAAAATGAAAACACTACCTCACCGTCAACCCCCCCCACCCCCAACCAACCGTGACCCCCCCATCAGCGCAC
>NC_051409.1:40184201-40184280 GCF_015228065.2 Penaeus monodon | reverse complement strand
GCAATGCAGAGAAACAGGAACTAGACGAACCACGAGACAAACCAAGAGGAAGGGAAACGACCCCCAACAAAGAGGGATT
>NC_051409.1:40183568-40184038 GCF_015228065.2 Penaeus monodon | reverse complement strand
CTTTTCCCCTAATCCCTCTCTCCAACCCAATCCACATTCCACTCGGATAGAAGCGCGGGAGATAACGCAGACGAAAAGAAAATAAAGGAGCCAGCGATTGGCGGGATTGGCGTGGAGGCGGCGAGCTATTTCGGGGTTTGGGGGCCGGCCCTTTGTGGCGAGGTGGGGGGGGGGGTTGCATAATCATTATCATAGCTGTCCTTGTTATCATCGTTATCTCCTTAATCATCCATTATATTCTTAATACTGTCCTTTTTTTTCCTTTACACTCCTTATCTCCTAATGTGCGTCTTCACCTTTATCTTCGTTTTTTCCTTTTTTTCCCCTGAATATTTCTTCTGTTTTTTCTGGATTTAAAAATTCCTTTGTCACAACATTTGATTCTCTTCCCTTTTCTCTTCTGCTTTCTAGATCTTCTTCCTCTTTTTTCACTTTCAGTCTAATCGCCTTTTCTTTCGACTATAGTTTGC
>NC_051409.1:40183156-40183431 GCF_015228065.2 Penaeus monodon | reverse complement strand
CCACCCAAAAAAAACAAATACATACTCCACTCCCTGTCATCATCCTTGTTCTCCGTTATATTTCCATCTTCGACAGAGATATGCTAATATGACATCATATGAGATGTGTTATGCTAATGTATAGTGTACCATATGCAGCATAATGAACCATGGTTGGTATGCCGCCTGGAGCGTCCTCGGGAAACTATACGTGAATTGTATCTGTCGTTTATATAGTATATATTCTAATATAGGTTTTAGTGATTCATGTTTGTATAATGATATGAAATAATAGA
>NC_051409.1:40182474-40182652 GCF_015228065.2 Penaeus monodon | reverse complement strand
TTTTTGTCTGGAACTAGAGTTCTAATGTTTGTACCATGTATTGACTGATTGTTTTTGGATGATATATTATAGTGTCTCAGTAATAATATTATCCAATCATTCAGAAATACTTATTTCAATATGATGTATTTCCTCTCCATATTACCGGGAATTGCTCAAGGCAACAGTTTTTGAGTGA
>NC_051409.1:40179768-40179926 GCF_015228065.2 Penaeus monodon | reverse complement strand
GTATTGTAAACATTTCTTTACAGGAAGGTTATTGGTATCAGATAAGTTTAATGAATCAATAACTGCTATATATCACGTATTTCATATCGATGCTGTACATACGCAAATAAACAAAAAACGTACCCACGACTACAAAAAAGAAAACAGTTATAGACAAG
>NC_051409.1:40179417-40179692 GCF_015228065.2 Penaeus monodon | reverse complement strand
CTGAAGTTACCTCATCTCCCAGTCACGAAAAGGGCCACCACTCGCCAACCACTAGCCACTTGAGATATAAATTGGCCACGGGGAAAGGCTACTGGGTACCTCTTGAGCAGAAAGTGGCCACGCAAGTAATGAGGGAAGAGGTACGGGGTCTAGACATGCTTACTGAAGACCGACGTAAAGGGTGTCACGACCACACAGCTCTCCTCTCCTTCGTGTAATTCGGTTCGTGTGTACTGAGGAGGAAGGATCAACTAGAGTATGTGATGGGGGCGGGG
>NC_051409.1:40178482-40178808 GCF_015228065.2 Penaeus monodon | reverse complement strand
AGCGATGGAGAGAGATTAAACACCAGTTACCATACACGTAAATGCATATACCCTTCTATTGCTCTCATTACCCCGATTCTCAATTCAAAAATACTAAATCTCCCGTCCTCCTTCTACCAGAAAAGCCTGCCCGGTTTTCTTTCTTTGTCACTACCAATGGATAAGAGTTTCTTATACACCCTACAAGAAGTTCTGAGGAATCTTACAGCCACCATAAAAAACGGTCAAGATGACCCTTCCTCCTCTCCTTCCGACAATTTCGAAAGTTTTCGTGTTTTCTTTCTTCTGAGACGCGTAGCTTTACATTTAAACGTGTAAGATCACGA
>NC_051409.1:40177767-40178359 GCF_015228065.2 Penaeus monodon | reverse complement strand
GGTATATCCTGCACTATTTCTTCATTTTGTTTTCATCTTTATTATTCGATTTGTTTCTCGGAGCTTCCATTCTTCTCTCATTTTGTTGTGTTGCTTTTACTGCTGCGGTTTGATTCTCTATTGTATCCGCTTTTCCCATCTTCGAAATCTTTATCACTCAATTTTCTTTTGTTTCTCTAGACATTTTCCATCTCTCCTTTTGTATTATTCGCTTGTATTCCGCGTTGTTGTTGCTCATCTCTTCTATCCGCTTTTCTTTATCTCCTTCGAAATCTTCCATCTTTCCCTATCTTTTACACTCCTGGAGCGTGTCTCGGAGAACATGCTCCGCCACTTTCCCTCGCCAAAAGAAGAAGAAAATCTACGGACGCGCAACCCACATTTCGTTTACTCCAGCTGTATTATTCCCAACTCTACCGCCGTCGCCGAGAGCAAAACAGAGGTATCCTCGACCTGCAGAATTCGGCGCAATGCGATCAATAAATTGAAATTCACAGTCACAGTCTTCACCCAAAGGCCCCTCTGACGGTGGTGTGAGTGTATAAGGCAACGGAGCATGGAGGTCCTCTCTATCATTATTTCACTTTTATTT
>NC_051409.1:40177489-40177746 GCF_015228065.2 Penaeus monodon | reverse complement strand
TTTATTTTCTCGTTCGTTGGATGCGGCCCTTAGGCTCTGCAGCCCTCGGTAAAGATTTTACACTCCTCTTCTCTATGTTGCTCTTTCCAATTTGCGAGACATGTGAGGGAAGATAGACAGTGTAAATTGATATAGGTCTAAATTGAAAACTCTGAAAGAAAGGACGGACGAAGAGGCATGTTCTCCCCCACACTTGTGAATAGCAGGGCAGGCGAGTACGCGAACAGACATACAAAGACTAAAATGTACCCCAAAAG
>NC_051409.1:40177100-40177367 GCF_015228065.2 Penaeus monodon | reverse complement strand
GTTACGTGTTCCCGGTGTCGCTGTAGAGAAGATTTCGGCCATTCCAGTTTCCGACAAATTGTTTCCGTTTTGTCTCTCTGTTCCTAAACTCTAAAGATTTTTTTCTGGTTTATCAATCATCTCTTTTGCCTATGGAAAGTGAAATTATTTGAAGTGAATTAGGATTTCAACTGTTGCTGTTTTATTTCATCCGAAAATGGGTATAAAAGATCATCAAATATTTTACGCTTCGTCCTTTGCCACATATCAATGCTTTCGTCCTCGTCC
>NC_051409.1:40176740-40176986 GCF_015228065.2 Penaeus monodon | reverse complement strand
GTACTCTTCATGTATTTACAGTTCGTTTTCCCTCATGTGAATTACAAATGTAATATCTTACCATGGATCTTACCCACGGACATTTGCTCATCAATCTCTCCTGTATAAGATGTCTTACAGAAGGGATGAGGGAAGGGAGGGAACAGGACGCTCCGTTGGGATGAAAAAGGGGAGGTAATGAGGGTATGAATAAGGAAGGGGGATGCAACGTGTTGAGGAAGGACTGGGGAATTAAAGGAAAATGAA
>NC_051409.1:40175816-40176671 GCF_015228065.2 Penaeus monodon | reverse complement strand
GGTGAGGATGTGGGAGGGGGAAAAAGGAAAGAGATGGGGATGAATGGAAAATTATGTGAAGGGAGGGAGGAGGAGAAACAGAGAAGGAAAGAATGGAAAGACGGAATAAAGAATGAAATGAAGGAAGAAGGAATCGAAAAAGATTGGAGGGGGAAGGGAAAGTGGGAGGAGAAAATGAGGGAAGGGTTGGAGAAGAGAAGGAGACAAAAGGAGGAGAAATTGAAATGAGGAGTGAGAACCTAGAATATACAGGGAGAAACTGAGAAGAAAAGGCAGAGAGGGATGGCTAAAGGAGAAAAGGAGGTGAAGGAGAGGAGAAAAGAGATAAAAATAAGACCTGGAATATGAAACGAAAGAGGGAAGAATAGAGAAGGCAAAGGGACGAAGAAGAGGGGTGGGATGGGGGCTGCTTCCCTTGTGTTTGAGGCTAATGAGGATAAGCTACACCTCAGGGTATTGTCCTCAAGGTGTCCAGAGATCTATAGAGGTGACAAAGGGAGAAGGAGAGCGGTGGTAAGGGGGGTGGGTAAGAGGGAGAAAAGGGAGGAAACGACGAGGAGGAAATTGAAGAGGAATAAGAGGAGGGAGAACAGGGAGAGAAGGAACAGATGGAAGAGGGTTAGGGGTAGGAAAGGGAAGGAGAAGCAGAGAAGGAACAAGTAGAATGCGATCAGGAAGAAGAAAGGATGTATAAGAGCAAAAGAAAGGGGAGTGGGAAAAAAGAGGAAAAGGAAGTGAAGGGAAGGGAAGCAAGGGAAATCATGAATACAATGAGGAGTTTGCAGGCAACAATATCATTGAAAAAAAAATGTGTTCAGCGAATTTTTTAAAATGTTATCCTTCATACAGCAGCCA
>NC_051409.1:40175456-40175568 GCF_015228065.2 Penaeus monodon | reverse complement strand
TAACTAGAGACGACACGGTTCCAAACCAAATTTATTTCAAATTTCAAATCTCAAAAGCAAGCCAAGCAACTAACAAAACTTGAGTGAAAGTAATTTAGGTCCAGAATGAATT
>NC_051409.1:40174999-40175127 GCF_015228065.2 Penaeus monodon | reverse complement strand
TTGCAGAATAGAGGTTTCCAGCAGTGGTTTCCCCCCGGCAATCCTGAACACGCTATAGTTCAACATGGCGTTAGACCTGACCAACTGCCATTTAAATTCAAATGAAAGTTATTGAGCTTGCAATCTAG
>NC_051409.1:40174799-40174883 GCF_015228065.2 Penaeus monodon | reverse complement strand
GTGTACTTTTCTCATTCTGGCTATAATATTTCATTTTCTTTATCTTCTCGTTTACTGTTTGACATAAAGAAACAGACAGACCAT
>NC_051409.1:40174409-40174618 GCF_015228065.2 Penaeus monodon | reverse complement strand
AAAAATGTCCCGTCTGCCTTTCTCATATCTCTTCGACGATATATCATAAACGTAATTAATTATTGAGAGAAGGCTGTTTTGGCAGGACAAGTTTGTTCTCCTTGTTGTTAATTAATTTTCTCGCTTTCATCTTTCGGGGTTGAACTCGTTACTGCATTTCTCTCCTCTTCCCGACTCTCTCTCTCCAACTCTCTCTGTCTCTATATACA
>NC_051409.1:40173800-40174000 GCF_015228065.2 Penaeus monodon | reverse complement strand
CTTGGGGGGAAGATAAGTCTCCTGTTTAACTCAAGTGATGTACTTCAACTTTTTCCCTCTTCAGCCAGTCGCGCAAATTTCGTAAATTGAGCGAAGTTTGCAAATTGCGTCGCATGAGAATGAGGACGCGTATCAAATAAACATAAAATGAGTTAGTTGGACTCTCTCGTCTCATGACTTGCCCCAAGAGGAAAGGAAAG
>NC_051409.1:40172174-40172475 GCF_015228065.2 Penaeus monodon | reverse complement strand
GACACACACGTAGATATAAACTCGCACACGACTCCTGTACACAGCAGAATGCAGAGACGCAAAGGGCGAGCTGGAAGTAATAACGACAGGAGGAAGAGAACGCGAGAGAAAGAGCTGTTGCAAAAGCTTCCCCTCAATCCTGGCGGAACAACAAGGCGAGCGAACGAGTGGAAAGATTCTCATGCAAATTGTTTAATAACAATAAAATGAATCAGCGGACATCCCGGCTTCCCAATACCAACAAATCCCACTCGGCTGTAATGGCGGGAATTTCTTTATCTTTTCGCTCTCTCTCTCTCTT
>NC_051409.1:40171853-40171932 GCF_015228065.2 Penaeus monodon | reverse complement strand
GGCGCAGACGGCAGGGGGGGGGGGAGCCGAGTCTCGTACGCCAACGACGCGGAGGCGAGAACGCTCGTGCTTCTGGCAG
>NC_051409.1:40171579-40171683 GCF_015228065.2 Penaeus monodon | reverse complement strand
GGCCGCTTCTGGCTGTCAAGGGAAGCGACGCGTCCGCGCTCGCCCCGGCTGCGCTCCGGCCGGCTGCGCGGCGGAGGGACCGGCGTCGCTGCTGATGCCGCCGT
>NC_051409.1:40170535-40171426 GCF_015228065.2 Penaeus monodon | reverse complement strand
GCTCTTATTCCTGTTGATGTTCTTGTTCTTGTCGTTTTATGTTAATGTTTCTGTTCCTGCTGCTAATGCTGTCGCCCCGCGCACACCGCTGCTCTCAGGGCTTCACTGTTGTTGATCAGTTTTTGCTGATGTTTCCCTTTTCTCTGTTGATACTGCTGAGCCTGCTGCTCCGTAATGCTGCTGTTGTTCTTGCTGTTTCTGTTGACATTTCTGTCCATGCCGTTGTAGCTGTTGCTCCTGCTACTGTTTCTACTGTTCTTGTTTTACTGCTGTTACTGCTGATGCTCCAGAAGCCCTCACTGTGTCTGCTGCTTTTGCTGTTAACCTTCACAACCTCTCCTGCTGCTGTAATCTCACTGTTCCTCCTGCTCCCTGCTGTTCGACTCGCTCTTGTAACAGCTGTCTCTTCCTTCTGCTATTGCTTTTATCCCCTTGCCATTCTTTCTCTTTCTCCTACTATTGCTCTTACCCTACCCCCCTTGTTATTCCTCCTCCCTCTCTTCCTATCCCTATCATCCCCCTCGCTATTCCTATCATCCCCCTCGCTATTCCTATCATCCCCCTCGCTATTCCTCTTCCTCCTCGTACTTTATCTCTTACCCCCGCCCCCTCCCTCACTATTCCCTCTCTTCCTCTCGCCGTGCTCCTCGCTTCCCTTCGCTCTCCCTCGGCATCTGCTAATGCTATTGACGGCCTGTTGTTTTTGCCGGCGGCGGCCGAGCAGATGGCGAGACAATTATGATTTATGCGGTTTGTGTTTTGTTCTTCGGAAGGGCAATTCGGGGGAATACATGGCGGGGACTTATTTACACGAGATGCTGTTATCTCTGTGTGGAGCTGTGTTTATCTAACTGTCTGTTTATCTACTGATATTTCTGTATATGCTTCTAT
>NC_051409.1:40169593-40170160 GCF_015228065.2 Penaeus monodon | reverse complement strand
CGTATGCATACAATCACACACAATGGAAGTGATCGATGGAAAGACAGCAGACGGCATCAACCAGGAAACCGTAAATGAGCGAATACCCTGTGGCCTCAAACACCTCTGGCTCGGTTTATAAACACTCCAACACACGTTTACGCTTTTTCTGTGTGTCACTAGGAAGACCTGGCTCTATTTCATCCTAACACCTTTAAACAATACAGAAAGCGGACTCATTTGCACCTAAATATCACCCAACAAAGACATTGCACTTGCCAGGAAACAAATATTTGATATATATTTTTTTTCTCTTCTCTCTTTTTTTAATCCTATATCACCATTTTTTATACATACTTTTCATGACACGTTCATCATCGTTATAAAAATTAAGGCTACATTTGTTGAAGAATTAAACACTAAGGGAAGAAAGAAATAATTGCTAAGTTTCTACAAGTGAAAACAATTATAGAAATAGTTATGAGTGGGCGACCGTGTGTTATATGTGTATCAAACGAGCGGCCTTCCTCTGTGTATATTTAAACCGTAGCCTGAGGACTATTTGTAGGGCTTAGGCAGAAATATACA
>NC_051409.1:40168635-40168826 GCF_015228065.2 Penaeus monodon | reverse complement strand
TCCACCTTCCCCTCCCCTCTCCCTGTCTCCCTCTCCACCATTCCTCCACCCCTCCACCTTCCCCTATCATAACAGGTGTTTGTGGTGGGGAAGGACAACCACAGAATCAGAAGGTAGGAGCTCAGTGGCCGTCCCGACATAACCACTTAATTGGACCCGGGTTTTACTGCCACCAGGGGACAAGGGGTTAA
>NC_051409.1:40168137-40168238 GCF_015228065.2 Penaeus monodon | reverse complement strand
GCGGAATGGAGCGGGGGGGGGGGGGGTAGGAGAACAGAGGGATGGAACCAACTAAAAGAAGAAGAAACATAAATGAATTTATATGAATTGAAATAACGTAT
>NC_051409.1:40167983-40168062 GCF_015228065.2 Penaeus monodon | reverse complement strand
TCGAAACAATATATTTATTCAGAATTCAGAGAGAGAGAGAGATTGGTTTTTTTTTTTTAATGAGGGGAGAAAGTAAGAA
>NC_051409.1:40167632-40167806 GCF_015228065.2 Penaeus monodon | reverse complement strand
CAGCAAGCAAATGAAAACGACGTATATCTGCTTGTCTTTGTGCAAATCCCGAAATAATTGATGCAGATTTGAGCGCCGGATGACGACCCGCGAGCGACGGCGCAGTTCGGTAAGAGGGGGGGGGGGCACTGGGGGGGGGGGCTGCAGGCTGTGATTTCGGGATTCGGGAAACAA
>NC_051409.1:40166837-40167034 GCF_015228065.2 Penaeus monodon | reverse complement strand
AAAAAACTCAATCGAAAGCCATTTCCTCACGTGACAAAAGGCAGAAGCTGATAAAGAAGGAGATGAAGGAAAGGCAGCTTAGAAATGCCAAATAACACGCTATTTATTGCCCCCGTGCCTTGTACTCTCCGGATCTCTCAAAATTGCTTCCTGCGCGTAAATATCCGAGAATTGGAACCGCAACTGCATATAGAGTG
>NC_051409.1:40164141-40164823 GCF_015228065.2 Penaeus monodon | reverse complement strand
ATCATTCCATCACAAATCGACATTGATAATAGCTATGATTGATCCTCTTTTTCGTTGCTAAGAAACAAAACAAAATCATAAACTTAGGTCTTCGAAGCATAGTTTCAAGATAAAAAGCGTAATGATATGTTATATATGATTTTTATATGTATTATGTTAAATAAAATAACATTTACGCATACAAAGCATGTGCATTATAGTTTTTTTCTGCTTTTATTTGCCTCACTTATGCTCTGTCTCTCCGTTTCTCTGGGAATTCCTTACTGGCTTAGTTTACTTTGACTGTATCTTATTATTCTTTGTTCGTGTAAACATTTTTTCTTGCCCTCATCATTAGATTTATATTGCTTTATTATACAGTACTGTCTGATCGTAATCAATGCATTTATCTTAATGGTACTGGAGTAATGGTTATATCATTTCCATCCTTATTATCCTCATCGACAATACAGATATTTCTAAATTTATTCCACTATTGATATTGCCATTGTTGTGATATAAATATTTCATATCTGTTTATAACTGGCTTTACAGATGAGCCTTGCATTTCTCGTAGTGTTTAAGTGTTTGAAAATTCTAATTAATGACTTGGTGAAATAATCCTCATCGAATCTCCTAATTGTCTATAATATCTTTGTTGACGGATAAATGAATCTGTTTGATTGATGGTAATTGAAGCGCA
>NC_051409.1:40163021-40163360 GCF_015228065.2 Penaeus monodon | reverse complement strand
TGCTTCAGAAAAGAGAACAATAAATAAAGAAACGGAAATGGGCAGTGCTAAAAATAAAGAAATAATGATTAGGATTCACAGAAATGGCTTTTCAGAACAAAGGTTGTGGGGGAAAACCTGCCTTGGTGACGTATGGCCAGATATCGTGCGAATGAGATCAACACTTCATTTTTGGAATTATTCACCGTGACTCACGCCTACATTAATGCATGCATGATAAATGCATAAACACACATGCAATGAAATTCACTTGAAAGAAAATAGAGACACACATACACTCACTTTTCATACTAAAAGAACAAACACACAAACATCTACATAAACTCACACAAAAGCACA
>NC_051409.1:40162570-40162705 GCF_015228065.2 Penaeus monodon | reverse complement strand
CCGCCTCCTCTTCGGCCGCTGGGAAACCTTCGCACAATACGTCTGACTGAAGATTAAGTTTATGACACAGCATTTGTCAGCAACAATTAGCACGCTGCATGTTATTATAGCGGAGCCAATTAGCAACGTGTGTCT
>NC_051409.1:40161121-40161988 GCF_015228065.2 Penaeus monodon | reverse complement strand
ACAGACGGAGAGCAGAGCGAAAGATGTGATGGCGCAGAAGGCAGGAAACTTACGAGACAGAAAAGGAAGTTTGACAATAATAAAGAGAAAGAATGTGATTAAATTTGCACATAGGGTGTATATAATGTATATTGTATTTATAAAGGATTAATATAAAAGTATTTTATTTAAGAGTAATAGTGAAAATATCTTCTTACATCAGGTAGGAGCACAAGAGAATTTTTTAAATGCTGAGATTAAATTCCCTTTTCAATTTTTATGTTGGCGCAATATGTGCATGTACACCCCCACTCCTCCCAAGCATTAAAAAATAACGCAGACGTGTATACAGTGAAGCGGATACAAATATAAACAATCACACTCGTACATGATTTCCCCCCCCCCCTCCGCACATACACATACACATACACACAAACTTACCATCCCATCCGCACACATACATACGTATACAACTTCCCACACACAAGCCTCCCCCTCCCCCCACACAACACACACATACATACATAGACACAGACCACCCCTTCCTCCAGAACATACACGTACAAACCTATCCCCACACCCACCCCACATACCCAGACATAGAAAACCCTACTTTCCCACACACACAAATCCATCCCTTATTCCACACACACACATACACACAGAAAAAATTACTTTCCCATACACACGCGCGCGCGCGCATGCACACACGTCGCGCGAAACTTTGCAACAACAAACAGCGACAGAGAGACAGCTGGAAGGCTTTGATAATTGAGCGTTCATTATAACTTTCCTTTTTTTCATCATAACTTTCTGCGGGAGGAATCATAGCTTGACGTCATCGGCGAGGCATTACGAATAGCAAATGCGACTTGAGCTGTGTTCGAA
>NC_051409.1:40159929-40160076 GCF_015228065.2 Penaeus monodon | reverse complement strand
TCCCAATATGCATTGCTAATATTTTTCGAACAACTTTTCGACAATCAGGAGCCTAATTTGCATATAAGAGCAGGGCAACACCTGGGTTACGAGAGGTAGAAGCGTTAGTATTTTCTCTTATTGATATTGCCCGCTGTTGCTGTTCCC
>NC_051409.1:40157618-40159399 GCF_015228065.2 Penaeus monodon | reverse complement strand
CTCTAACCCCCACCCCATCAAACCTCTCTAACCCCTACCTTCCACCCACTCCCTGCCTGCTCCCCACCACAAGCCTATTATTCCCCTACCATCCCCTCCTCCCTTAACACCCCTTCCCCACTTATTACCCTCCACCCATACCGCCTCCCCACCCAAACCCCCTCCCCGCCCCCAACCACAAAGCTTTATTCCCCTACCGCCCCCTCCACCCTCACCACCCTCACACCCCACCCCCACTAACTCCCCCACCCTCTCTACCCCTCCCCCCTCCCCCTCCCCTCCCGCCCCCCACCGCGAAGCTATTATTCCAGCGCGGAGGAAAGTTGGTCCTCCGAAGACTCGCGTCTAATCTCAATGCAACGGCGGCATCGAGGGTCCAGGAAAAACAAGACTGGGCCGTCGAGATAAGCGACGAACCGGGGATTGAAATGCTCAAGAAACGGCGCCGCTGATGTGTTACTGCCGCCCGGGACCCGCCTGAAATATGGGCGTGGGGAGGGGGGGAAGGGGGAAGGAAGGGGGAGGTGATGGAAAGGTGAAGGAAAAGTGAGGGAGGGGAGGGGAGGGGAAGGGAGGGACGGAGGAAGGGGAGGGAGGAAGGGAGGGAGGGAGGGAAGGGGATGGAAAGGGGGAAGGGATAGGTAAGGGAGGGGAGGGAAAGGAAACGTGAGGGAGGGAGGGAGGGAGGGAGGGAGGGGAGGGGATAAACAGGAGAGGGAAAGGTGAGAGAAAGAGAGGAGGTAGTGGAGAGATAAAGAAAGAGAGAGGGAAGATGGGGATGAACAAGAGAGGGAGGGAGGGAAAGAGGAAAAGGATGGAATGAACAAAAAGAGAGGAGGATGAGGAAAGAATGAAAAGGAGAGCGAAGGAGGGGAAGAAAAGAGGGATGAAAAGAAGAGGGAGAGAGAGGAGGATGAGGATGGAGGGAAACACGGAGCCGAGGGGAGAGGGAGAGGGGAGGGGAGGGGAGGGAAGAGGGGTGGAAAGGTGAGGGAAAGGGGCAATGAAGAGAGGTAAAGAAAGGGAAAGGAAAAGGAGGCTGAGAGAGATGGGAAGGCAAAGGGAGATAAAGGAAGGGGAGAGGGATCAAAAAAAGAAAAAAAGAAGGGAGGCTGAGGAGAGGGAAAGAAAGGAACTGAAAAAAGAAGAGAAAGAGGAAGAAGGAAGAGTAAGAGGAAGAAGAGAGTGAAGGAGGAAGGAAGGAAATATAGATCTTGGGAATGCAAGGAAAGGAAGAGGGAGAGAAGAGGATATTAGGAAGAAAAGGGAGGGAAGAGGGGAGAAAAGGGGAAAAATAGGAAGAAAGGGAGAGGGAAAGAGGAGAGAGTGAGAAGAGAGGAAAAGGGGGAGATGCGGAAAGAGGAGAGAAGGAGGAAGGAAGGAATTATTGGGTCTTGGGACTAGGGAAAAGGAGTGGAGGGAAGACGAGGAAGGAAGAAAGGGTAGAGGGAGGGAAAGAAAAGGAAAGGCGGACGAGAAGAAGAGAGAGAAAGAAGAAGAAGGGGCGGGGGAGGGAGAGGAATGGGGAGGGAAGAGGAGGCGGGAAAAGAGAAGATAGGAAGAAAGGAAGAGGAAGAAAAAGGCAGAATGGAGAAAATACAAGACCTTTGGATTCAGAAGAAGAGATGGAAGAAGGGAGAATAAGGCGAGGAGAAAAAGAGGAATAAGAGGAAAGTGAAGAGGGAAGAGGAAAGGAAAAAAGGATAAAGGGGGGGATGAGGGATAAGCAAAATATGGAGCCTCGGGAATGACGTAAGAGAAGGAAGGAGGGAAGGTAAAGA
>NC_051409.1:40156722-40157554 GCF_015228065.2 Penaeus monodon | reverse complement strand
AATGGGAAATAAAGGGAGAGGAGGATGTGAGAAGAAAGAGGGGAAGTGGAGAGATGAAGAAGAAAGGTGATAAAGGTTAGGAAACAGGAATGAGGAGAGGGAGAGGGAGGCAAAGAAGAAAGGGAAGAAGAAAAAGTTGAGGAAACGAGAGAAAGAAAAAATAGAATATGAAGTAGAGATTTTCAGAAGGAGAGGAGAGGAAGAAGGAAGAGAGGAGTGGAAGGGATTGAAAGGGAAATGGGGAGAAGGGGATAAAGTGGATAGCAAAGGAGAGAAGAGAGAGAGAGCAAGAAATTTGGGACCTTTAAAAAGAAACAGGAGATAATGGTAGAAAGAGAAGATACGAAAAGGAGATAAGAAGGGAGAAGGAAAAGAGAGGAAAAGAAAGAAGTGGGAGAATAAGGGATAGAAAATGAACAGTAAAAAAACAGCAGTGGAGCCAATGTATAAACGGAAGAAGGAGAAAAGAAAAGAACGCGATGATGATGGAAAAGAAGGGAAAGGATAATGAAAAGAAGAGGAAGAAAGACACAAAAGAAAAAATAAATTTGAGAAGAAGAAAGAGATAACAAAGAACAGAAGGAAAGAGGTGGATAACCAAGAAAGGAAAAGAAAGGAGAGGAGGAGAGAAGAGTAAAAATATAAATGTATATAGAATAATGGTAAGAAAGAGAGGAGAGAAGGAGATAAAAAGAAAAGAGGGAAGGGAGGTTAGGGAAGGGGAAAACGAATGATAAGAAAGGATAAGAAGGATAAGAAAGAGAATGTAGAAAGGCCAGAAGATAGAAGCAAAGAAAGCAAGAGAAAGGAAGAAGAAAATGAGAACGTGGAT
>NC_051409.1:40156239-40156673 GCF_015228065.2 Penaeus monodon | reverse complement strand
GTTTTGACGCAAAATGGAAAGAAAGACAACGAAGAAGGTAGAAAGAACAGAAACCAATGAAAGAAAATAAAAGAAAAAGAAACGATAATGACATACCAATAAAAAGGGGAAATGAAGTAGGTAACAAAAAGATAATAAAGAAGGAAAATGAAGAGGAACGTAGAATAGAAAAAAAATAGATAGAAAGGAGATAAAACCAGAATTGTGCTTGGATGGAATATCTTAAATTAAGAGAAAATAAGATAAATGAAAGGAAAGAGAAAGAAAAAAATAAATAAAGATAAAAGTAAATAAAGAGAAAGAAAAAAATAAAACAAAGGGAAAGAGAGAGTGAAAAAAAGGATAAAGAGGAACGAACAGAGGCGAAGAAACAGCGACACAGAAGAAAACACGAAGGGAAGGGAAAATGAGATAAAAGAAGGAGTGAAGAAAAG
>NC_051409.1:40155517-40155714 GCF_015228065.2 Penaeus monodon | reverse complement strand
GCACCCCACACCCAAAAAAACAGGTAAACCAAAATAAACCGAAAAAAATCCAAATAGCGTGTCCTGCGTCCAGCTCGCGTCCGCGTCGCCTGAGTTGCTTGCGTTCGGCGTCGCAACCCTTGTGCGAGAACTTCCAGCCTCGTCTCCAGCACGGAGGAGGAAGGGTCTTCTTCTTTGTTCTTTTTTTCATTCGGTTA
>NC_051409.1:40152736-40154777 GCF_015228065.2 Penaeus monodon | reverse complement strand
ATTCTCAACTCCGCCAGTTCCGGCTTCGTTTGCGAGCCGGAGTGACGCAGAAAATGTGACCCTGGTACAACGACGCCCTGGGGACCCCGTCCGATTCCCGACCGTCGACTCCGACTACAGCTTCGCCCGCCTCGCTTTCTCAACCGCGAAGCCACTGGGACGCAGTCGGTTCTTGGATGGAGGGAGGGCACTGATTGCAAGTGGCAGGGGCTCGTTAAGAACAGCAAGTGGTTGAAAGTAATAACTCAAAGCGCCGGGTTGTAAATTACGAGGATTAAACAGCTTGAGAGCTCGTAATTCTCGAGGTTATAATCCGAACGCGGCGGGGGAGTCGTGCAATCGGGGCGTAATGAGTAAATCGCGCAAGAATAACCTGATCGTTTGGAGTAATTCGTTGATAGTTGTTCGCTGTTGTGAACGGACTGGTTCTGGCTACACAGAACTCCACGATGGCTTAATTCTATTGTCGAAGGAAATGCCAAAGGAAAGGGGTTCATAGCTGAAGATATTGCAACGTTTTTTTTTTTTCATGAGAATGTTTGGTTGCGTTATTATTTTGGAAATCAATAGCTTTCTTTCGTTTTATATTTCCTGAAATTCGGTTTAGTATTTTCTTCTTTCTGTCATGTCTATTACTGGTTACTGGTTAATCTGCATTGCTTTTGGCAAATATTAAAGAATTTAAAAATAAAATGTTGACAGATGTTTAGGAACAGCCCACATTATTTCACAATGACAATTTGATATCACCTTTAAATTTTGATTGATAACGAGATAACAGAAATTGTACATATGATATTATCTGATAAATAGAGATAGATAGATGATGCCTATGGCAGTAGAAACTTTGTATCTTTTTTTACCCAAATGGTATTCCAATTTTTTAAAAAACTATTAATGTTAGTTTTCGACAGTGTGATACAACTGTATGTTTACAATTAATAAAATTTACGACACATATGTCAGTTAAGATCATTTGTGTGAATCAGCAATATGTTATTAATTAACATGAGACATGAGTTAATTGGCAACAATTATTTTCGCTAATTAATGACACCCACGAAGACAGGAAACGACACTGTAGAACTATTTGTAACACGTTCAACCCCACAGTGCATTTACTACGGAAATGGAGATTTGCAATGAAGACACATTGTTTACATCGGCCATTAAGACGTTTAAGAGACGGGAACACGTTTCTGACATGTTTTCTCAACTCATGAAGTGCGTGTGTGCGTGTGCAAGGAGAGAAAGGGTTACACATCGCTACGTGAGGGTGCAGACATTATCTTTGTGAATATAGAAATGCAGATAATACTAAGAAATGAAGGAACAATGGCGTTCTATACACAATTATTTATCTGATATTGGTAAAAGTAAGGATAGTGCAGTGAACTTAGAATCAGTAATATTGTATTGTAAATTTAAAGATGTCAGTTATAACTACATTATAAATCTTGTGTTATATATTATCCTTAACGACAATACTTGCGTTATAGAGAATGCCGTTATGTAAACTTATTTGCCATTACAGGAGTATGTATTTTTGTTTTGCAAATGCTAATAAGATGAATGATAGAGACTAAATATAAGTGGGGGTGTCTGTGCAAAGTAGGTATAAAAAGGAGATATATAGCATATTGCATATTCCCACAAGGGTTCTATTTATGATCATGACACAGCAATATTCCTGTAACTACTTACGTATATACGCAAAAAAAGCGTTTATTGTGAATGCTTATTGTGACCATTCACATACATATATGTGTTATGCTTTCGCGATCTGATGCATAAACACTGTGGATGAATACAATACGTTTTATTTACGAGTTTTAACTTCAGAAAAATGGGTAGCGTGTATGATTTACCAATTGTGAGCACGTTTTACACTCCTCATTCTTCGCCGTGCTTATTTTGTTTTCCTAAAATTTTGCACTTTTTACATGATATTAAAGCTGGTAATACCTATTGAGAAACGCTCGTATTTAGGTTACATGGATTTTTTTTTCTACGAAATCCTACTTATACGGCAACATATTCT
>NC_051409.1:40152533-40152658 GCF_015228065.2 Penaeus monodon | reverse complement strand
GTGAAGAACACATATTTACACACTTTGTAAACCGCCAACGCTTCCTTTACCACGTCTAACCCCTTTAAGAAACACCAAAAAAATTATACTACTAATAAAAAAAACAGTAATTCACACCCGATTTA
>NC_051409.1:40152333-40152480 GCF_015228065.2 Penaeus monodon | reverse complement strand
TAAGAAACTCACCCACCCCTACCCCCCTCTCAAAAAAAAAAAGTATGTAATTCACACCCTACTTCCCCTACTACCCCCCTCCCTTCCGACCCATAGCCCCCCTCCCCCCTTAAGAAACAACCCACCCTCTACCCGCCCGCCACCCTC
>NC_051409.1:40151972-40152300 GCF_015228065.2 Penaeus monodon | reverse complement strand
TCTAGTAATTCACCCCTCGCCTCCGCTCTGTCATATTCACTCATCTCCCTCATAAATCCTCTCGCTTCGTAATTTACCCGCTTGCCTCCCGTGGCGCTGCTGTTGTTGTTGATGCCGGAGTGAGTCGTATTCTCCGCCCGTAAGTGGTTGGTCGTCCGTGGGTGGGCGTGCTTGGTGAATGGGCGTCGCTTGGGGAGGTCGTGTCTGGGTTCTGGAGAGATTGAGTGATTTATTCTGTTTGGATTTTGTTCTTATGCTTTTTTTTCTGTTGTATTTTGTGTTTGTGATTTTCTATTTGTATTTGGTTTCACATTTTTTTTATTGTGTT
>NC_051409.1:40151570-40151917 GCF_015228065.2 Penaeus monodon | reverse complement strand
ATTGTATATTGTGTTTATAATTTTCTGGTGTATTTTGTTTTGTCTTTTCTGTTGCCTTTTGTATTTATTATTTATTTATTGTATGTGTATTCTTGATATGACATTTTTCTTTCTTTTTTTTTTGTATTTTTATTTCATCTTAGTTTGTTGTTCTCATTTTAATTCACATCATGTTTTTGATATTATATATTTCCTCTCTATTTAATTGTTCTTCTTTTCTGTTTTTCTTTTTTTCAATTCCATTTTGATGTTTGTTCTCATTTTATTTTACTTTATTTTCCTATCTATTTCAACTTTTTGTATTTTTTGCCTTGTTCCTTTGATCGTATTTTTTGTGTGTATTTCTT
>NC_051409.1:40151102-40151499 GCF_015228065.2 Penaeus monodon | reverse complement strand
TCTAATATTTTTTTGCTACTTTATTTGCTTGATTCAATTTTATTTCCTTCGTTTCGTTCACTTTCCACAAAATTAAAAAGGTCAGTTTTACTTAACATCTAAATCTGATTAAAGATAGTTTCGTAAATTATCAAATATTTATATCTTCCTTTCTTTTATTTATTTTTCTATTTACATCTCTCCCTATTTATATATTTATCTTATATTTTCTTTACCTTTAATGCTCTTTATTTGCCTCTGCCATTATGCTTTTATTTATTTTTATTTACCTATTTCTTTCATTATTATTATTTCTCTGATATTTTCCTTTCCTTTATTTCTCTTTATTTACCTCCCTTTCTTAGGGAGGAAAAGGGGAAAGGAAATTGAGATAAAGGGAGGGTAAGGATAAGGAAAT
>NC_051409.1:40150435-40150600 GCF_015228065.2 Penaeus monodon | reverse complement strand
TGTGTGTGGGGGGGGGGGGGTGCAGCTTATTATATGTGGGAAATTAGCGTGGGATTTGGTGTGATCCTCGGGAATGAGTTTTGTGAATTTCTCTTCACAGGATGAAGTCGGGCGTGAGATTTGCTTGTTTAAATAACTGTTGGGGTTTCTATAACCACTGGCGTT
>NC_051409.1:40148838-40150203 GCF_015228065.2 Penaeus monodon | reverse complement strand
GCCTTCATTAAATTCCCTTCCCCAGTATACCCCATTAGTGTTTTGAATTTTAAAATTTCTTTAGGGAAAAAGGGGGTGGGGGTTAGGATTAAAAACAGAAAGAAATGGGGGGCTTTGTGGAGGGTTTGGTGTATGAAGATGGATTGGTAGCGGGGAGATTTTAACGTGGGGAAACCTGTCAGTTGTGGATATCATCTTTATTTTACTGGTTAGGGCATAAAAAGAAACTATAGAAAGAGAAAGATAAGCGAAAAAAATTAGCAAATAAAAAAAACAGAGATGAAGAGGAGGATAGAGACAAGGAGAATTTGAAGAGAAATTTGAGAGATAAGGGGTAAAAAATAGGATGAATGAAATTAAAAAAGAAGAGAATTATAAAAGGTTATAGATTTAGCACAGGCAAAGAAGGGAGGAGCTGAGTTGGGGGTGGATCGTCTATTTTGAAAGCTGTTTTGTACCCGATGAGTTTTCCTTCCAATGACTTGGGCGGGGATTTTGAAAATGATGGGTTTTCACACCTTTGTTTTTAATGTGGAGTAGTAAATCTCCCATTTTTCGAAATCCATATCCGCCTAACACCTCACCCTACTCTTCTCTAAAGTCACATACATATCTACTCGAATTTAGCGTCTATTAGCTTCTAATACTCACCATTTTTGTCTGATCAATCCTTTTTTTCCAGTAGGACCCAGTTATGGTACCCTTTTCTTTGCTTAAATTTTTTTACTCTTTCCCTCTCTTCTAGTCAACTCGTTTTACACCTTATTATATACTATAATCCTAACCAAACAATGCGCAACAAATTATCGACTCTTGGGTGTTTCCTTATCATTTTTTGGAACTTTCTCTTGAGGCATGGCCCTTAGCAGAGTTTCCAGCCTTTCCCGGACTTTCCTTAACCCCTTTCTTCGTTCCTCTCTCCTTATCTCCCTTTTTTCATCCTTGTCTGTCCATTCTCTTTTTTCCTTCTCTTGTCTGACCTTCTCTCTCCCTTTTTCCTCAATCTCCTTGTTCTCTTCCTCTTCGTTTCTTACACTCTTCTTCTCTTCTTTCTCTCTTTTTTTATTCCCTCCTCTTCTCGTTCATTTCCCCTTTCTCCCTTCCCCCTCCTATCTTCTCTTCATCTCCCCTCTCTCTCTATCATTCCTCTCCTCTCTCTCTATACTCTCCTCTCTCTCTCCTTTGGTTCTTCTCTTCATCTTCCGGACTCGGTTTTTTCTTTCTTTTCCTCCTCGCCCTCTCATTGGCATCCCTCTCTCTTTCCCTGTATATTTTATCTTATTTTTTTATTTTCCTTTCCTCTCTCAATCCCCTCTTTTTCTCTTTTCTCTTCCTTATTTTTTTTTTCCGCCATTTCTTCCTTGG
>NC_051409.1:40148481-40148779 GCF_015228065.2 Penaeus monodon | reverse complement strand
CCTCTTATTTTTGTACTTTCCTCCCTCCTCCTCTCCTCTCTCTCTCTCTCCCTCTTCATTTCTCTTCTCTTCTCCTCATCCTCCTCTTCCTCTCTCTCTCTTCTATCTCTCTCTCCCTCGGGCCCCTCATTTCTTAAATCTCGCCTCTACGCTCCCTCTCCTAACCTCCCTCTTGTCCGCTTCTCTTCTTCTGCTTCCCCCGGTCCAAAACCTCTTCACGCCCTCCATCCTCTATCTCCACCCCCCTCCCTCCCTCCTCCTTAAACCTCCCCTCTGCCTCCCATTCCCCCTTATGCCT
>NC_051409.1:40147219-40147313 GCF_015228065.2 Penaeus monodon | reverse complement strand
TTGTTTAAACAAAAACTTATTAATTCCTGTTACGTTATATCATTTTCCCTTTCTTATTTTACACATTTGTTGTTAAGGAGCAATATCAAGAGAG
>NC_051409.1:40146743-40146991 GCF_015228065.2 Penaeus monodon | reverse complement strand
GTAAAATCCCCCGCGAATTAATGTTACTCCACACGGTTAATTAAACGAATAAGGATCACTTTCACCGCGACGCTCATTTGCATACGACAACACTCGAGGAAGTGTCCGGAAAGTCCCACTTCAGCGAAGGCAGTGGATTGTTCTTCCTTGTTCACTGTTGATGATCATCTGGATAAAGTTTATTAAGACGCGTGAGTGGTTAATGAATAGTTAATTAATGTGTCATGAAAGGACGAAGCGTTTTTTTG
>NC_051409.1:40146613-40146680 GCF_015228065.2 Penaeus monodon | reverse complement strand
TAAAATTTTATATTATTAAAATTTATATAGTGATAGACGATAAGAAGATTGAAGAAGATCATACTTT
>NC_051409.1:40146153-40146426 GCF_015228065.2 Penaeus monodon | reverse complement strand
ATTCCAATCCTGATTCCTAATCTCACTTTCCTTGTTCCCAACCTCTAGTTTCGAAAATTAGAGGTCTTCAAAATTCCATAATTCCAGTTCCAATTCCGAGCAGCCTCTTGTCTCCAATATCCCAAAATTCCCATTTCAATTCCCAACCTCTCCCATTCCCAGACATCGTTTTATATCGCATTCCAAAACCTTCCTTATAATATATTGAAAATTAGGGCGCTCTGTTGTAGCGTAAGGATGGTGAGCGGAAGATAGTGGTATGCAGGGGGGGGG
>NC_051409.1:40145864-40145938 GCF_015228065.2 Penaeus monodon | reverse complement strand
GAGGGATTTGAAGCTAAGTACATGGACTGTCCCGCTCCAAGTGTGAGAAAGCAACAGCTGCTGGAAACACTGTT
>NC_051409.1:40145469-40145675 GCF_015228065.2 Penaeus monodon | reverse complement strand
TATGGGAAAGACTTAAGTAGGAAACATCAATCGAAGAAGAAAAATAAGAAAGGGATTGAAAAAAAAAAGAGAAAACAGATTAAGGAGACAATGATAAACGAGAGAGAGAAAGAAAGGGAGAAAAACATGCCAAAGAGAGCAATGTAAGCTAAATAAATCAAGTACAAATATAACCACATAAGATAAAATAGATGGAAAAAAAACAC
>NC_051409.1:40145021-40145129 GCF_015228065.2 Penaeus monodon | reverse complement strand
TGTATAGACTAAAAGAACCTTTCCTTTAACTGCCGTTTTATATTAAACTCTTTTCATTTTCAGTCAATTTCTGTCCTTTTTATATCACTCCCTTTCTACTTCCCTTTT
>NC_051409.1:40144407-40144622 GCF_015228065.2 Penaeus monodon | reverse complement strand
TCATCTGTTCCTGTTGTCATAACTTCTTTTAAGTGTTTTTTTTTTCTCTCAAATGTATTCTATCATTATTCAAATATTCAGATAAGCCTAAGTCGGGGATAATATTTTAGCTACGTTTATAGATACGAAATAAATTATTTCGATATGTTTATGTTAAAGGATGATTTATATTTCACGCTCAAACGCTGGTATAATTTTTTTTCATTGTTAGGTGC
>NC_051409.1:40143777-40144150 GCF_015228065.2 Penaeus monodon | reverse complement strand
AAATAACATGAATCCGAATCTACCAGAAACAAATATGTTTTTCCTCATGATATAGATACCGTAAACTCATGCAAATTCAGTGATCTTACAGTAAAATTAAATCCATGTTTTCTTAACTTGGACACGCTTCTAAATAACGTTGATAAGCGCTTACATTGAATACATAATCACAGGTGAAATAAATCTTTAATGAGTGACAGGGCGAGGAAAAGCTGGCTGCAACATGATAATGACAAGGCAGGAATGTTTGCTGTTTGATCAACAAAGCTGTCAGCGTGATTAAATTCTAAGTTACGCCGTTCTGTTTATATAATCAACATCAACATTTCCGAATAATGAGCGCCAAATATTATAGTTGAATTAGTGAGTAAAT
>NC_051409.1:40142080-40142278 GCF_015228065.2 Penaeus monodon | reverse complement strand
TCCCCTTTGTACTTTTTCTCGAATCACCTGAACAATTTCGAGAGGAAATAAACATACGTTGCTGCTTCCTCGAGAACAACAGCTACAACGGGCTTCCGGAAAGACAAACAAACATCATTCACCTCAAACGGCAGCTGTCAGATAGGCTCTGTCGGGACGCGCCTTTACGGGTGTTCGTTGGCACCCTTTGTTCAGCGC
>NC_051409.1:40141311-40141446 GCF_015228065.2 Penaeus monodon | reverse complement strand
GTTGCATTTACTTATAAAGCTTTTAAGCAGCCGGAGTATAACATAGTAGTGCTAATCTCTTCTTAAAGCTTGTATGCATCATCTCAATACGTATTCGTTACATTAACTACACAAAAGACAGCTGTGTATGTACGT
>NC_051409.1:40140558-40141110 GCF_015228065.2 Penaeus monodon | reverse complement strand
CGACACTAACGCCTTTGCTGTAATTCGAAAGTAGGGCGACAGACTACAGCGTTTGTAGTTTCAGAGAATATAATGTACAGCTGTAATCTTCGGTGGAGCTACATGAGGGACGCCTGGCTAGTGAGCCCTGACGCAGCAGACAGCCCTGACGCAGCAGACAGCCTTGAACACAGCAGACAGCCTTGACACAGCAGACAGCCCTGACGCAGCAGACAGCCCTGACACAGCAGACAGCCCTGACGCAGCAGACAGCCCTGACACAGCAGACAGCCCTGACGCAGAGACAGCCCTGACGCAGCAGACAGCCCTGACACAGCAGACAGCCCTGACGCAGCAGACAGCCCTGAACACAGCAGACAGCCCTGAACACAGCAGACAGCCCTGAACATAGCAGACAGCCCTGAGCAGCCCCGCGTTGCCGTGGACGCCCTCGGTTGCCAGAGCGCGAGGGCAGGTGCCAGCGAAAGACGGAGTGGTCTGCCCTGCGCTTTGTGGAGCTCGAGCGAGACGTGTCGCGGTGGGTTTCAGTTCGCTGTTCCTCTGTTTCTTCGC
>NC_051409.1:40140210-40140284 GCF_015228065.2 Penaeus monodon | reverse complement strand
ACGTTTTACTTTAACTTTACGAGCGACTTTGTGGCTTGTAGAGATGTAATGCACTTCCGGGGTTTGAAGCGAAG
>NC_051409.1:40139651-40139899 GCF_015228065.2 Penaeus monodon | reverse complement strand
GAATCCTGAGGGTCACTCCGAGAATATTCACGGCGACGTAAACTAGTGTCTTTCCGTTCTGCGTAAAAAGCTCTTTTCATCCTTTCTATCATATTTCCGTGATATAATGCTACTTTTATTTCCTTTCTCGCTCTCCGAAGCAAAATAATTCAGCCACACTTTAACTCAGTTGCAGACAATTTGAAAGTTATTATGTAAGTGAGAAGTGGTTTCATGTCGCCTTTGAGAAGATAGTTAGCGTTGATGGT
>NC_051409.1:40138652-40139614 GCF_015228065.2 Penaeus monodon | reverse complement strand
TACTTTAGGGATTTGATTCATCAGATGAAAACAGGCATCCTTTAGGAGCAGACCGGGCAGACTATCCACAGTTTTTCTTTGACTTGACTTCATATTGCATGGCTGCTGAGAAGTATTGATTGTGATGATATATCTTTTATAATGCATGTATTTTCGGCATAAAAGCAAGGCTCTTTAGGTTAGTAGATCATTGTACCAGGCCTTGTAGAAAGCGCAGACGATATCTAGAACAATAACTGTTTTATTTTTTGTTCTTAGTTGTACAGAGCAGCGCTTCACTTTTGCGTCAAGGTAAAGATGTCATTTGAAACATTTCCTGTCGGAAGATCAAACTGACGTTCAATAAGGAACTTTTAATTCTTTAGATATTCCCTCCGTATCGCGAAATATTTTCGAATATTTGGTAGGAATTGGTAATCGTGATATCGGTACATATATTTGCTTTTCTTCTGTAAGATTTTTTTCTTCTTTTTTTTAGGGCTGGAATTACATTCGCTTGTTTCCCCATTTCTTGCCATATCCCCCTAGGCAGATTGTTGTTATATCTGGCGCCATTTCCCCCGCGCACTTGCGAAGGAAATCGAGCCTCTCTCCATCACAATCTACCCCTTGACTTCAAACTCGCGTATGATTTTAGCATTTTCAATCGAGCGTGAATCGGAGAGTTTTCTTTTGAGATCCCCTGCTCTTACCTCTTAGAAATATTAGTTTAATTCCTCGACCGGTCTCATGTTGGAAGCATGAGAAGGGTCGAGGAATTAGATTAATATTATTATACTAATTTCATTAACGGCAAGTGGAGGAGTTGCATAAACATATAAAAAACCTGAGTACATGTTGTGTCACTCTTCACTGATGGAGCTTGACACGTATTTCTGGTTTTGTTCTATAGTTTGCTCACTCTTTATGGTATGGCTAGGGATCTAAAATCATTTTTCTCTATTGTTTCGTCCAGTGCTTGC
>NC_051409.1:40138311-40138598 GCF_015228065.2 Penaeus monodon | reverse complement strand
ACGCAGCCTTCTTGCATCGAGGTCCGGTTCGAGGTGGGCCTCATGATTCGCTACTGTTGACCATGCCTATTTTATTCATTGCCTTTTAAGAATCTGTGCACTTGAAAATTTTCCGAGCAACTGCCAAGAAGTTCTGTGTCACAGAAGTGCCCTGTCAACCCACAGGTTAACTTTTGAAAGTACTGCATTATGGTCTGATGTACTGACTGTGCTGCGGGGTTCACGTGTCGTCAGCAGTTTAAGAGTTGAAGGGATCAAGGGAAAATCCTGACAGGAGTGTGGCAGGT
>NC_051409.1:40137756-40138067 GCF_015228065.2 Penaeus monodon | reverse complement strand
TGCTGTTCCAAATTCCTTTACTGACTCCTTATATCGCAGAAGACATCAGATATTTGTTTGTTAACAGCTCTTCCCGTTTGCCATCTAAGTTCGGAACTTGTGAATGAACTTTGGTAAGCTTCCAGCAAAGCCTTTTTAAGTGTCTTTGTCCTCGTAGGCTGCTTGAAAGGAAACAAGAGGATTTTTTTGTGTTTCGTCTTTTTTTTCATTGACATCTGTCTGTAGTATCTCAAGGTGGAAGCAGTAGTCATTTCCTGTGATGTTTACTTTTTTATTATTCAGTGTTACTCCACTTTCCACAATATATATGC
>NC_051409.1:40137279-40137570 GCF_015228065.2 Penaeus monodon | reverse complement strand
CTTGTGCCTACAGCAAGGAAAAGTGAAACAGAAACAAAGACTCACAAACACACACGAAAATACATGACTTCCCTCTACCCCACAACACATATATCTGAACATACAGACGGAGGTGTTCAGTAACCAAGTAATTTTAAATTTACGACCGAAAATTTAGGCCTATAGCTCTGTCCTGGGCCTAAAAGTTATGTCTTTCCTTCGTCCGTTCGAGGGTTCTTGAAAAAATATTTTAACTCCGGAATTTCTGCTGCATTACGATGAAAAAACAATATTATTTAGTGTCGCCCATTT
>NC_051409.1:40136246-40136504 GCF_015228065.2 Penaeus monodon | reverse complement strand
TACATTTTATCCATTTTCTATCTGTCTGTCTCCTTTTACTATAATTTTCCTTCCTCCCGTTTTCGTATTCGATTTAATTCTCCTTCACTTTGACCTCTGACCTTTGAAATCCATACGTGTTGGGAAGAAGTCATCAGGAAGCCGGCAAGCAAGGGGGCGGGAGTTTGCATGAAATCGGGATTACGCACATGAATAAATGTGTTTGCGTGTGTGCTTGCACGTGTACATGCACGCGCGTACAGTAAGCTTTCATGGGTG
>NC_051409.1:40135577-40135740 GCF_015228065.2 Penaeus monodon | reverse complement strand
GATGAAATAAACTTATTTGTTTTATCTCTCGCACTGATTAATCATTCTATCTATTCACATATTTTTTGCTTCCGTATTTTTTTTCACTCACGAGTCTATTAATTTGATTATCTTTCAATACATTAACTAAATCATTTGCATTTACTGTACTTAGTTTACTAAC
>NC_051409.1:40134751-40135102 GCF_015228065.2 Penaeus monodon | reverse complement strand
TCGTATCTGGCCTTGTATAAGGGGGGGAGGGGTTGGTAGGTTCGGAGAAGAGGGGATGGGGGGAGGGGGGAGGGGGGAGGGGGAGGGGAGGGAGGGGGAGTAGGGGAATGGAATTATCTTGGGGGGGGGGGGAAGGGAACAGCGGGGGCCGAGTGAACCAAGTGGGGGGGGGGAGGGAACAGCCGGGAGAGGGGTCAGCCAAGGGGAGTAGAGGGAGGGAAGGGAGGAGAGGGGGGAAGGAGGGGGGGAAAGAGAGTCGAGAAAGCTATTTTCGAGATTCAAGTAATTTAGGAAAACGATTGTAGTCTGGAGATAGTCTGCGCGGGGTGAATGCGAAAGGGGAAGGAGGAG
>NC_051409.1:40134443-40134529 GCF_015228065.2 Penaeus monodon | reverse complement strand
AATAGATAAATTATTGACAAAGAACACATGATAAACAACCAATCATATAAAAAATAAAGAAAGCCATTCAGATCAACATTCCTATT
>NC_051409.1:40134056-40134239 GCF_015228065.2 Penaeus monodon | reverse complement strand
GCTAAAATAAATAAATAAAAAAATAGAAATTTAAAGTAAGAGCTTCCCATTTTCTTTGCCTTATCCTGACGTCATAATCACCATCACTTAGTGTGCAATGCCGAGGCTGTGAAAGGAGGGGGGGGGGGTCTTTATAATAATTTTGTGATATTAATGATTATGTTTTAATGAAAAGTAGATGGG
>NC_051409.1:40133520-40133681 GCF_015228065.2 Penaeus monodon | reverse complement strand
ATCAGGGTTTGTAGGAATGAGAGCCAAATACCAAGAGAAGACTGTATAACCCCAGAAACTCTACCCATACTACAACACTCGAAACTGCAGAAATATACCCCCCTAAGAAAAATAATAATAATAAAGCCAAGTAATATCTCAGCCTTTCAGAATCTTGAAGA
>NC_051409.1:40132929-40133037 GCF_015228065.2 Penaeus monodon | reverse complement strand
AAGCCCAGAGGAATCGAACTGACCCTCTTTCTCCCAGGCGACCGTCCCCGCGGACACAGGGAAAGAAATCCGCCCCAGCTCTTCATAAAGTCGTGGACACCGGCATGC
>NC_051409.1:40132640-40132800 GCF_015228065.2 Penaeus monodon | reverse complement strand
CGGCGACGACTCTGGGGATCTGCCACAAGCGAAGGCTCGCAGGCACGCAGACAGATGGACGTTTGGCGTAGACGTATATTTGGGGGACGGACGTATAAGCAGGTTGGGACGTAGACGGGTTTGTGGGTGAGGGCAGAGAGAAGGGATGTCGAAGTAATGG
>NC_051409.1:40132088-40132343 GCF_015228065.2 Penaeus monodon | reverse complement strand
TCCCCTGTGCTTTATAAATAAAACATCACTATTCAAGTTGCCACGGATTTCAGTAATCTTGCATGAGAAACCAATACATACACGCGCAACATACCCAACATTTATACGCGAAAAGAAATTACGATTTTAATACAGTCCCACCGTCCCATCAACCGATTTAATTTCTGCTTAATTGTCCCTTCAGCTTTAAAGAAAAAAAAAGAAAATAAGGAACGAGAATGAGGTTTAACCGGTTCAGTTTTTGATGAGTTTCGG
>NC_051409.1:40130980-40131053 GCF_015228065.2 Penaeus monodon | reverse complement strand
CGCTTAAGATAACATACTTTTGCGACGCCCATTCTCTACGCCAGTAGAGACGTGGTGTGCATGCAGCCTCCGG
>NC_051409.1:40130544-40130687 GCF_015228065.2 Penaeus monodon | reverse complement strand
GAAGATAACCATACTTTGTGACGCCCATCTCTAAGACCAGAGAGACGCGGGTGTGATCAGCTTCCCGACTCCTTCGATTTGCGATTCGGTCTTTTGGTCTATAGAAAAACAGAAAAGAAATGAAAGAAAGGAAAAAAAAAGAA
>NC_051409.1:40130121-40130445 GCF_015228065.2 Penaeus monodon | reverse complement strand
AAGTGAAAGAAAATTAAAGAAAAACGAAAATAAAAAAAAAACGGATGGGAAAAGAAAGAAAAAGAAAAAGGAAAACAAAAAAGGATAAAAATAGAAAAGGAAAAAATAAAGGAAAAGAAAAAGTGAAAAAAAAGAAAAAAGAAAGAAAACAAGGCAATAAAGAAAGAAAAAGAGAGAGAAAAAGAAAGAAAAGAAAAAGGAAAAAAAATAAGAAAAACGGGTGGGGACTCGTATCTTAAAAGGATTGCTGGTCAGAGCATCTCGAGGAAAAACTGAGATGCTGAAATTGCTGGGAGATGAATATCAGTGGGATGGTTTATCTAT
>NC_051409.1:40129180-40129754 GCF_015228065.2 Penaeus monodon | reverse complement strand
CCCAGGCCCCCAAGAGCTATTTAAGAAACTACATTCGAATGAAGAGGTAATAATCCCCCTTCAAATACCTTTCAAGAATAACCCGCGTTGGCAACTCACTTAAAAAGGAAAATCTCCCTAAAGTCAGGGAAAGAGGAGGGAGGAAGAGAAGGAGGGAGGCGGAGGGGCAGGAAGAGAGGAAGAGAGGGAGGAAGAGAGAGGAAGGAGGGAGATGGAGGGGGAGGAAGGGAGGACGAGAAGGGGGAAGAGGGAGAGGAGGGAGATGGAGGGGGAGGAAGGGAGGAAGAGAGAGGGAAGGAGGAAAGAAAGGAGGGAGAGGGAGTAAGGATGATGGAGAGAAGGAGGGAGAAAGAGAAGGGGGATAGGGAGAGGGACAAGAGAAAGAGAGAAAAGAAGATACAAAGAGGAAGGAGTGAAACGAAGCTAAAATAGAAAGAACAGGATGGGTAATGATGATGGAGGGTGTGGGTGGGGGGGGGGGTGAAGTTAACACAGGAATTGACTCGCAGCGGGAATGTACAAATAGCGAACAACCAACCGGTAAAGCCATTCTTGCCGGTAGCCGCTGGATGAG
>NC_051409.1:40126066-40126325 GCF_015228065.2 Penaeus monodon | reverse complement strand
AAAGCTGAAGGGACAATTAAGCAGAAATTAAATCGGTTGATGACGTTGGGACTGTATTTAAAAATCTTAATTTCTTTTCGCGTTATAAATGTTGGGGTAATGTTGGCGTGTCGTGTATTGTTTCTCATGGCAAGATCTACTGCAATATGTGTGCAACTTTGAATAGTGATGTTTTATTTATAAAGCACAGGTGATGTATATGTATGATATATGTTTACTCAATGGTATGCCTTATTATTTGTGTGTTTTATGTATAATA
>NC_051409.1:40125020-40125809 GCF_015228065.2 Penaeus monodon | reverse complement strand
CTTTTACTCCCCTCTCTTTGCCTCCATTAACTTCTGTGTCTTCATGCAGCGAGAGAGAAATCCGAATACGGCGAAATCAGCATAGACTTAGAAAACACGATTCCGGGGCATGGCGAGACCTGTGGAATTGCGAAAGTCATGCAGCAGTATGATTTAGCATGAGGAATACACAGCCTGATTTTGAGCATGAATTTGGAGCCTGAGTTTCCAAAGGCTAAACAGATGTTTTGAAATGGCTTTAAATTCTCTTGTCCTTGTGTTGTCTTAATCTCTATTACCTTTAATGATTTTTATCACTTGAAATCATTAATGCTGTAACTGTTTTTTTTTATTAGTGTTGTTAATGTGTTGGAAATTCTATCCCAATTTTGCATTGATATAGAAGTTAATTGTTAACTTCCATTTTCTTTAAATTCTTCTGAAACTATTTCAACACACAAGGAAAAAACGATTCCATTTTTATTAACATTATTCACTAAGCAAAACATTGAATAAAAAACTTATAATTATTAATTTATTCACAAGTTGATATCAATACTAAAATTATACAAACAAAACTGTTCAAAGGAAAAAAAATATTATCAGATATCATTGTTCAAGAGAAACAATATAACACGAAAGACAAATTGCATAAGAAGGAATAATTAGTAAAATAGAGGGAATATGAAAATGAATAATTAAGTACTAAAAGATCGATAATTATCTATTAAATCAAGTTATATAAATCATTATTCTAAACTATTCATCGCTCTGAAATATTCATACTATACCCAAATATGAATAACTCAG
>NC_051409.1:40124231-40124530 GCF_015228065.2 Penaeus monodon | reverse complement strand
AGCAGGTCGGGAATACTGTACCTGATTAGGTTCATCAGTGTTGCCTCTGTCTGTTTCTTCAATATCCTAGACATGGCGGGGCTTTCCGATTAATGTTGTCTGATTGGCTGTGGGCGCCCCTCGATCCGTTTCTCTTACTTCTCGTCCTCGGCTCATTCGTATACACTTGTCTATATGCGTGGGGATGTGCGTCTCTTCGAATCATCTTCTTTCTGTTGCTCTCTGTCTTTATACTGCTATATGCAATGCTTATTTGGTTTATATTTATATGATTATAGGTTTTTGTCTTTTGACCTACT
>NC_051409.1:40123800-40123942 GCF_015228065.2 Penaeus monodon | reverse complement strand
ATGCACGTTCCCACACGCAACTTGGCGCGAACAGACCTCATGTCCAAACACATTTATCATACCCTCACTCATCCATATATTTTACACACATACACATGCAATCACGCAGACATAGATTTCCCGTGTTTGGTCTGAATTTAAG
>NC_051409.1:40122771-40122875 GCF_015228065.2 Penaeus monodon | reverse complement strand
CACGCAAGAAACTCAAGTGATGGAGTAGGTGTTTCCGATTCGCTAATCTGTTGTTTTTTCTCATTTAATGCCTTCGATTTGGTGAGTAAATGGGGTTTGGGGGA
>NC_051409.1:40122255-40122546 GCF_015228065.2 Penaeus monodon | reverse complement strand
AATTGGATAAGGGTGGAAGATCTGAAGGGGGAGGGGGAAGGATTAAACGAAGAGGGAAAGGAGGACGCGACAGGTGGAGAAGATGAGGAAAAGAATAAAGTAGGAATAAAGAGAATGAGAAAGATCGAATAAAGAAGAGAAAGGAAGAACGGAGAGCAAAGGATTTTAAAAATTGGATAAAACATTTCTTTCATTTTTATTGCAATCGTTATTTTCATTATCATGCCCAACATCTTAAATAAAATTTTGATGGAACTTATCTTACAGTAACGTTGCTGTTAAATATGTGAA
>NC_051409.1:40121833-40121954 GCF_015228065.2 Penaeus monodon | reverse complement strand
CAGCTGTACGTTTGGTATCATCAATGCAATCTATATTTTTATTATTGTTATGAAAAGAATAGCTTAATTCATTATCATCCTTGCCATTGTTGTCAATATTGCCAGTAATTACATATCAATT
>NC_051409.1:40121460-40121674 GCF_015228065.2 Penaeus monodon | reverse complement strand
CCTATCAGATTTAAATTCTAAATATTTGCGATTTATAACACCTACCAACACCTATATCTTTATGATCAATAAGATCTTTCTTATCATAATAATCTTTATTCCTAACATTATATAGTTTTCTAAGAATTAGTTAATTAAACTGCAGTGTTTAATCAGATTAACTTAAAATCGTCATGAATACATAATCATTTGTTATCTCTGTCTTTATCCGCCG
>NC_051409.1:40119722-40119897 GCF_015228065.2 Penaeus monodon | reverse complement strand
GTCTCGCGCCTCAGTTTCTCGCGAAAGCTAAGAAATCCGACGAAATGTTAGCAGCGGCAGCTGTAGTAATGGTATTGATAATAACAATTTATGATGGTAGTAATGAATATAGAAAAAAACGAAGGTGGTAAAAACAAAAAAATCCTTGAATATCCAAAAAATCTTCAACCCCCCA
>NC_051409.1:40118844-40118939 GCF_015228065.2 Penaeus monodon | reverse complement strand
CCTCGTCCGCGCGCCGTAGCTTCTCGCGAACACTAATGAATCCGGTGTAATCCGCTAATGCCTACGCGAACGCTGTCATTATTGCAGGCAAATTT
>NC_051409.1:40118601-40118691 GCF_015228065.2 Penaeus monodon | reverse complement strand
GTTTATCCCTCTCACTGTTCGTCCGCTCGGTGACTCTGCTCGATCGACGCTCGCTAAAAGGGGATTTTTTTTGCGTTTCTAAGTGTTTAA
>NC_051409.1:40118437-40118519 GCF_015228065.2 Penaeus monodon | reverse complement strand
CTCGCTGTTCGTTCGCTCGCTGACTCCGCTCAATCGACACTCCTGTGATTTGTTTGCTTTTTTCAGACGCTTAAAGTTTGAT
>NC_051409.1:40118011-40118123 GCF_015228065.2 Penaeus monodon | reverse complement strand
TGGAGACGCCGCTTTATGATTTTTCTTCAAAGCTTGCTTTTAATCTATTTTATCATTTTACTTATTTATCTATTTCATGCTGATGCCAAATTGTGGTGATATCATTAAGCAG
>NC_051409.1:40115710-40115820 GCF_015228065.2 Penaeus monodon | reverse complement strand
CAAGTTCCCATTATCAGACTATCTTCCTTCCTCCTTTTCCACGTCCTTGTAATCATTGTCTGTCTTTCCCATATTTCCTTCAATATTTTGATTCCCTTTTGAAATTTAGT
>NC_051409.1:40115155-40115485 GCF_015228065.2 Penaeus monodon | reverse complement strand
TGTTGGGTAAAAAAAACACACACACACACTCAAAAGTAGCATAACACCAGGGATATTTGTAATAATGATAGATTATAGTGCAATAATAACAAGGTCGATGTTAATGATAATAGCAAGAACAGTGATAAGAGAGTGTAATTAGGCTAATCAGGATAAAGTTAACTACCAGAATAGGTCACTATAGTCTCTCACTCTTACGCAAATAATGGTTATCTCCATCCCTGCTCCTACCTGTGGCAAGTAAAACATATGGAAAGTCTCATTTACCACCTCCTTCTATATTTTCTTTGTCTTATTTTTGTCTTCTTTCTCTTCTTTCTCATTTTTCTC
>NC_051409.1:40114498-40114618 GCF_015228065.2 Penaeus monodon | reverse complement strand
CATGTAAACAAAAGGGTTGTCTGATAGTAATTAAAATATGTAAATTAGAGATTCGATAAACATGTAAACAAAAGGGTTGTCTGATAGTAATTAAAATATGTAAATTAGTAAGATTCGATT
>NC_051409.1:40114280-40114444 GCF_015228065.2 Penaeus monodon | reverse complement strand
CAAGACCCGCATGGAAAACAGCGTAAACCTCATTAGTAAAGAAAAAAAGAAGAGTACAAGCGACAAAACAAGTGAAACCATAAAATAAATGAAGCCTCAGAACACTGACGGCAAGTATATTGAAGACATGCTAGTACTTCGAAGATAGTGTAGGCCTATTGGTA
>NC_051409.1:40113832-40114025 GCF_015228065.2 Penaeus monodon | reverse complement strand
TAGGGGATTGGGACATAGGTTCCAGGAGACGGACATAGGTTGTTGTTGTTTCTTTTGTTATGCCTCATCTTTTTTTCATGTTTACATTTTTCTTCCATTCTTTTCTCTTTCTATTCTTTTGAAGTCTACGTTCGATGTCTTGCGTTTGCTTTACATATCTGTTCCATAAACATTACGTGGAGCAAATCTGCAG
>NC_051409.1:40113693-40113789 GCF_015228065.2 Penaeus monodon | reverse complement strand
GTTTACAGGTTTTTTACGTGCAAAA
The DNA here is from genome assembly GCF_015228065.2 of Penaeus monodon. Taxonomy (NCBI): domain Eukaryota; kingdom Metazoa; phylum Arthropoda; class Malacostraca; order Decapoda; family Penaeidae; genus Penaeus; species Penaeus monodon. Next base: position 40,113,764 of record NC_051409.1, on the reverse strand, counting down.
AAAAAATCCACATTCTAAGTGACTCGTCTCAAGGTCTTAAAAAAGTTTGATGTTGATCTTCCTCTCACAGC
>NC_051409.1:40113179-40113521 GCF_015228065.2 Penaeus monodon | reverse complement strand
CACAGAAGCTTTCATCTCGTTTCCAACTTTTTCATTTCTTCTTTCCATTCCCCATATCATTTTTCTCTCTTGCTTTCCTCCTTTGTTCATCATCGACATTTTTTTTCACTTCTTATTCCTCTGCAAATTCTGGTTTATTTTCTAGTTACTAGTTCAAGCATTTTTTTTTCTCCTCTTACCTATTTCCCAGCCTCCTTCTATATTTTCTTTATCTTATTTTTCTTATCTCATTTATCGCTCTTATTTCTTCTTTTTTTTCTTTTCTGCTATGTCCCGATTTCCTATATTATTCTTATTTCATCTATCACTGATTTTTCTATATCATTTTCTTCTCTCTCCTAT
>NC_051409.1:40112214-40112913 GCF_015228065.2 Penaeus monodon | reverse complement strand
CATTTTCCACACGCTCTCTCCAACGCGAACTTAAAGCTCGCGACCAAATTCTCCTTCTTCGTTACTAAACTTTGGCCTCTTTTCCCCTCGCTAATTCGACATTTACACACAAACTCCCTTTTCTTATATGCATATTGTTCGCCTTCAAGGATCATGAAAGTCAAAAATCTCGCGCGCATAATCCCAAGTTCGGGGCTGAAGGGATACAGGCTGTTACAGGTCGGGTCAGCTGTTACAGGTTTGTGTTTTACGGGTTTGGTGCAGACGGCTTGTTCGTGCTGTGTGTTGGCTGTTCTTGTTGTCATATGTTGGTTTTGTTGCCATTTGTTGGTTTTGTTGCCATTTGTTGGTTTTGTTGTTGCCATGTGATTTGTTGTTTTTTTTGTCACATGATGGTTTTTGTTGCCATATGTTGGTTTTGTTGTTGCCATATGAATTGAAGTTTTTGTTGTCATATGATGGTTTTGTTGCCATATGTTGGCTTTGTTGTTGATTGTGTTGGCTTTGTTGTTGCCATATGATGGTTTTGTTGTTGTTGCCATATGTGGTGTTGCTATATGATAATTCTGTTGTTATTTACATATGATGGTTTTGTTGTTGACATATGATGGTGTTATTGCCACATGATGTTGCTATAGGATGATCTTTTGTTTTATTTTTGCCATAATAGTTTTGTTGTTGCCCTATGATATATATATA
>NC_051409.1:40111918-40112118 GCF_015228065.2 Penaeus monodon | reverse complement strand
CTCATTTCAAGTCTACGTTCGCTCTCTCGCGCTTGCTTTGGATTTCTGATCAAATGGAACAAAGTTGTACATTTTTCGCGTTAGTTTTTGGATGTTTTTTTTTTTTTTATGCAAAGTGAAAATAAGGTACAGCCTCTGAAAGGCATTGGCTGTATCGTCTGACAAAAAGAAATGAATATAAATAAATGAATGAAATTACA
>NC_051409.1:40111600-40111668 GCF_015228065.2 Penaeus monodon | reverse complement strand
AGAGAAAATCAAAATGAGATGTCGAGAGACCTTCCAAATCCTGAGTGACTCGTCTCGAGAGTCTAAGG
>NC_051409.1:40111088-40111176 GCF_015228065.2 Penaeus monodon | reverse complement strand
AGTGCCTACTCAGCATACATACCTTCGATAATAAAGAGAGGAAATAAAAAGGGTTAAGAAGAGAAGAGAAGAAGATCGGAAAGAAGAA
>NC_051409.1:40110540-40110636 GCF_015228065.2 Penaeus monodon | reverse complement strand
CTCTTTCGGGTCACAGGGACTCACAAAGACCGGAATTTCGTTCCCATGGATGAAACCCAATTAAAATGTAAAAAAGGATTCCTTAGGGCAATGTTA
>NC_051409.1:40109931-40110504 GCF_015228065.2 Penaeus monodon | reverse complement strand
GTTAATGGTAAGGGAGAAGAGAGAGACAGAGAGGAGAAAAGAGAGGAGAGGAGAAAAGGAGAAAAGACGGATGGGAGAAAGAGAAAGGGTACAAGAGAAACAGACAGGAGGAAGATGGGAGACAGAGAAAGGGTGCAAGAGAGGGAAGAGAGTGAGAGAGAGCTAGGAGAGGAGAAAACGAGGATGGATGAAAAGGAAGAGGGGGAGAAATGGAGGATGAGAGAGAGAGACGAGCGGGGTAGAACGAATATGGAAGAGAGTGAAGATGAAGAGGAGAGAAAGAGGATAAGAGAAAGGTGAGAAAGGAAGAAAAGAAGCATGGAAGAGAAAAGAAGAGGAGTGAAAGAGAGGAAGTGAAGAAGAGTGGAAAAGAAGCAAGGGTGTGTGTGGGGGGGGGGGTAAGAGAGATGGAAGAAGCGAGGAATAATACCGAGGGGGAAGGAGAAGGAGGAGGCAAGATAAGAATAAGGGAATGATGGGAAGGGAAAAAAGAAGAGAGCTGGGATAAAGGGAAGAAATAGAAATGTCAGAAAAAAGTTTTAAAAATCAACACTCTGACGAATAGGGCAAGAA
>NC_051409.1:40109649-40109802 GCF_015228065.2 Penaeus monodon | reverse complement strand
AAGAAACCATGACACGGACAAGAAGAATCAGGAGGACAAAACAAAAGTTTGCCTGACGTGACCCCGAGCGCCTCGCGTCTGCAAAAGGCTCTTACGCAAAACACCTTTCGACGGGGAGGGGGGGGGGGTCGACAAACACGGGTGGGGGGTAGA
>NC_051409.1:40108397-40108620 GCF_015228065.2 Penaeus monodon | reverse complement strand
TAAGAGCGTCCTCCAAAGAAATAGAGAAAGTCAGAAAGGAAAGGTGAAACTGACAAAAAGGCGCAAAAATCAAACAAAATGGAAAATAGATAATAAAGAAAGAAGAAGGATATCTTAGAGAAAGAAAAGAAAGAGAACAAAAAAATAAAAAACCAAATAAATAAAGCAAAATAATAATAATATTGAAAATTAACAAACAGTGTCGTACAAATGAGAGAAGGAA
>NC_051409.1:40108269-40108367 GCF_015228065.2 Penaeus monodon | reverse complement strand
TGCATAAAAAGTCCCTCTTTTAAAGAAACCAGACCGGTCCGCCCCCTCCTTCCCTCCCAAAAAAAAATCTATAAAAGAAACACTCACGACGCCCCCCC
>NC_051409.1:40108045-40108178 GCF_015228065.2 Penaeus monodon | reverse complement strand
AACCGCAGCCTGAGCCCGAGGTCGCTCTGCCAACAGGGACAAATTGCTCCCCTTCTGCCGGTCGGCCGCGGCCTTCCCCTCCAGGCTAATAATGTGGAGAGTTTCATTATTTGCTGCCCAAAGTTATTCTTAA
>NC_051409.1:40107870-40107968 GCF_015228065.2 Penaeus monodon | reverse complement strand
GGGGGAGGAGGAGGGTAATTGTTGGAATTGCTGTCGGGGTACAAGTAGTGTCATTAGATTTATTATTATGCACACATCGTTGAGTGTTGTTGCTGGTC
>NC_051409.1:40107374-40107798 GCF_015228065.2 Penaeus monodon | reverse complement strand
CAAAGAATAGGAGGTACTCCTGCCTCCCTCTTTCACCCTTCCCATTCTACCTTTCGCCTCCAGTCTCCTTTTTCCTCTCCCTCTTCCTCTCCTTCTCCTTTTCCCTCCCTCTCTACCTTTTCCTTCCCCAATCTCACTCCCAAATCTTCCTTAAATTCACTCTTCTTCTCTCACTTTGAACCTTGCATCTGCCTCCGCCCACTCCCCTCCTCTTCCCACCTCTTTCACTTTCTTATCCACTCCCCTCTCTCTCCTATATCTCTTTTTCTCTGTGCCCCCTCTCCGCCTCCCTCCGTTTCCCTTTTCCCTTCCCTTCCTACCTTCTTCTTAACCTCCCCCTTCGGATAGTCGTGTAAATAGCAGATCAGGATAAACTGACGTAGTAACTATTTCAGTACAATGTAATATAAGCAATAACCATGAA
>NC_051409.1:40107093-40107234 GCF_015228065.2 Penaeus monodon | reverse complement strand
CAGTGATAATGTGGTTAGACCAGGACTCATAGATACAATGCGCGCGCGCGTTTGTGTCATTCTTTAATATGTATATTATCAATCCGCATTCACACGAGAATGATTCCAGACAAACGATTCCATCTACATAAAACTAAGATA
>NC_051409.1:40105586-40106627 GCF_015228065.2 Penaeus monodon | reverse complement strand
GAACATAAATCTCCTTCTCCAAATATGAAACAAGGATCTATGAATCCTCCCTCTTCATCCATATCTGAACTAAAACTCCTTCCCTCCTGTTCCCCCTCCCCCCTCCCTCCCCCCTTCCCTCCCCCTCCCTTCCCCTTCTCCTCCCCTCCCTTCCCCCTCCCCTCCCCTCGCCAGCCATCCCCCCAGAGAGCCAAGATGAGGCCAAGCAATAAGTGAATGCATTCAATCTCGAGCCACATTCAACGGAAACTTAATCCTCGAAACAATTTATGCGCTCATAATTTGTACTGCACAGGGAGGGGGAGGGGAAGGGGAAGCGGGGGGGAGATGGAAAGGGAGATAGGGGAGGGGGAGATAGAAAGGGAGAAAGGGGAGGGGAAGCGAGGGGGGATGGAAAGGGAGATAGGGGAGGGGGAGATAGAAAGGGAGAAGGGGAGAGGAAAGAGAGCGGAGATGGAAAGGGAGATAGGGGAGGGGGAGATAGAAAGGGAAAGGGAGGGGAAGCGAGGGTGATGGAAAGGGAGATGGAGAGGGGAAGATGGAAAGGGAGATGGGTGGAAAGATGGAAAGAAGGGAGATGGGAGAGGGGGTGAAGGAGAGAAAGAAAGGGAGATAGACGAGGGGAACGAAAGAGAAATGCGGAGAGGGAAGAAAAGGGAACAAGGAGGGGATGAAGGCAATTGAGATGTATGGAAGTAGGGAGAGAAAGGGAGATGGGGAAGTGGAAAATGGAAAGGACGATGGGCAGATGGTAAGAATAATAAGGGAGATGGGAGAGGGGAAGAAGGAAAGAGAGATGGGGGAGAAGATGGAGTACGGTAAGATGGGAAAGGAGATAGGTGGAGAGGAAAAGAGGGAGTTGGGAAAGGGGAAGAAGGAAAAGAAGATGAGCAGAAGAAGAGAGAAAAAATGGGAGAGGGTGGAAGGGGGAAATAAGGATAGGTAGATGAGGGCAAGATGGAGAGGTAGGGAGATGGGGGGAAAGAAAAGAAAAGGAGAAAATGGGTAGACAGGGGAGATGGGAAGAAGGTGGCGAGATAG
>NC_051409.1:40104430-40105317 GCF_015228065.2 Penaeus monodon | reverse complement strand
TTTGCAGAGGAACAGACGTGCAGAGGATATCTGAGGTACCGCGTGCAAAAATGGGGATGTCGTGTGCAGAACTTATGGTGTCGTGTCGTGTGCAGGAGTTATGGTGCCGTGCGCAGAGAGGTCGGTCTGGATTCACCGCAAGCTTTATTACTCGTAACGCTGCGCATTTTTTTCCTCCGCGTCATGAATAACAAGACGTCCAGAAAATGGATAATTGGCGACTGAGTTGGAGAAGGAAGGGTAGAATATGCTACGTGACGAGAGAGGGTGGATAATGGAGGAGAAAGGAGAGGGAAGATGGAGAGAAGGGTTTGGAGAGGGAGGTAGAGGGAGGAAGGAAGGAAGGGGGGTGGAGGGGAATGAAGGAGAAAAGAGGAGAGGGAAGATGAAGAGAAGGGTTTAGAGAGGAAGGTAGAGGAGAGGGGGGTGGAGGGGAATGAAGGAGGGAGCAGAAGGAGAAGGAAGGGGAGAGAACGAAGGACGGGAGAAAGCGAGAGCTAGGAGGAAGGGCTAAGGTACAGATGGAGGGAGGAAGGAAAGGGATAGAATGAGTAGAAAGGAAGGGAAGGAGGGAACAGGGAGAAGAGGGAATATGTAAGAAAGAGGGAGTAAATAGGGGGTTTAGACGATTAAAGGAAGAGAAGGAAGGAGGAAAGAAAGAAAGAAGTGGGTAGAAAAGAGATGAGAATGTGTGGAATTACGAGGGATAGAAGTCGTATTATAGAAGGTGGGAAGAAGAAATGAAGAGAGAGTAAAATGAGGTTTACGAGGTGGCAAAGGGATAAGGAGGAAAGATGGAGGAAAAAAGAAGAAAGAGAAGAAAAGGAGAGGGGAACAAGACAAGAGTATGGAAGGAAGGAAGAAAGAGGGAAGGGATTTGTATGACG
>NC_051409.1:40104045-40104285 GCF_015228065.2 Penaeus monodon | reverse complement strand
GGGAAATAAGTCAAGTCAAGGAGGATAGAAGAGCGAGGGGAGGAGCAAAGGAAGGAGATAGGGGGGAAGGAGGAGCGGGAGGGGGGAGGGGGAGAGGGGGGGTGAAAACATCCTAGAGCACTCACTCTCCCGATGGTGTTTGCGATAAGAGATATGCAAATTCACAGCCTTCCGGAGGACGAGTTCAGGTGCAATGTTGCAAAAGCACTTTGTGTGTGCAACAGGTGATGAGTGTGGTGC
>NC_051409.1:40103304-40103607 GCF_015228065.2 Penaeus monodon | reverse complement strand
TTTGAGATAAAAGAAGATAGGGAAGCAGGAAAACAGAGAAAGGTGAGGAGGAAGGAAAAAAAGAAGAAAAAATAACAACGGATTTTTTCTTTTTTTTCTACAAGGAAGTGTAAGAAAATTAAATGAAGCTTTACGGCCATTTGTATATGCAGTAGAAGTGTCAACTTTCAATACGAACAAGATTGCATATATTGGAAGACGCCTTTCGATGGTGTCATTGCAGGAAATGCATAGGCAATGTAATGTTGCAAAATGCACTGAACGAACAGATTCGAACACAGCGTGGTGATTTTTTTAAAATTG
>NC_051409.1:40102994-40103104 GCF_015228065.2 Penaeus monodon | reverse complement strand
CGCATTCTACGTATCCTCTTTGTCTGCTTAGTTATTTGTAATAGTAAATGATATTCCTTGATGCCATTGATGAGTCAGCATAAAATACAAATTTCTCAAGAATATCAGTG
>NC_051409.1:40102293-40102531 GCF_015228065.2 Penaeus monodon | reverse complement strand
TCCCTTTCAGCCAGAATTATAGAGAAATTAGGAGGATGTAATTGCTTGTACGATGAAAAGAAATGACGATTGTTTTGGCGCAGCGACCGGAAAATGTTGCATTTCTTCAGCATGAATAAATACGCGCAAACGGTTAAGCATGGAAATTGGAACGAAATAAATGCAAGTAAAAATAATAGCTCAATATTCGAGATTAAATGCTAGTAGACTTTTAGAGTTATGTAACCAAGTGGGGATT
>NC_051409.1:40101695-40101989 GCF_015228065.2 Penaeus monodon | reverse complement strand
TGACGGAATATTGACCTGAACAAACGAGATTATGCAAATGCGGAGAGAAATAGACGTCAGTGCGCTGTCTTTTTCTCTTTATTTTCTCTCTTTTTTACCGAAGGAAGAGAAAGGATATGCAGAAAATAAGAAATAAGAATAGATATAAAAGATAACGAGAGGAAAAAAGAAATAAAAGATGATAAGATATTTTTTGGGATTTTTTTTTTTTTTTGTGAAAGAAATTGAGATAATAACCGATGTACAGAAATATCGAATGGCAGACAGATAAACAAACATACATATGGATTTATA
>NC_051409.1:40101321-40101490 GCF_015228065.2 Penaeus monodon | reverse complement strand
CGTGCGTTTTAGAAAGTCTAAACGTAAACTGGAAGGAAAAAGGAAAAAATGTTCAGAAAAATCGATTAAAGGGATTGTGAGGATGAAGGATAACCGAAGGAGGCATGAAGAAAATTAAAGAGATGATCAGAGGAAAAGGGAGAAAAGGTTTGATGAAGATGATCAAAGG
>NC_051409.1:40100560-40101002 GCF_015228065.2 Penaeus monodon | reverse complement strand
CAGACATACGAACAGAAGACTAAAAGGAAGACCCAAAACGAAAAGAACGACCCAAAACGAGCAAAATAAACCAGCCATAAAATGAAGTCGGAAAGAGGTGAAAGGGGGATGGGGGGAGGGTGAGGAGGGGGGGGTTGAATCTCTCATAACTCCCGTGAATATAACAAATTGTTTTGACAGAACCTTGATTAAACTTTGTGGATTTAATTTCAAATGATTACGCATTATGGAGGGGGGGGGTTGGCGGGGGAGGGGGGGGCATGGGGGAAAAATGTCAAAGTTTTTGCATAAGTAATGTAACAGAAGACTTATAAGAGTAAAGTAAAGGCTCTCATATGCGTTAATACCGACGCTCTCCGTGTTGCGTTTGTTATTGCAGTGTTGTTAAATGTCCTGGGAATGTTAGCTGATTAAATTACTTTTTTTGATTGGTTGAGTTAGA
>NC_051409.1:40099303-40100442 GCF_015228065.2 Penaeus monodon | reverse complement strand
GGGGGGAGGGGTTGTACTTTGATTTTTTTATGTTAAGATTATCAGCACCTTTGCTAGTTGATTATTGATGAAAAAGAAAAAAAAAATCAATATCTCTCTTTAGTATTCGCAATATCAGGTCTATTTTCCTATTTTTATGTCAATATAATAATATTCTCCTTTTCATGCGTAAAATGGCGTCAACTTACTTTTTTCTCTCTCTCTCTTGCAACCTTGTACCATTTCTTTTTTTATCATCTGCTACAATCTCTCTCAAGATCTTTAAACGTCCTCGGCCATTATTCGGTGTTTCCTCCACTGTCTCTCACCATCTTTCACTATATTTCACCATCTTTCACTATCTTACACTATCTCCCATCATCGCTTTTCCTCCTTTCCACAACATCTACCGTATTTCACCATCACCCACTATCGCTCCTTCTCCCTTTCACCATCGCTCGCCATCTGGTGGATCGCTCACTATCTACCATCGCTCACTATCTACCATCGCTCACTATCTACCATCGCACACTATCTACCATCGCTCGCCATCTACCATCGCTCACTATCTACCATCGCTCGCCATCTACCATCTCTATCTACCATCGCTCACTATCTACCATCGCTCACTATCTACCATCGCTCACTATCTACCATCGCTCACTATCTACCATCGCTCACTATCTACCATCGCTCGCCATCTACCATCGCTCACTATCTACCATCGCTCGCCATCTACCATCGCTCACTATCTACCATCGCTCACTATCTACCATCGCTCACTATCTACCATCGCTCGCCATCTACCTTCGCTCACTATCTACCTTCGCTCACTATCTACCATCGCTCGCCATCTACCATCGCTCACTATCTACCTTCGCTCACTATCTACCATCGCTCACCATCTACTATCATTCGCCATCTGGTAGATCGCTCGCCATCTACCATCGCTCACTATCTACCTTCGCTCACCATCTACCTTCGCTCACTATCTACCATCGCTCGCCATCTACATCGCTACTTTACTTCGCTGATCTACCATCGCTCACCATCTACTATCATTCGCCATCTGGTAGATCGCTCGCCATCTACCATCGCTCGCCATCTTCTGCTTTTCTGATAAAGGCTCAATACACTTACCATGCTGGAGATGGTGTTAT
>NC_051409.1:40097617-40097821 GCF_015228065.2 Penaeus monodon | reverse complement strand
TACCCCGGAGGCCAGAGGTCCGTTGGGCTTTGTGTATAAATGGGATGAGAAGCGGATGATGGTCCGGACATATTTGTTTCGTTTTGTTTTGTTTTTTCCCCTTTTTCTCTTTTCTTTCCCCCTCTTTGTGTCCCTCTTTCGGGTGTTGAAATGGGGGAACAAAGGGATAGATGAGAGGATGAGAGAGGGAGGGAGGGAAGGACG
>NC_051409.1:40097023-40097505 GCF_015228065.2 Penaeus monodon | reverse complement strand
ATGCACCAAAGAAATAACGAACGAAAGAAAGAACACAATTCCACACAATAAAAAAAATAAAAATAAAAAGGCTAGAGCGAATAAACACACTGCACGAGAATCCCGCAACGCCCTCGTGTTCTTCCCTTTATTCCGAATCATTTGCGAAAGAGGATCGGAATCCATAACACAGGATCGAGTAGTTACAGCCGATGCTCTTTTGTCAGTCGGTGAGGCGCGCTGGACCCGCCGCCATTTAGGAATATGGATGACCCCCGAGTTTATATTGCGTTACAGGACGCCTGGCTGGCCGGTCATACTCGAATTTGAGTGATATGAATGTTGCAAACGGAGTAATGGCGGCCGCGTGTCATTTTTGGGGGGAGGCGGGATAGATATATGTATATTTCCACGTGGGTATGTATGCGCAAATGCCAACGTTCACTGGATCATATTTAGATAGCATGAAGCCAGAATTATGATTTTTTTTTGTGTGGGAGTTT
>NC_051409.1:40095014-40095187 GCF_015228065.2 Penaeus monodon | reverse complement strand
CTGGCCCATCGTCAAATAGCTGGTCCATCAATGCTGAATCTCTGAATAGGGTTCTGGCCAATATCGGCGCGCGGGGCAAAGTTTGAGGAACGAAGTTAAAGCCAAACATGGCTTAAAGGGTGTTTGTTAGATCTTAAAATATGGATCCTTCACATTTTTTTTGCAAATCTTTC
>NC_051409.1:40094512-40094927 GCF_015228065.2 Penaeus monodon | reverse complement strand
ATTTACTTACTTATTTTTATTCATCAACTTTGCTTTATGTTTTCACTGAAATAAGGTTGGATTTTTTTGACAAATAATTGTGATGATGAATTTATGATTGTGTTTTTATATCTATTTTTCATAAAATACTCCCGTTAACAATGAAATACAAAATCCAGTGGATTTTCATTTTCCACATTCTGTAACAGTGTAAGTCTGGAAAATAACTGAGCATGCTTCTTATATTTATCATAGCCAGAAATATGATTAGAATTTCAAACTGTCCGCATTATTCAATCTTATATGCGTCACTGTGAGTGAAATTTACTTTTAAGTTCTTATAACACACGAAGGATTTAGCAATCTTTCACTTTCCAAAAATATTCTTCCTTCTGTTATTGCAGTGTTGAATATTTTTTTTACCTGTAGGCTTCTT
>NC_051409.1:40093941-40094096 GCF_015228065.2 Penaeus monodon | reverse complement strand
AGTCCTAACGTCTCCACGCCTATCGCCTAAAAAAAGTCTTTAACAGATCTCTAGGAAAGTTTAATTTACCAAAAATCCTTCGTCTTTCACTGCCTTGCCATAATCCAAACCGCCTTTAAATTAGATACAATTCTACACATTTATTTTAATAGAGT
>NC_051409.1:40093606-40093850 GCF_015228065.2 Penaeus monodon | reverse complement strand
CCATACCCTGTTTGTATTACGGTTGTTGATTTCTGATGCTTGATTTCATTTCGAGGGTACAGTGTTTAGTTAAATAATTCATTAGATGGACAGTTAATTAGAAGTCAATCAGGGTTCTCTTCTCGCAAATCATCTGCACCCCAGTCTGCATTCATAAGCAGAGATAAACGTATAGATAAATTAATGAATTAGTAAAAGAATAGATCGATTATATATACGTATGTAGATAGTAACATAGACGCTA
>NC_051409.1:40093378-40093486 GCF_015228065.2 Penaeus monodon | reverse complement strand
TTATGTTGTTTTTGTGATGTGTGTGTTGATGTTTATTTGATATTTATGTGAATATATATGTGTGTGTGTTGTGTTTTTTATTCTATATTATTATATAAAATTATTAAT
>NC_051409.1:40092687-40093145 GCF_015228065.2 Penaeus monodon | reverse complement strand
GGAATACAAAGGAAACAGCCAAAAAGAGATTCCCCAAGTGAATACCTACCTGATAAACTTGACCAGAGGAAATTCGGTTAGTTGCTCACTTTAGAAAATGTATATTTTACTTATTATCTAATAAATATATTTTTTTTCTTCGTGGCGGAATCTTTACTCTCCTCTTGTTTAATGAGATCACGTGAAAAAAACAAAAAAAATCATGAACAGCATTTCATAAAAAATGATGTAGTCATTATGATTAACTTTAAGGCAGATAGAAAACAGTACATCTTTTTAACTCGTATCTTAAACTCATTTATCTCAATTATCTTCCTTTTTTCTTCTTCTTTTTTAATGATGATGAAGGATAATCTTGTTTATAATTTTTAAGACTCATAAAGTAAATACTACACATACACCTATATATCTCTATACAAACATAAGTAAATATTGTTCATATACTTATACACATGTAA
>NC_051409.1:40092019-40092275 GCF_015228065.2 Penaeus monodon | reverse complement strand
GCTCAATTCCATTCGCTTCATGAAACGGAAGGCACTTTTCCCTCACTCAATTCTCACCCTTGCGATGCTCCAAAATAAGAGCCAGATTCGAATGCCACGATTCCTTTGCGTCGTTGTATTAAAACTCAGCGACCTTGAAATGACCTTTATGTCCGCAGGCCAAAGAGTCGAGAGTTCTTTTTCGAGGAGTCAGTGAACTGTGAGATTCTAACAGTCTGTTTCTCTGCCTGTCTGCTTCTCTGTCCGACGCTCTGTA
>NC_051409.1:40091687-40091978 GCF_015228065.2 Penaeus monodon | reverse complement strand
ACTGTTTCTTTATCCTTCATCGTTCCCTCTCCTTCCTTTCTCTTTCTTCACTTCCTTCTTCTTCTTCTCTGCTTCTTCTGTCTCCCTTCCTCCTCACAGATTCACTTTATTTTCTCTGTCATTTCCTTTATCTACTCTTTCCCCCTTTTACTGTTTCCTTTTCCTCCTTATTTCCTTCGTTTTATGGTCTTTCTCTTCTTTTCTCGACTTTTGAGCGAAAATTATTAGGTAACAATTACACGACGAGGTTTACAAACGAAAAGAAGATCTTCAGAAAGAGAGAGGGGGGGG
>NC_051409.1:40090734-40090958 GCF_015228065.2 Penaeus monodon | reverse complement strand
AAGCACAGGCGGACCAGACACATTCCCGACAAGCTCAAGCAAGGTTACGATGGTGATTAGAGTTAACAGCGAGAATATTATGTAACAGCGTCGCTACCTGTTGTCATGGCAACCGCTTGGCAGGAAGGACTCTTAGCTTTCCGAATGACTTGGCCATTTTGTCTAGGGATGCGTGCGTAAACGGTGACATGCACACGTAAACACGCACGCAATCGAGTGTGCCT
>NC_051409.1:40089814-40089921 GCF_015228065.2 Penaeus monodon | reverse complement strand
GGGACACTCCATCCATCAAGAAAACACATAAAAAAACGAATGGAGAAGAGGCGAAACGCGGATAAAGAATGAGGAATGGAAAGGGAGAGATAAACGAGAATAGTGTA
>NC_051409.1:40089708-40089781 GCF_015228065.2 Penaeus monodon | reverse complement strand
AAAGAGGGAAATATTTTGTCCACCTTTTTCTCTGTGCATGGGGGGGGGATCGACCTAGGAATACACACACACA
>NC_051409.1:40089254-40089362 GCF_015228065.2 Penaeus monodon | reverse complement strand
TGGCGAAGGGAAATAGAGGCACGAGAGGAATTGAGGAATATTTGAATATTTGAATATTGCTCAGGTTGACGTATGGAGCTTAACTTGCTGACGCCACGAACTGGGGAA
>NC_051409.1:40088491-40088860 GCF_015228065.2 Penaeus monodon | reverse complement strand
AATAACAGAAGTGCAATAACAAGAAAACATATACAGTAGGTAGGCAATAAATCGCGCCATCAGCCATTGGGACAAAGGTAGGGGTACATGCGTCCCTAGATAGCACCAATTAAGTACGTAAATTGTGTAGTATATACCGATGACCAGATGAAAACGGTTTACAAGCATCTTATTTTTTCTACAAGCATTTATGCGCGAAACCGAACGCACGAAGTAAAACATGACAGGTAAACCTACTTGGAAAAATATATAGGGCTACAGCTAATACCAAATGAAAAGGTTAATTTCAATACAAAACATCGGCCGACTTAAACATGCCCTGAAGTTAGTGGTGGTCTGTTCATTGCTGGCGAAAGAGGATTAGCAATT
>NC_051409.1:40087697-40088467 GCF_015228065.2 Penaeus monodon | reverse complement strand
GACTGAGCTGAGATATCCCAGTCTTGGTGGAAAACAGTCAGACTAGCAAAGTTTCTGCCTAAACAGCACCACCTTCCTTCTTGAGAACCCCAAGGACAACGATTAGCTCCATAAGAACCGACGAAGCAGAAACCCTTGGCATCACACTTCCCAGGAGAGCAACGCTTTCTTCCCAGACCTCCTGCCGCCAGACGTACCAAGAAACACACCAATCAGTGCCTCTCAGACTTAACACCAGCCAATGTACGGAATGTAAGTCACATTTTCACACCTCGTGGCCGCCAAAGGATACGATAGACCCTACACGTCCCAGGTGAGAGAGAAATTCCTCTACAGTATCCTCCTGTGTAGTCATTTCGTTCTCGGAGACAGAGCGCAGCAGCTGGTAAAGGGGTAAAGAGCACATGGCGGTGTAATCAACAACACAAACGCTCTCTCCAATAACTTGTGTACATTTCTGTTGTTTGTGTTTTTATGAATTAAGATATTTCAGGGTTGCGTGTGAGCTGTACTAGACACGTAAGCAATTCACTGCATTTCTGGCCCTACTGCTTCACACAACAACCGCGCGGCCGCCCGACAGAACCAGGGTTCGCACGAGGCAAGGTTCCACTCCAAGGGTTCCCATTGTAGGTACGGAGCTAGAGCTTTGAGGGACAGAGGAGCGTGAAACACCTTGGCGCAGCCCACGGCAGTTCATCAAGGAGGACAACGAGGCAATTCAAGGCAGTAGGCAAAATTTGCACAAATCAGCAAATCTAGTCTATCGA
>NC_051409.1:40086543-40087247 GCF_015228065.2 Penaeus monodon | reverse complement strand
GAATAGAGAGGAGGATATAAGATAAAGAGAAAAGAGGGATATATGAATAAGCATATAAAGACATGAAAAATAGATGTGAATGTAGTAGGCAAATGAGGAATGTGAAAGATGATTAAAAGAGTTATAAGTGATATTATGATAATATAGTATGTGATGATATCAACTATTAACTCATATATAATATAGAAAAGTAATAACATATAATATTTAGGATGTGATAAAGAGAAATATAATCCTCAGTATGTTTGAAGGAAAGAAAAAAGGAACTCAGTTATATTGTAAGATGTCTGTTAGAATTTCTGCATATTGAAGTTAAAAAATGTTATTAGGAATGAAGTAATGAGTGACTATCAGATAAGCAATGATGGTGGAATCTAATGTAGAAAAGGAAAAATGTAAGTATATATATATGAAATTCTGAGTACATTTACTGCAATGTAAGATAAAAATGTATTTAAGAAATGAACTGTAAGCAGAAACTACGAATAACTAATGATAATGAACGACGCAAGAGGAGGAAAATAAGTGTATTATGAGGAAGTATGCAATACGCAAGAAGATGTGAGTGACGTTAACTATGAACAAGCAATGAAAGAAGAATGAAGCAGGCCAATGTAACTGCTAGTCGACGAATTGTGAGGAGGAAAGGAAAATTAAGCGAGAAGATGTAGAAAAATGAGTGAGTGTAAACTTGTGTGGCGGCC
>NC_051409.1:40083289-40083462 GCF_015228065.2 Penaeus monodon | reverse complement strand
GAAATGCAAAAACAGAGAAAGAGAGGAACAGATAGACTAATAAAGTGACAGAAAAAGTGGATAAAACGATTAATCAAATGAAGTTAATGAAATTAAAGATGACGAAATTATTCCCTTTTGGACAAACAAACCGCTTCACACCGAGACAAATTTAAAAGACAAACACCAAACGC
>NC_051409.1:40082471-40083252 GCF_015228065.2 Penaeus monodon | reverse complement strand
AAGAACGAAAATAAAAAAGGCACATGCACACAAATTGGCAACTCGAGTCTGATGCACAGTTACCAATTTTCATTTACGACCCGACGTTTTCGCTTTTGAAACTGCCGTATATATAGTCTGTAAAACCCGCGCACTCAGCTGAAATTTTGTAATAAAAGAGATATTATTTTATAAATGCCTCGCGGGCAGCTGTTGCCAACCCTAGAGAATACAGGAGAGCCAGTGTTGCCAGCGTCGAGAGCGGGTCTTAATGAGATAAGCCGAGGCCCCTGAATGTGTTAATGCGCTGCCATGGCTTCTGTGTGTTTATATAAACCTACGTACGCACTTTGGGTCGGAATAATGCAGTATTAGGCTGCCTTTTGTTTCATAAGTTTAGTTGTGGTGTATGTGTGTTTTTTTGTGTTTTTTTTTTCTTAAAGGTTATGAGTTATTCCGTTTGATACGTATCTTGATTGTGGAAATGTGGAAGAAATCAAGTGGAAGGAAGAGGGATTTCGACGGAGGAATGGGGTATTATCCTTCTCAACGAAATAGATAGATTGATGAAAGTAAAACAAACGTTTTCATCGTCCTTGTTTTAAAACATCGCCTACATTTTTTCGCTCCAGGTTAATGAAGTCCGCGCCAATTTAGCCTTTTTTTTACCCCCGTATTTTGCTGCCCCTACAGGGAAAAAAAGAAAAGAAAAAAACTTTACAGCAAGAGCATCAACTTAAAGAGCAGGCGAGTAACACTAAACCGCGACGCTTTACATCAGTCATCCCTTTTATGGCTTCAT
>NC_051409.1:40082345-40082410 GCF_015228065.2 Penaeus monodon | reverse complement strand
TTTGACTCCTGACATTTCACCGTAATGGGAATTTCAACGTCGCCGTGATATGGACGAGGGTGTAA
>NC_051409.1:40081766-40082305 GCF_015228065.2 Penaeus monodon | reverse complement strand
AATTCATTTACATGAATATTTTTTCTCTTACTTGTTCTGCAGTCTTGGTAAACATTCCCATGAGGTGTAATTGTGTATACATGTTTAGAGTGTACACGCATGTACATGTAAAAATACACATATACATTTAAATATACTCTCCCCCCTTTCTCTCCCTCCCATCACCTCACATAATTCCTGTATTCTAATTCAACTCTGAATACAGTGGAAATATAATTTTAATGTAGCTGCGATGTCAAACCCATTGAAATTAGGCTACGATTTTGGATTTAGGCCACCAAGGTCCCAAAAGCTATTTTGCTTCAGGAAATATAAGAGATGTAATCAACGTCTAAATATTATAACTATTATAACTAAAAAGTAGCCCTAAACCGGTGCTCGCGTTTAGTCTTTCTCCATTCTTGGTCTTTGCTTCCTCCTGTAACGCGGGGTCGTTTTTACTGCCGTTGCTTCCGTTATCATCATCGGTCGCAGCAGCAGCATCTCCATCATTATCTTATGAATTAAAACCACTGGCAAATGTATGAAGGAATGAGTGT
>NC_051409.1:40081248-40081554 GCF_015228065.2 Penaeus monodon | reverse complement strand
GACACAGCCACGCACCCGCACATACCCACCCCCCACCTGCAGACGAAGAGTAACGGCCCATTGAACACACACTCACCGACAAAATGTTTAATATCCATTTACAGTCCCCCATTTGCCGGTTGCCAGATGTGCTTTTTTTAATCCGGTTATACGAGTTTCTTAAAGGAAAAAAAAAACATAACTGCACCTTGTTAGGGGGGTCTGGATCACGTCATGGCCAGGCGCTGTTGCTCTCGGGATGGTCTAGCGCGGATGCTGGGCCCGGACCGAACGAGGGAATCTGCCTCCGTCTACGAGCTCCTTTCA
>NC_051409.1:40080905-40080978 GCF_015228065.2 Penaeus monodon | reverse complement strand
AGCAAGGCCAACATTACCGACCCTCTCCTGGTTAAGGTTCAGTTTGTGTGTGTGTGTTTCAGGGTATTAAAAG
>NC_051409.1:40080531-40080643 GCF_015228065.2 Penaeus monodon | reverse complement strand
GGTGGTATACATATGGGAGTATATAGGTAGTCGTGCATACATATGTAGGTATGCAGATATGTTTGCTTGATGCAGTGCAATCCGGCTTTACGTCACAAACTCTCTAACTCAT
>NC_051409.1:40080037-40080274 GCF_015228065.2 Penaeus monodon | reverse complement strand
TGAATGCCCATATCAAGAACAATTATACAGTAATTACATCAAAAAGAAGATAAAAAGAAATTAACAATCGATTCATAAGGACTTTTAAAAATATTTATAAATAAAACATAGCAAAAGATGAAAAACAACCTTGAAATAACAAGAGCAACAAAAACACCAGAAGCAGAAACAGGACACTAAAAGCTCCCAAAAGAACGAATGCAACATCTATAGAAGCCAGCAGCGCGTTTGCATATC
>NC_051409.1:40079355-40079588 GCF_015228065.2 Penaeus monodon | reverse complement strand
CCTAAACGTTCCTATTATTATCAATTACAAAGTTGGTGTTGCATGTAATTTTGAGAGTAATCATGTCCCAGCGCCGGTGCATTGCAATGTCAGTGGAATTCGAATAGCAAAACTGTACCGAGATACAGACTACTTGTTCCGGATGGGATAGCCGCTGCCGATATTATCAGCGCGTGAGTTCTGTAATGATCTGCGTCTCAACTCTCCCAAAAATTTAATTAAGCGGTAGGTAG
>NC_051409.1:40077704-40078257 GCF_015228065.2 Penaeus monodon | reverse complement strand
TCGACGGACGAATGAATCAACCTTCGATACGACCCTGAGACGCCCACTCACTCACCTCCCTCCCAAACCACGCCCGCTCCCCCCCCCCCCCTGAACCACGCTCCCCACCCTCCACCGAACCACACAGACTCGAGGTTTTATAGTTCCTCTAGTAACGAAAACGGGGTTGTCATCCCGTAGAGTTACACATCGCCTCCTTTTCTCGTGGTCATCTTGGGTTTATTACGGCCATTCGTCCCCGTCCGTGGAGGCGAGACTAGACCTTATGAACCTGATGAGAACATAGCACTGTCTTATTCCCTCTGGTGGTCTCTGTGTGTCTCCGGTCTCTCTAGTCTCGCTTGGAAAGATCCTGTGGTCTCTTTTTCTCCCGAGTCTAAGAGAGGTTTATGGGTATGAGGCTCCTTGGGTTTGTAATGAGGAGCGGTTAATCTAGAGCATTTAGTTTTTTTTAACTCTCTAGAGACAGAAAAATGAGTCTACATGCCCAGAGACACATATATACATACGCTTACACTCCTACACAAATAACTACAACAAAACAAACACACAC
>NC_051409.1:40077242-40077444 GCF_015228065.2 Penaeus monodon | reverse complement strand
CGCGTAAATAAGAGCGAGATAGGAACAGAGTTCACCAACCTACGTAATGGAGTACGCAAAAAAGCTCAGTATATCTTATAATTGACCGTAAGCAGGAGAGGCTCTCAAGCACTGTATCACCGCACTGAGAACGAAATGACTGTTTGATAGTGTGTCATCTGGATTTAGTGTAGCCTGTGCGGTCATTATGTTGTTATAAACC
>NC_051409.1:40076941-40077007 GCF_015228065.2 Penaeus monodon | reverse complement strand
GTTCTTGTTCTTCACTTTACTTTTTATCTCTTTCCAAGTCATAGGTGAATAGGTAGTTCTATAGTC
>NC_051409.1:40076221-40076483 GCF_015228065.2 Penaeus monodon | reverse complement strand
CTGTGGCGAAGATGGATCCCAAAGTTTTAGAAGTTATCATTGTGTGATTAGCTGCGACTTTCATCTTGGTTATGAGAAGATGGCGGAAGCTGAGGGTGGGGAGGTGTATGTGGGGGGGGGGGGGCGTGAAGAGGAGATGAAGGAGCAGAAGATAGAGATAAAGAAAAGGGAGAAAGGAAAATTTTATGAGGAGAGAGGAAGGAACAGAAAAAGGGGAGGGGAGAAAAAGCATGTGTGAGAGAGATAATGAATAATTCGATGA
>NC_051409.1:40074241-40074487 GCF_015228065.2 Penaeus monodon | reverse complement strand
GAGAAGCCGAGGCCGTATGAATATTCTGCGAATGGTTTATCAGGCAAAAATGATTTCCAATTAGACCGTCTGGGACGCAGCCTGGCGGTCGGGAGAGTCTTGCACGCCCCCGACCGCCCGGCATGTGTGAGTGTGTGTGCAAGTTGCAAACCTGAAACGGCAGTCGGTGCAAGGCCATAAAATATAATCTTTTAGTCGCAATGCAGAGCACCTCCTGCCCGGTCCTCCTGCCGCTTCAGGAATCCT
>NC_051409.1:40073971-40074211 GCF_015228065.2 Penaeus monodon | reverse complement strand
TCCAACCCCCTTGGCCGACACAACCCACGCTTCTTCATTCCCCAATTTCAGTCCCCCAGCCTCCTACCCCCCCCCTCCGCTATCCCCTTCCCGATACAACCCCAACGCTTTACAATCGCTTCTTTAACCCCCGTTTTCCTGCCTCCTACCCGGTCCCTCCTCCCACCCTGCCCCTCCCGAACCTCACTTCCTTACACTCGCGTCTTCAACCCCCGACTTCTTCACGCCTCTAACCACCAA
>NC_051409.1:40073770-40073885 GCF_015228065.2 Penaeus monodon | reverse complement strand
CACGCTCCTTTAACCCCCAATCTCGACAACTCCTCACAACTCCAACTCCTAACCTCGTTCCGGGTCCTTCACTCACCATACCCCCCCCCCCTCTCCAACCTTACCTTCTTACACA
>NC_051409.1:40073461-40073680 GCF_015228065.2 Penaeus monodon | reverse complement strand
AGTCTCTTCTCCACCAAACACTCCAGATATTGAATTGAAGTCACAAGAGACACCTTCGGACACAGCAACTAGGAGTGTGGATCACCTCTTTCGCGAGCGGGGAAACGAACACAAAAGGATTGCGTTGTTTACAAGGGCAAAAGACTCGACTTAATGTGAAACTGATGTATAAAGGGGAAGTGGGGACACGGCCTTCGTATTATCATTATTTCTTTTTTG
>NC_051409.1:40072744-40073375 GCF_015228065.2 Penaeus monodon | reverse complement strand
TCTTTTCTCCCTCAGTTTATTTTCCAGGAAAATATAATTCTTTCTTTCTTGTTTCTTCTTACCCAATATATATTTTTCTTTTGCTTTTCTATTTGTTTATTCCTATTTTTTCATTCTTCTCTTAGCCTCTTTTTTCCTTTTTCCTGTTCATTTTCATTTCGCTTTCTTCTGCATTTTTCTTTTGTACTTATTCTCTCTTCTTCATTACTTTCTCCTCTCTCCTTCTTCTTCCTTCTGTCTAATCTTTATTTTCTTTTTCTCTTTCTTTACTTTTTTCTCCTTTTTTTCATCTCTTTATTTCGTTTTTTCAGATTTCATTTTTCTTTTCCCCTTCTTCCTGTTGTTTTTTTCTATTCTTTCTTTCTTTTGTCTTTTCTTGTCTTCTTCGCTCCTTTCTTCTTGCTTATTTCCCTTTTCCTATATATTTTTTTTATTCTTTCTTTATTTTTCTTTCCCTCCTCCTCTTCTAATGTAGCTATGTTTCCATTGTCCTTGAATTTATATTTTCCTTCGCTTTTCCTCCTTTTTTCTCTCCTTTGATCAATTGTCGATTTTGTTTTCTTCCTTTCTTATAGATGATTCATATAGAATTATCATAACTTATTATCAAATCTTAATCTTAAAAAAAAAA
>NC_051409.1:40072366-40072533 GCF_015228065.2 Penaeus monodon | reverse complement strand
CGTCTGTATGGATACATTAAATAAAAGTATAAAATAGTCTTAGAGAGGAAAGGATAACCTTAAAGGAAATCACAATCCCCTAGTCAAAAAGGGAGCGTTTAGTCTAGAGGAAATATAAAGTCTAGAGTTAATATAACTTTAAGAGGAGGAGTCTATGATGGAGTTCG
>NC_051409.1:40071655-40072263 GCF_015228065.2 Penaeus monodon | reverse complement strand
TTCTTTCTTTCTTTTATTTAAGATGAAAATAGTAAAGGGCCTATGATAAAGATTGAAAGCGAAATACGAAAGTCCACTTGGGTAATATTGAAGCCTAAGAGCGAAGGGAAAAGTCCTTAGGGGAACAGAATATAGTCTAAAATAGAAATGACAAAGGTCAAGAGGGATAAGGGGAAGCCTAAAATGAAATAAGGTTCAGGTTGATATATATTTTTTAATGATAATAATAAGAATTTTAAATAAGACCACGTTTAAGATAAAATAAAAATTGAAGGTAAGATAGAGTTTCAGGAAGATTAGGTAAATCCATAAAAGGGAGATAATGGAGTCTTAAGAAAAAATAATAAAATTCAAGATAAAAATGATAACGTTTTTGAAGAAAAGGGTAAAGTCTGAAAAAAGGAAATTATCAAATCGATGGTTATAGGTTAAGAGGAAAACAGAAATTGAATGAAAAGTTCATCATTCTTACTTGGAACGATGGAGTTTATAAAAGCAATAATTTTTTGAAACAGTAACAGTATAATAATGGCTATCATTTCGGAGTGATACCGCAAATGACTTTCTTTTTCAGTATACAAATGAACTTCCTCCTTCTTTTGAGGAAG
>NC_051409.1:40071064-40071402 GCF_015228065.2 Penaeus monodon | reverse complement strand
GTCCTTGCCATCATACTGTTAATTTGCTAATGCTATAAAGCTGTCACTGCAAATTTTGTATAAACATTACCGTTGCTATGACCACTGTTACTGCCGCCCTAATTCTATTACTGTTGCAGAACCGGCGAATTATTTTTCATCAGTTATTGTCTTCTCGTAAAATTATATTTACTCCACCGCTTGTAACCCTTAATGACAATAGCATTATGCTGCATAATAGGGCAGTGATACTATAACGGAATTGTTTATTTCTCATTATAACTCGTACCCTTACGTTTTCGATGCTAATTAATGTTTTATTATCATGATACATTGTTTAGTACGAAAGCATAATATGC
>NC_051409.1:40070597-40070820 GCF_015228065.2 Penaeus monodon | reverse complement strand
AATTATTAATTGCCGCATTTATTATCCTTTCTTCTGCTTTTGTACATAAACGGAAGACTAATATGTCAATGAGAAATGGTTTGAAACAATGAAACAAGAAAACTAGTGTTAAATGTACATGCGATATGAACACATGAGGTCAAAAACAAAACATTATCAATGATACAGGCAACAGCGTTCTATTAACAGCATCTCGTGAAACGCTTACAAACACATATAAGAT
>NC_051409.1:40070354-40070495 GCF_015228065.2 Penaeus monodon | reverse complement strand
GGGGGGGGGGGGCGAGTGTGTACATCTTTCAGTGCTTGTGCGTTCCCTGGATTTAAGAGTATGAACTTCGCGATTCTTTCATGTGTGATGAATTAGATATGTAGTCGTTAAACATGTTTTCTTGCGTGCTTTTTATATTTT
>NC_051409.1:40069899-40070285 GCF_015228065.2 Penaeus monodon | reverse complement strand
AGAAGTATGTGTAATGTTTTTGCGTTCATTTATGTTTTTGTTGAACTGCATATTCTTTATGTCTCTATATGTGCTTGCAATTAACTGTGTGCATGTATGTAGGTATGTGTACGAGTACGAACGCATTCAAATGTGTGACTCATCGCACTTACACCTACAACTGATGCGTATTTACACCCGGCGACGCATCTGTGAGATAGCAACGTCACACTGAAGCAAGATTTACAGAATACAGCTTGCGAATCGGCCTCGCACTTTTTTCACTCTTTTTTTCTCTCTTTTTTATCTCACTCTAATGGATTGCCGCGGTGATGGATGGAAGAATTGATGGGAAAATGGTGTCAGAGGGTCGCATATGTTGGAAGTCGGGCTGATGGAAAGGACTG
>NC_051409.1:40069067-40069225 GCF_015228065.2 Penaeus monodon | reverse complement strand
AGGGAATGTGATATTTGGAGAAGCGACGAGTGAACAAACAGCAAGAGACTAGACGCTGAACATGCACCGTGTTGCTCGGAATGTACTGGAAAGCTGAGGGGAATTGGTGTACATATTGTAAGAGTGCTGTGTACACCTTGCGAGAGGAGACTGCGCAA
>NC_051409.1:40068018-40068722 GCF_015228065.2 Penaeus monodon | reverse complement strand
TCACGGAGACTGTGGTTGAACCGTACACTTTAAGGAGATGAACGTGGCTTAGTGAGATTGTACTCCTAATGGTAAAGTACGAGGCAGGAAAGCAAATACGCATAGCCGCGGATTCGACAGTCTAATGGAGCTGTATATTTAGGGGATTGTGTGTCGTAAGAGGAAACGGAAGAGAGCTTGCAAATTTGATTAGATTTTAAACCAAAGATATTGTACGAGCGGCGGAGACGCGGGGATGAATTCACAACTAGGATAGACTTTGAAGAAAAGGTCAGAGGTGAAGAAGGATGTTAAATAGAGATGAAGGAGGAAGACAGTGATGATGGGGGGAATGGAAGAGACGGCGAGGGAAAGAAGGAGAGGAGTGGTGTCGGAGGGAAGAAGGAGAGTGGTGTTATAATGGAAATGAGTGGTGTCAGAGGGAAGATGAGAGCGTTGTCAGAGGGAAAAAGGAGAGGATTGGTGTCAGAAGGAAGATGAGAGTGGTGTCAGAGGGAAGGAGAGAGTGTGGTCAGAGAGATAGAGATATTGCTGGAAGAAAAAGAGTGTTGCGAATGAAGGTTGTTGTCAAGTTACTGGGTTTTGGAGGAAGAAAGTGTTGTCAGAAGTGCCCTTATGAGAAAGAAGAACTTGTCAGACAGAAGGGTAAAAGTGCTGGCATTTGTTCCTAAGAAGAAAAAGAGAAAAAGCATCCTCTTAATTCT
>NC_051409.1:40067775-40067915 GCF_015228065.2 Penaeus monodon | reverse complement strand
TTCCTTCGGGTTTGTTACTTACACTGTCGCCCCCCCCCCTCTTCCTCTCTCCTCAATACTTCCCCTTCGGCATTTTGACCCTCAAGAACAGCAAACCCCTCTTAATTGCTCTTGGTTCATTAAGCGACTTCCGAACAAAG
>NC_051409.1:40067504-40067662 GCF_015228065.2 Penaeus monodon | reverse complement strand
ACTCCAGCCCGACCACTTTGATAAAATAGTCGATAAATTCCCTTTTCAGCTTTCTCATGTCTGGTCCGAGGTCGTTTTCTCTCCTTCGTATTTTTTTCTCTCTCTCTCTCCCTTCTTTTCCTTTTTAATTTCTTACAAATCTCTGCACATTTTCTCCA
>NC_051409.1:40067165-40067311 GCF_015228065.2 Penaeus monodon | reverse complement strand
GCATTTTCTCCATGACGACGACAACCAGCTATGAATTATATTAATAAAGAAAAAAAATGACATTTAAAAGAAATGAGTGAATTAAGTAAACGATAAACCTCACAGCGCTGACTTGAATGAGGTCGGGAGATTGAGGGCCAAACCGC
>NC_051409.1:40065930-40066516 GCF_015228065.2 Penaeus monodon | reverse complement strand
TTGTATGTCGCTGTACTGAGAGCTAAGATAGATTGGAGGAAGGAGGTCATAGACTGAGTTGGGTATGTGCTTGGAACACAAATAATAAGCAGAAAAAAGGAAACCCATTGGCTGTGTATAATGAACGCGTTTCCACTTAAAGGAGATTGGTTTCTAAGGAGAAAATTGTTAACAAACTCAAGCCACCGGCGCAAAGGTTTGTTAAAAATAGACCGATGCCTAAATCAATTTCAACGAAGATAGGATGTAGAAGAGACAGCATGGCCGTAGAACGATGAAAATGAAGATACGTAATAAACAATTGGAGATAAAGTTCGGTATTGGAAAATAGAAATGGAAATTAATTGTAGTGATGGATAATGAAATGTGCGTTGCAGCCCGTAGATTCTATTTCACTTCAGTGGTGTAGGGAATTATGGTCCTCTGATATTGATGATTATGATATATGGGATCCAGGTAATTTACTATGGTTCAGATAAATCACATCGGTAATATCAATTATGATTTGGCTATTAATACGAAAATATTAATTACTGTAGCAGAAAAGCTTTGATTATTGAAGAGATGGATTTGCATACAGAATGGA
>NC_051409.1:40065002-40065133 GCF_015228065.2 Penaeus monodon | reverse complement strand
AAAAAGGGGGGGAAAAAGGGGGAAAAAAAAAGGAAAGGGGGGAAGGGGGGGGGAAGAAGGGGGGAAAAAAAAGGGGGGGAAAAAAAAGGGGGGGAGGGGGGGGGAAAAGGGGGGGAAAAGGGGAAAGGGGG
>NC_051409.1:40064878-40064982 GCF_015228065.2 Penaeus monodon | reverse complement strand
GGGGGGGGGAAAAAGGGGGAAAAAAAGGGGGGGAAGGGGAAAAATTTTTAAAAAAAAAAGGGGGGGGAAAAAAAAAAAGGGGGGGAGGGGGGGGGGAAAAAGGG
>NC_051409.1:40064389-40064560 GCF_015228065.2 Penaeus monodon | reverse complement strand
GAGGCAGGAATGTACACAGTAGAGAAGAGGAATCCTTTCTATTCTTTAAGAATTCCCATAAAATTCCAAAGAATCTCAGGAGAAGAATCGAAGACAAAGGAAATAAAACAGAATTTGAGAATAAGCCCTGATGGTTTCCTTTTTTTTTTTTTTTTGGGGGGGGGGATTTAG
>NC_051409.1:40064132-40064349 GCF_015228065.2 Penaeus monodon | reverse complement strand
GTGTAAGGTCTCTACAGTTATTTCTTATGGTGTTTATACAGTTATTTACTTCTATTTACTTAAGTGGGATTTTTTATGTGTCTGCAGTAATTAGATTTTTCTTTCACTTTTTTCTATCATGTTTCTCCAGGTTCTTTTTATTATTATTATCAATTTGGCTGCTTTTTGGGTTTTTTAGGGGTTTTTTTTTTAAGTCTTAAAATAATGGCTTACTAGA
>NC_051409.1:40063870-40064109 GCF_015228065.2 Penaeus monodon | reverse complement strand
GCTTGTGAGAATGTTTCCTCTTTAATTAGTAATATATATTTATTAACTGTATCTCTACAATTTTTCTTTATTTTTTTCTTTGTCATATTTTCTATCCTATATCTTCAATTATTCTTTATTTCTTTGATTTATTTTTATTACAATCATTTCAGATTCCTTTTCTGCTTATGAAAATATTCTTATTACTGTTTCCATGTTTCTACAGTTAGTTTCTACTTTCACTTTTGTATGTGAGGTCC
>NC_051409.1:40063333-40063652 GCF_015228065.2 Penaeus monodon | reverse complement strand
TCCTTATTTTCTCATCATTTTTCTAACGTTCTTTTTCTATTTCTAACTTTCTTTTTTTGAGAATAACGTCTTTGAATATATCACCACATCTCTATGTTATTTTCTACTCCTTTCAATTCCTTTGGAATTATCTGATGAAAGACGGCGACTGCATGTTGAAAATAGGGTTATTCAAGTAAGGTGATTGGAATCCGTGTTGTAGACTTTAGTTAATGAGATTTGATGTTAATCTGATGTTAAGGAGAGGTATCGGAGTACGGAATGACGCAGACACGAGTAGATCTATAGATAGAGGGATAGTGATAGAGAAAAGGGTAGG
>NC_051409.1:40062598-40063016 GCF_015228065.2 Penaeus monodon | reverse complement strand
GGAGGCATAATGCTGGCGTAGTTCCGTTATCCTCAAAACACACCTCCACCATCAGCTTCGGTCCCGTTTGTTGCAGCTGATCAGATTTCGACCCATGAATATGCAAAACAGAGAGCTATCCCCGACGCTATTAATGCCTGTATGAAAAAGAAGTTTAATCTAGTTTCTACTAGCACGTACGGTATTATGGAAATTGGTGATTTGCATACATAATTAGCATGAAGCATTACCCGAACTGGCTATGAGGAGCATGAGAGGGGGGGGGACAAGGAGAAAAGGGGAGGAGAAGAGGGGGATGGGGAGTGGGTGGACGAGGGAGGGGGGAGGGGTTAAAAAAAGGCAAGAAAAGGAAAGGGGTAAAAGGTTAGACGAGGAGAGGAAGGGGGTAGGGAAGGAGGGTGGGGGGAAGGGGGTCTGG
>NC_051409.1:40062348-40062505 GCF_015228065.2 Penaeus monodon | reverse complement strand
TGCTATACAGGTATGAAGGGGAAACGGTGGGATAGGGGATAGGGAGAGGGGGAGGAGAAGGATCAGAGGCGAAGCGAGTGTTATTAAGGATGAAACTCCTTCTTGATAGTCCTGTATCCTCGGTCTCAGGGGAGATCTGGTGTCGTGGAGGGTTCAC
>NC_051409.1:40060264-40060717 GCF_015228065.2 Penaeus monodon | reverse complement strand
GCCCACCGGGTCAAAATCTCATTGTTTACGTCGGTTAGAGCACCGCAACGTTCCTCGCCATTCAGGAGCCCCCGAGGAGAGGAAACGTTGCCTCGAACGTTTATATCCGGAGTCAGTTGAAGGCGGACGGTTTCAGAAGCACGTAAATCCATTATACGAGAAATAAGTCTTTTATAGCATGTTCCAGACTTAAGAGCTTGGCGAAAGGGACCTTCAGAGAAAGAGAGGGAAAAACGGGATCTGAGCGAGAGAGAGAGAAAAAAAATAAGAGGAAAATAGATGGATTTTAAAAAAAGGAGGAGGGGGGGAGGTAGACTAAAAAGAAATTGGAATGAGGTAACAGAAAAAAAATAAAACGAGCTGTTGAATTGTAAAATAGAAAGGAATGGAAGAAATCAAATGAGATATCAGGCGTAAAAAAAATTAAGATAAATGAGGTTGGAAAATTTTACG
>NC_051409.1:40059789-40060009 GCF_015228065.2 Penaeus monodon | reverse complement strand
AACTTAGATAAATTCCCCCCAGAGTAAACACTCCGTTGTCGAAATACGGTCTGAAATTTCCATTTGAATATCGCGGGGGTCTTTTGAAGGGGGGAGGGGGAGAATGAGATTTTGGCAAACGGAAATAGAATTCAGACATTCAACACTTTCCAAAGGCAGATCCCCCCCCCCCCCCCTTATACACACAAACACACACGCGCGCCTTCCTTAGTGCTAACAC
>NC_051409.1:40058472-40058848 GCF_015228065.2 Penaeus monodon | reverse complement strand
AAGATATGTTATGTAGTCGTATATTTGGTGCAAAGCAGGAGTGAATCCGGTTAACAAACACTTTTCTTTATTAAACTGCTTTGACAGGAGCAAGTTGTGAAAGATTAGGTTTCACGAAACACTATTATCAAGAGCTCAAACATTTATAGGACACTATACCAATCCTTATTCGAACTTGGTCTTATTTTGTACGAAATTCATGTTAAAGATATGCCAATATTTGATTGTGTATCCAAATTAAAGCCATATCAGATCTATGTCAATTCTATATCTAGATATTTCTGTAAATTGCAAACTAGATTTAAAGTTGCCAGAAATGCGACTTTGTCAGAAATGGATGCCAGAGTAACTGCAATATTGTTTCCAGATCAAAGCT
>NC_051409.1:40058260-40058383 GCF_015228065.2 Penaeus monodon | reverse complement strand
TTAGATTTAGGTATGTGTATCTTTAGGTATAGGTTTGTATATGTTTTTCTGTGTACGTTTAATCATTCAACTTAGTATGGTGAATGAATTACCTGTGTACATTTACACTTCTGCGTACAACCC
>NC_051409.1:40057712-40058009 GCF_015228065.2 Penaeus monodon | reverse complement strand
ACACACATAAGCGCACCGATGATTAATGATTTCCCTGTTTGTACGAATAGTCATTTCCTGCCGATTGCAAATCTAATCTGTGATATCAAATCAGCTTTAAATTCTGATTAATGAAGTACTTACAGTTTCCGTTCACTGAGTGTAACTACTGAACCGTTTTCATTGTAAATTAAAGGGATTCAGTTGCACAAGCGTATATAATTCAGCGCTGTCAGTTCGTTGTATATCTGATAGAAAGAGAAGCAGAGCAAGCAGGGGGAGGGCTCAGGGAGGGGGCAGAGCGATGCGCCGGCTGTT
>NC_051409.1:40057366-40057449 GCF_015228065.2 Penaeus monodon | reverse complement strand
CATGACAGACAAACAGACAGAAATTTAGGGGAGACATACCACCACACAAACGAAATGATAAGCCTGCAGAGTTATTTACAGGG
>NC_051409.1:40057094-40057258 GCF_015228065.2 Penaeus monodon | reverse complement strand
TACCAACGCACTCGCCAACAGCTGCAACAACACCGAACGCTACAACCTAAGAGCACCAGCCAAGATTAATCATTGCCAAACATCTCATGAAAATATAATCAGTTAATCATCCAAAGGAGTTCTCAGACCGCCATTTTTCTTGAGGACTCGAATGCATCATTGTT
>NC_051409.1:40056691-40057017 GCF_015228065.2 Penaeus monodon | reverse complement strand
GAATTGCATTAAATATTGTCGTTCTGAGGAAAATTTCATTCAGATTTAAATGGCGTTTTGTGTCTTGTTTGTTGCGGGGGAGGGGAGGGTAGGCCTTGGGGAGGGGAGGGGGAGGCATGGGGGTAGGAGAGGGGGAAAGAAAAGGGGGAAGGAAGAGGGGTGGACGGGAAGATGAAAGGATGAAAGGAGAAAGAGAAGAGGGGATAGAATGAGAAGGGAAAGGGGAGATGGATAGAGAGGGTGGGATGGAGAGGGAGAAGGGGAGGGATAGAAGGAGGGGAATAGGTGAAGTAAGAAATTGGGGGGGGGGGGGGTGGAGGAGTCGG
>NC_051409.1:40056029-40056574 GCF_015228065.2 Penaeus monodon | reverse complement strand
AGGATCTAAAGAGCTTTAGATCAGATAGATAGGAGCGATAGACAGACATGGGTGATTTAGACTTGCAGATGAGACTGCCTGTGAAGTAGAATGATAAACAATATTATCATTATCAGACACACATAGAAAATAAAATCTATAAAAAAAATATATAGTTAAGCTCTATACTAAAGTAGTGAAAAAATCGGCTGTGAATATATACTGATGAAAGCATTTTAACGCTGTAGGCTAATTCGATACAGAATATGGAAAATAGTAACTAATATAGCTGCTAAAACACATAGATCACAGGACTGAATGGAAATATTTTTACACGTATCTATAATCTATATTATAATCTATATTTATCGAAAAAAAAAATCCAACAATGATTCTTCTTTATCTATTTATCTAAGAATAAGAGAAACCAAGTCACCGATGCTTAAAAAAAATCTCTTATGATATATCATTACAATATTAACATTAAAACAACAGAAATCATAATTACTCTCCCTACAAAAAAAAATCCGAAACTAATTTTAAACCAAAAAAGATCATAGAAAATT
>NC_051409.1:40055746-40055951 GCF_015228065.2 Penaeus monodon | reverse complement strand
AGAGAATAAAACGTGTTATCATAAACACACAGATAATACGAGGGTAAACACGTTTGGAAGTCAGGGCAAGTAGCATCAACTTTATCCCGTAAAGCCTTTTGGTGATAAATCGACAGGAAAGGTCAGAAGGTGCACATTATTCATCTAGATTTATACATTGATCTGTTTGTCTCTCCATAGAAGCTGTTTTCTCTTTTTTTCTTTC
>NC_051409.1:40054689-40055254 GCF_015228065.2 Penaeus monodon | reverse complement strand
AGACAAATGCAAGTTAAGAATTGTTTTTGTTTTATTCTTGTTGTATTTTGGTATGGATAGTAATTCTGATTTCTGTTGTATTTTAGCGATAAGATTGTTTTTAATATTCATAATAATTTTTTTTGGGGGGCATCGGTGACATGATTTTTGTTATTCTTAGATAAATACAGAAGGAAGGATGGTTGTTTATAATTTCGATAAATATAGATAACCGTAAATACATGTATAAATATTTCCATTCAATCCTGTGATCTATGTGTTTTAACAATGGTGTTCAAGCGCTGTATCATTTACTATTTTCCATATTGTGTATCAAATTACCCTACAGCGTTAAAATGCTTTCATCAGTATATATTCACAGCCGATGATTTTTTTTTTGTTTTACTAATTTAGTATAGAGTTTAACTATATATTTCTTATATATTTTATTTTCTATATATGTTTGATATTGATAATATTGTCTGTCATTCTACTTCACAGGCTGTCTCATCTGCAAGTCTAAATCATTCATGTCTGTCTATCGCTCCTATCTAGCTGATTTAAAGCTCTTTGGATGCTTCATCAT
>NC_051409.1:40053911-40054028 GCF_015228065.2 Penaeus monodon | reverse complement strand
AATAACACAGGGAAGTTTAATGAAAACATTCCCATTGAGAAAAAAAAGAAAATATAGAACTAAAGTAAACTTTCACTATATATTAAAAGGGAAAGAGGAGAGGGAGAGGGAGTGGTC
>NC_051409.1:40053553-40053858 GCF_015228065.2 Penaeus monodon | reverse complement strand
TGGGGGAGAAAGGGTACAGAGAGAGAGGGATATAGAGAGGGGGGATAGAGAAAGAGAGAAGGGAGGAGAACGACAGGGTAGAAAGAGACGAGCAAAAAGGAGAAGAAATAGGTGGATGGAAGACCTATACAGTATACACGAGTAGGGAGAAAATGAGAGAGAGAGTCAGAGAGAACTATTTATATCTGACACACGCGCAAAAAGTGCATTCGAGAGGATCTGCTACAACAAGAACAACATTTTTTTTACTACGATTAATAATGCACAATTGGAAAGTCCACAACTGTCACTGCCACTAATACAGG
>NC_051409.1:40052760-40053218 GCF_015228065.2 Penaeus monodon | reverse complement strand
CCTCTATTGGAATGTTTCAGAAAGTAAACTGTGAATGTTTGGGCTGGAAAACGTGGGAGGAGGGGGTAGAGGGAGGTGGGGAAGGGAGAGAGAGTGAGAGGGAAAGGGGGGAGGGGAATGGGGAATGGAGAGACGGGGTAGAGAGAAGGAAGAGGGGAGGGTGTAAAGGAGGAGAGCCAAGGAGAGAGGGGGAGGAGAGAGAGGATAAAAGAGGAGAGGAAAAGGGAAGGAGGGGATAAAAGAGGAGAGAAAGGGAAGGAGGGGGAAAATGAGGTAGGGAAGGGCGGGAGAGAGGAAATGGGAAAGGGGAGGAGGAGAAGGGATGAGAGGGAAAGGGAGGGTGAGAAGGGCAAAGTAAAGAGCTGTTTGGTGGAGGTGATAGCAAGGCTACTAATGGATAGGCAGCCGGTGAACTCGCTCTAATGGGACAAATATAGCGTAAAGGGAAGAAAATATAT
>NC_051409.1:40052371-40052500 GCF_015228065.2 Penaeus monodon | reverse complement strand
CTATTATCTGCGCCTGTTCCGGCCACACAGCGCAGCGTTAAGGTAATCTCGCCCTTATGGCACACGCAACTTACCTCGTGATTTACTGAACAACTTGCTGCTGGGCGACCGGACGGGGGGTGCGGAGGA
>NC_051409.1:40051308-40051619 GCF_015228065.2 Penaeus monodon | reverse complement strand
GCATTAACCTAGCAAAAAAAAATCAGAAGCATAAGAAAAGAAAAGCAGGCCTTCCCAGATAGCAGCGCGATTGCAATGGAGCTTCGGGCAAGCGGAGAGCCGAGGCGAGCCGTGCTGGACTGTCTGGGGAAGAAGCGCAAAGGTATCAGTGAGGACGGAAACTAGTTTTTTTTTTTTTTCCCTTTCCCTTTCTTTTAACGACGGGGGAAATCCATCCATACCAAAATTTCATAAAAAAACATGAAAGGATTTCATAAAACAGAGTAGCAAAACATACCATACATACAAATATTTGACGCAATTATCCTCAT
>NC_051409.1:40050778-40051085 GCF_015228065.2 Penaeus monodon | reverse complement strand
GTTTCCCGCCCAGCGAAACGCACACACACCGCCGCACGCACCACTCCCCCGAACAAAAATTGGAAACGAGACAGACATTCACCTTTTCAGGCTTTAATTTAAAATGTAAAAATATTTTAACATGAATTATTTCGGGGAAAAAGGGTTTTTTATAAGGAAACCCTTTTTTTTCTATTTCTTTTTCTTTTATGAAGGAAATGGAAAAAGAAACATGAATCTCTCTCTCTCTGCGTATACATATATCGACATTCACATAGCTGTTTTTTATTATACACTGAATATAGACAAAAAAGGAAAGTGCGCAGGG
>NC_051409.1:40049617-40049977 GCF_015228065.2 Penaeus monodon | reverse complement strand
CCTTTATGTGTGAATCTCCCCCGGGGAAAACTCCCCCGGGCCACAAAAAACCGGGGAAAATCCCTCCAATTTTTTTCCTCGAGAACAGATCAAAAATTTTCCCTTAAAAAATTGGTTTTCTTTAAACAGTTTTGACCCCCCTTTCTGCCGCTGTAAATCCTTGGCCAAGATAGAAAAAAAAAAGTGATTGTAGGATAATCCCATATTTCTTTTCCTGTGCTCTGGGAAGGAATTTAAAAGGGAAAAATGAAAATAAAAGGGGGCCAAGGGGCTCCCTTTTTTTAAACCAAAAGGGGTGCGGGAGGGATGCTAACAGAGATGGGAACTCTTTTGTAAAAACCCCCAAAAACACCGCCCAAA
>NC_051409.1:40048579-40048667 GCF_015228065.2 Penaeus monodon | reverse complement strand
TAAAATTTTTTAAAAAATAAAAATTTTTATATCCTCCCGATTGTATATCTGTGTGTGTGTTATTAGAAAACTAGTAAGAGGTATATGA
>NC_051409.1:40048244-40048520 GCF_015228065.2 Penaeus monodon | reverse complement strand
GGGGGGCCCGAACATACATAAACCCAAAACCCCATAACAATTACAAAAGTAAAAAATGCATAAATATTTTAGAATTCAAGATCATCCCACTTTGGTAAAACCGATAAAGATATTATTCATAAAGATAACAGACGTTTTTCAGTTCATGTTTTTCGATAACCCTCTCTGTGATCCCCCCCCCTCCCTTTCGGCCCCGTGTTTTTTGAGGTTTTTGATTGGCACAGTTTCGGGCTTGCCTGGCCGCGGATTGTGAGGGGAAGGGTTTTAGTGTGTGCG
>NC_051409.1:40048087-40048184 GCF_015228065.2 Penaeus monodon | reverse complement strand
TTTTGTGTACCGGTTCTTTTTTTTTTGGTTCTGTGATTAGTTCAGTTAATTCTGTATTTGATTTAAATATGTGCTTGTAAAAGTATCAATGGAGTGG
>NC_051409.1:40047518-40047627 GCF_015228065.2 Penaeus monodon | reverse complement strand
AAAAAATCCGATAAAATCAAATGAAATCCCTTTTATGTCTTTCGTTCCATACGTTTAACGGTTGCAGTAAAAATAAGATAAAAAGGGAATAGCGTACCAAAGGAGGGTA
>NC_051409.1:40046903-40047438 GCF_015228065.2 Penaeus monodon | reverse complement strand
CACGTAATGATGATATTTTAGGTTAATTACCTAAATTTTCGCGCTCGAGCTTTCCCGCTGAAGTGCAATTTGATTGGCTAGATTCTGCGCCAAGTGCTTTTTCATTGGCTAGATAACCCCGCCGTAACAGCTGACTGGAGAAATCTGAACCAATCAGAAACTAGTTAAAAGTCTTGGGGTCTCAAGTTCCCTCCATCACTCCTCGCTTCTCTTTGCTCTCTCATACCTTTCTCTTCTTTCCTCTCTCCCTATTCCGCCTTTGCTTCATGTCCTTTTCCTCTCTCCCTCTTTCCTCACTTTTTCATTCTCTCCTCTATGTTCCTGCTTTTCCATTCCTTTCCTTTACGTCTCCCTATCTTCTCACCCATCCTCTTTCTTCCTCATCACTCTCTTTCCTTTCTCTCTTACCCTTCCCTCCTCTCCTTCCTCATCACTCTCTTTCCCACTCTCTTTCTCTCCCTTCCCTCCTCTCCTTCTCCTCCTTTCCATTTTCTCCCTCTCTCTATCCTCTCCCCCAACCCCCCCGTTTTCTCTC
>NC_051409.1:40046734-40046850 GCF_015228065.2 Penaeus monodon | reverse complement strand
TTCCCCAAACAGCCCGTCAATGCTGACCAATCACTTTGATTTCTCATGAGATTATGGAATCCTATTGGTCCATTTCTCAGCGATATTCCCGAATCCTGACAGTTTCCAGAAGTTGT
>NC_051409.1:40046519-40046653 GCF_015228065.2 Penaeus monodon | reverse complement strand
TGATGCCTCTGACGTCCTTGTGACAGATATTTTAGCGCGAATTATGGGCGAAGTTATCGTACTTTAAATACGGGGATTTAGAGCGTTCGTGTTTCGGTTGTGACGTCATTAGCGAGAGTCGATGTAATCTTTCA
>NC_051409.1:40045744-40046291 GCF_015228065.2 Penaeus monodon | reverse complement strand
AAAAAAAACGGCACCAAACACCGAAAAAACGACCCAATGACTGCCAATAAAGTCATCAAGGCAGCGTGTCTTAATGATGACATTTGATGGCAATTAAGTATTTTTAATGACCATGCTTAAGTACGGTCCATTGCACCTAATGTCTCTCCGCGTAATGTTAGGTAAAGAGTCTGCAGTGACGCTCTATAGCCCTATCTACATGCTAATGGCCTATCTCTGCTATCTGGCATTATCCCTCTTCCTTCCCCTCCTCTCATTCGTCCACTTTTTAATTATTTGTTCGTTTTCTTTTGTTTGTTTGTTTGTTGGGTGTTTGTTATGTCTTTTTTATCTTTCTTTTTCTTTTTATCTTTCTTTGTTTGATATTTTCCTTCTCTGTTTTCCATTCTCTTTTCTATTTCGTTTTGTTTTTTTTTTCTCTTGGATGTTTTGCATTATTTATCTTCGTTCCTCTCCTCTCTTACGCGTTTCTTTCAATCATTTTCTTCTTCGTATCTTTCTCATATCTTGCAATTTTTACCCATTTTCTCTCTTCCCTATTTTTCGT
>NC_051409.1:40044966-40045657 GCF_015228065.2 Penaeus monodon | reverse complement strand
TCTTTTTTCATGTCTATTCTGTTTTATATTGTGTGTTATTTTTTAATTGCTATCTTTCCTTTCTCTCCTTTCTTTTTCATTTTTACTATCTCATTTATTTCTCATTTTCATTCTTTCTCTGTTTCTCCTGTTATTCTCTTTATTTTGATTCTGCTTTCTTCAATTATCTTTCTCTCACCGTGATATTCTGTTATCATCTATTCTCTCTCCTAATTCTCCTTTTTTTATTCTATTTTCTATTTTCTCTCTGACTCTACTTTATTTTCCTCTCCTCTCTGTTCTCCTTTGGATTCTCGAGCTATCTCCTTCTTTCGTTTCCGTAGTTCTGTTTTATTTCTTATCCATCTTTGTTTTATTTAAATTTCCATTTCTTTTCGGTGTATCTTATTATTCCATTTATTTCTTCTATCTTTATTCATCTTTATTATGTTCAAATTTCTAGTTTTTATTCTATTTTATTTATTGATTGATTTATCTATTCCTGTTCTTCCTGCTTTCTTCTTTGTTTGTTTGTTTGTTTGTTTTTCTGGAATTTTCTTTATATCAAGTATCTCAACATTTTTGTTTTTTTTCTCGATTTTTTCCCGTTTCTTCTTGAGCCTCAACTCTCACCTTTCTTCCGCGCTATCATTTACCGAGTTTTATTATTTTCTTCAATCATCTTAACATACTGTATCTTCCTGTTTCACCA
>NC_051409.1:40044389-40044647 GCF_015228065.2 Penaeus monodon | reverse complement strand
ATTTATTCTTTATTTCAATATTCATATTTTCCCCAGATCAGCTACACTACTCTTGATATATTATCTTCCCTCATAAACTTTCCGCTTCGTTGTCACATAAACAAGGACCCAATAATGGATAATTATTTCGAAACTTTATTACAAACTCATGAAGAAGGGAGGAATAGTTACGTAATTTTGTTGTAACTATATACAAAATGATGAAAGTTACCTGGGCATTATATAGTTAAAAGTGTTTGTGTGTGAGTTTGTGTGCGT
>NC_051409.1:40044138-40044220 GCF_015228065.2 Penaeus monodon | reverse complement strand
AAGAACGAGAAAGAAAGGAATAGAGAGGGGTTGCGTGTAAATGTTTTCATTAAAATTATTTTATCCTGTAATATGGTTTCTG
>NC_051409.1:40043215-40043489 GCF_015228065.2 Penaeus monodon | reverse complement strand
CAACTCTACCATTAATCTCTCTCTCTTCACCAGCATCATTATTAATACCAATAATAAAGTCCGCGCTTTATAATAATCATCCGCCTTTAGTGTGCAATTGCAAGGGCTTAACCACGTTGCTGTGCTGGAGAAATTAATGCTGTAATATACTGTACTTCAAACAGTGTAATTAAATATACGAACGTCAATGGCGGTCTTGTCGAAAGGAGACAAGTTAACAGAAATAGTTTTGCCTCATTCATGTTTTTGAGACTAAAAATAATGGTTATTTTTT
>NC_051409.1:40042202-40042589 GCF_015228065.2 Penaeus monodon | reverse complement strand
AGGGAAAAGAAAAGAAAAAAATATTAACAAAAACAGAAAGCAAAAAAAACAAAACAAAAAAAATCGAATAAAAACAAATAACATAAACAAAAACCCCAAACCAAAAAAATAAAAAGACAAAAAAAATAACGATAAAAAAACAGAAGAAAACGCAAGTGAAAAATACAAGAATAAAAGCCCCCAAAAAATCAGAAAAGAAAGAGCATTGGACCCTCTTTCCGGCGTGACAATAGATCTCGAAGCCGCTGGCATTCCAGCTGTAGTTCTGGAGATGAAATCGCATTCTTATATTGAATAAATCTGAATATCGTTTTGATGCCCCGAAGTTCTCTGTAAGATAAGTGTATTCATGAATATTTGCTGGAATGATAAATGTCTCTGTAATGT
>NC_051409.1:40040157-40041562 GCF_015228065.2 Penaeus monodon | reverse complement strand
GAGGCCCCCCTCCCATACCTCATCTCCCCCACCTCCCAACATAGACCAAACACACTCGCCCCCCACCTTTCGCCTCCCCCCGCACACTCAAACCCTACCACTCTCCTCCATCTCCTCCATCCTCTACCCACCCCCATTCCCTCCATCTCCCCCATCTGCTATTCCCTCTACCCCCCCCCCATCCCCTCCACCTCCATTCCCCATCCCTCCCATTCCCTCCACCCTCCACCCCCCTTCCCTCCATCCCCCCTCTCCACCCCCCTTCCCTCCGTTCCCCCTCTCCACCCCCCTTCCTCCCCCCCCTCTCACCTCCACTCCTCATTCCACCCACCACCCCTCATCCACCCCCACCCCTAAACTTCCCCATTCTCTCCATCCCTCCCCTTCCCACCCCTATTCCCTCAACCCCACACCCACCCTAACCCCCCACACACTCCTACATGTACCAGCGATATATTTTGTATCCAGAAACACCCTCGAGTCGCGCACAAGAGTAGCTCCCCACAGCATCTCCGGGTACCTGATGGTTTGTTGTTCCTCAGACTTCATTTGCATTCTTCGCGTGTCCTCTGTTGACTCGGCAGCCAGTTGAGGACGAGAGGAGAAGGGAGAAGGAGACGGGAGAAAGAGGGGAAGGGAGAAAGCGAGGAAGAGAGGGAAGAAAATGAGGTGATGATAGAGTAAGGGGAGAGAAAAAGGGGGGGTGAAGAGATGAAGGAATGGGAGAGAGAATGGGGTGATGATAGAGGAAGAGGGAGTGAGAGGCAGGGGAAAGGGAAAGAGAAAAGGGAGGAATGGAAGAGAGAATGGGTTGAGAGCAGAATAAGGGGAGAGAGAAAGAGAGTAGAGAAAAGGAAAAGAGAGAAAGGGTAGGAAAAGAGTAAGATAAGCGAAAAAAGAGGAGAGAATTGGGGAGAGGAAAGGAGAAGGAAATAATGAGGGGAAAAGAAAAATAAAGAAACAAGGGAATGCGAAAGAGAATGGGAAAAGAAAAGTAAGGGAAAGAGAGAAAAGAGGAGAGAAAAAATAAAGAAAGAGGGAAGAAAGTAAAGAATGGGGTAAAAAAAGTTTGAAGAGAGAGATAAGGGAAGAGAAAGAGCAAGGGAAGAAATAAAAAGAAAGAGAGAAAAAGAAATAGAAGGAAAGAAAGAGAGAAAAGGGAGGAGGAAGATTAAAGGAAGGAAGAAAAGGGAAACATGGATAAGAGAAGAAAGAGGGGGAGAGAGAAAAGGGGGAAGAAAAGAGTAGGAGGAGAAAAAAAAAAGTTTAAAGAAGGATAAAAGGAAGACAGAATAATGGGAGAACAAAAGGGATTATGGAACGGAAGGAGAAGAGAGGAGAAAGAGAGACAGAAGGAAGTGAAAAAGGAAAGGGAAGAAAGAAAAAGGACGGAATAGGGCAAATC
>NC_051409.1:40039330-40039621 GCF_015228065.2 Penaeus monodon | reverse complement strand
GATGGACCCTATCGTTGTGTGTGATCGAAGTCTGCATGGCTTGTTGTCATTCAGGACACGCCCGGGACACCGCCGCCTCGGAATCTCTCGACCAATAGGATTCGTTTCTCCCTCGAAGGTCGATTCTGATTGGTCGTTCGGCGTGGTTGGGACCTTTGTGATGACGTTTTCGGAGAAGGTCAGCGGGAAAATTGGAATATAATGACACAAAAGTTGGGAAAACATGCGAGTCTCTCTCTCGAAATTTCTCAATTTATTCTTGTCGAATTTTAAAGCTTATTGCGAGTGCAA
>NC_051409.1:40038721-40039124 GCF_015228065.2 Penaeus monodon | reverse complement strand
GGGACAAAGACTGCCAGCTTGATAGCCAGACAAACACAAAGGACACGGGACAGACATCCGGAGCGAGAGAAAAAAAAAACACAACCACGATGATGAATAATAACAATATTTTTATACTACATTAAATCTTTTATAATACTGCATACTTCTCTTGTAATTAATAAAATCCTTAAGTTATCATCAAACCTAATATTACGAAAAAACAATATTCAGCTATTAAACAAAATTCTTCCACTATATCAAATACACATATCTTTAACCACGTATTTACACCTGATATCAGTAATTACAAAGGGCAAATACTTTCATTGCGTTTTAATGACTTGAACTCCCGGTGGAGGCGCCCCGACATCTTTCTTGGAAGTGGCGCGAATGTGAGCAAACTGTGCGTGTCTTGGAATTT
>NC_051409.1:40037613-40037850 GCF_015228065.2 Penaeus monodon | reverse complement strand
AGCGGAAGAGAGGCGAGGGGAAACGTCCAGCTCCAGCAGATAAATGGGCTTCACACGAGTGAATAGGAACCTGAGTACTCGCGGGTAATTGAAACAGTTTTAACGGAAATTAAAAAGCTTTTCATGAAGGAATCGCTCGTTTGATTTCGACGGCCGCCGCGGTTTTAGATAAGCCAGTAATCAAACCCTTTTAGCATTTATCCCGGAAAGTCGATCGTCGGCACAGGGTGGAAATGA
>NC_051409.1:40036750-40037084 GCF_015228065.2 Penaeus monodon | reverse complement strand
TCATTTATTATTTTATTTATTCAGTACGTGTTACATGTATTTTTATGTGTACATATATGTTTCTCGCTTCTCCGTTCTTCTTTGTAAGTTTGCATATGCGCATGTACAGCTCATAAAGCATGAAGTTTAAAAGAATGAATTTCCACATGAAATATCCCTGAAATCAATTTCCTAGCATTCGTCATCGGTTGTCACTCCAACTTGCTACATGTGAAAAATGTTGATATTAACTTTATCAAATTGGAACCATATATCACGCACACATTTCGATATGGGAAGCGTTATATAGTAATACTCTGCAGTGACATGCTACGCTTCCAGAAAAAAAAAAAAA
>NC_051409.1:40035397-40035550 GCF_015228065.2 Penaeus monodon | reverse complement strand
GGGATCTAATAATCGTTTCTTTCTAGAATGAACAAATGAATAAAAGCAAAAAATAGGATGACAAACATATCACCATTATTATTTTCACTTAGGAGGGTAATAGTAATTCATATCTTAATCCTTTCTATTACAAAAATTGCCTTCTTTATCCGT
>NC_051409.1:40034949-40035143 GCF_015228065.2 Penaeus monodon | reverse complement strand
TTTATTCTAATCAACCCATTGACGACGCTACGTTGATGCGCAATACCCATTCCGGTCACACAGAATCAGAGCGAAATAATGAGGATACTCTGCCATGACCTCATTACCGGTAAAGTCATCCTCTTCTGTAGTATTAAGTGAACAGTGCTACTGTGGATCAGGTAAAGGCTAAAAAACGACCGAAGCTTACGATT
>NC_051409.1:40034143-40034489 GCF_015228065.2 Penaeus monodon | reverse complement strand
CGTTGTAAGTCCTAAACAGCATATAGAGTAAAATACTATATCGAAATGCAAAGGCCTCTTACTCTTCAGATTTTCTGGATTACATCATATTGTCAATAATATTCCGTCTGATGGATGGCAGTACTTTCACACTAGCGAATAGGTTACGTAAATGTGATCATAATACAATGTTTTTTTTTTTTTATTATCATTATTATTCCGAAAAACATTTTGAAAACAAAGTGACCTAACGACCATTGCGATAATTGTCAATTGAACTCGCTAATTGTTTAAAGTTTTCTTATCAGCGTAATGTCACGCTATTGAACAAAACGTGTTTTATAAAATAAGCGGTAACATGAGTTGT
>NC_051409.1:40033826-40033937 GCF_015228065.2 Penaeus monodon | reverse complement strand
TTCTACTTACTGGGGACTTAACTCGCACAATTTTTAACTAATTCAAACATGAGTTCACTTGAGGTTTCCCTCAATGTGGCTTTTTGATGATTATCACGAGTGGTAAGGTCT
>NC_051409.1:40032765-40033159 GCF_015228065.2 Penaeus monodon | reverse complement strand
AAAGAGTTTACTGGGCTTATCTGATAACTTATCTCTGAGAAATAAATAATATCGAAACTAAACAAAGTGACTCAAAGCATAATATACCATTTTCTTTATTCCTCAAATTTAATACATTAGTCTGAACATGTTTAAAATGTCTCATTTACGCTAATAGATAGCTAACTGTCTATTAGGAGTCTAAGTGCGGTCTATAATTACCACTGGTATTATGACAAGCGTTCTTTTCTTTACTAGAATAAAGTTATTACAGTTTAATCAAATGAATCATCATGAGGACAGTTTAAAAGGGATTCATTATATTATGTTCCGTTTTCATTGTCTGATTAATTCATCGACTTAATTAATCAGAGATATATCTTGTTAAATGTTTGGACTACTTTTATCCAGTCTA
>NC_051409.1:40031820-40032017 GCF_015228065.2 Penaeus monodon | reverse complement strand
CAAGTGGTAAGATTATTTTATTCATATTAGTATCCAATATAATTCAAAATGTTTATTAATAATATTGCTATATCATAGCTGATGTTCTAACGATCCACACTTCAAAGGAAAGATTATGAACTATTTTTAACTAATATAATGATATATTTTATCAGGGATATTGAGAGGAAAATTCCCTACTACAACACTGATTATGA
>NC_051409.1:40030281-40030450 GCF_015228065.2 Penaeus monodon | reverse complement strand
TTTTTATGGTTTAGCTGTTAGTACTGGAGTTATTCCAGTACAAAGGTTTCAAACATGATTATTTGATGATTAATGTAGTATATTGAACTAGAGATTCCTGTGAATTTCGTATCTTAAATGTGGCCGGTGTTTGGTTGATGGCCAGGAGCGGTATCCACGAAAGTTTTCG
>NC_051409.1:40029422-40029498 GCF_015228065.2 Penaeus monodon | reverse complement strand
ATTCTGCAAAGATTTGTCTCAATTCTGTCTCAAAATACGAGACGGGTCCTGAGAACAGACTCAGACAGTTTTCCAG
>NC_051409.1:40029013-40029311 GCF_015228065.2 Penaeus monodon | reverse complement strand
GAGTTCTACTTCTTATTTTACATCTGAACCAAAAAAAAATTGTAAATGATTTTCTATCATTGCACTGAATTACTTAGATTACATATTGCATGTTACAATTTAAACTTTTAATGCCTGCCACTTTTGTTCCTCAGTGTTTCACTTCGAAAATGAATCTTTGAAACAAATTCCAATTTATTTTGACATATTTTCTTTTGAGCTATATATGCCTGGTGTCAGGTTGTGTTTGCTAAAAGTTAAACAATATTTATTTTTTGTAGAAGTTGGCCATTGCCAGAGGGCATCATGGTGTCTCTTT
>NC_051409.1:40028681-40028822 GCF_015228065.2 Penaeus monodon | reverse complement strand
AGCTCTAGGAATGTTCTATTTTAATGGAGATTTTTACTTAAATTTTGCTGAATGATTCAACTTTACTTAATCTAAAAAAAAATATAAGTGTATGAAGACAGAAATGAATAGATATAAGATTATCACAGGAATGAAAAGTGA
>NC_051409.1:40027348-40028166 GCF_015228065.2 Penaeus monodon | reverse complement strand
GAACTAACAACAGTGAATATCGCACCAAAGTAAAGCTTCCTGTGAAAACTAATATCAAGTCAATACTGAAATTTGCCTTAATGAATTCCCTCTACAAACCTCCAACTTGCGATGAAAATGCAATGAAAACCAAAGAATACCGACGCCCCTGTATCAGTCTACCAATGATTTTACACGACCAGCCTCTAAATTATTCCGCTGACGTTTCACAGGTAATTGATAGTTCATTAAGCGTCCTTTTTTTCCAACCATTTCTTCTAATTACTCCGGGTATTATGAAATCCGGTCTCCTTACTCGTAAAATTCGCGAGCAGGAAGTTTTTTTTACGAACTATTTAATCAAATGAATCGCGAGGAGAGTACTCTGGTAATGAATTCATTATAATCCGTTTAATTATAGCCTCCGTTCAATTGGTGCAGATTTACTTCGGGTCATATTAATGGCGTTTGGAACTATCATTGTACCTATTTATCAATTAAGTTGCCGATGATTGTGTAAGATCCCTTTATAAATGAATTAAACGTAATATCTTAATTTAACAAAAAAAAAATTTCATAATTACGTCTAGATCGGTTTAATACCAAATAAAAGGATTAATAAATCCCCCCTTTTTTAATAAGGGGGTCATCAACAGGAAAGATTATTTATACGAGATTTTTAAAAATACATTTTCTTACTAAATGCTCTGTCTCAAGGAATTAAATCGTCTTTGATTCGATCTGATCTTCTTTACTGCTTTAATCAAACGTCATTTTTCTTACCCAATCGGGATATAGTCTTCGCAAGCATATTACGAAATGCAAATCTAATCTAATCA
>NC_051409.1:40027086-40027310 GCF_015228065.2 Penaeus monodon | reverse complement strand
ATTATACAAATAATTTCCGATTCTATGAACCAATCCCAACTGCGTTAATTATTTCGGATAAGCTGCTTAATTTGCGTTTTTTTTTTCTATAAAGATATGTCGTAATCACTGTAATATTTATCGTTTTCTTTACGTTTATATGTTTCGTTATTTAAATTAAAACTACTAAGCAATATTGTCGATTAAAGCAATGTATTTTAGAGGTCGTTATGGAAATAAATGTC
>NC_051409.1:40026437-40026848 GCF_015228065.2 Penaeus monodon | reverse complement strand
ATCAAAAGTCTTGGTTGTGGAATTGTTTAAATTTGTCACATTATTTTTTTTTTCATTTCATTTCCTTAATCATTTTACCTAATCAGTTTACGTATGAAACCATTAATTTCCTTTTGGCTACACATTAGTAGTTAGATTTCTTGAGGGATTTCCATTAATCCCTTACTTCTCATTAAAAATATATATGTGTCACATTATTAAATAAGGATAATCCTTCCTCAAAGGTTTCTTAATCTAGGTTTCGTAATCCCCTTTGAAACCTCCCCATGTTGGAAAAGTGAATACTAATAACATTTCATAAAACTTTACCAACAGTATATCATTACGACAGTTATCAGTGAGCTAATACAAGTGTCTTCGAATTTTTTGGGATTATTGCAGTTTCTTTTATTCTGTCAACGTAATTAAGCA
>NC_051409.1:40026099-40026405 GCF_015228065.2 Penaeus monodon | reverse complement strand
TAACAGTATAGCATTGTTGTCGATACGAGTGCTAATATTATTCAAAGCTGCTTGGATTACTGCACATTCACCCTATATTTAATTCTACCTAAATAACCTCAAACGTCATTTAAGAAATATTATTATTCTGGATTATTCTAATAACAGTTGAACATGTCAGGATTCACTTCTAAAGTTCTAATTCCACCTCGACCACTGATTGAGGCGGCTCAGCCAGCCACCTGTAGTGAAAATATAACTTTGGATTTAATTCTGAGTAAATTCTGACTCTCATCGCTGAGAGGAATTGAATGCCAGGCCACGAAG
>NC_051409.1:40025680-40025989 GCF_015228065.2 Penaeus monodon | reverse complement strand
TGCGAACGATTGTTTTGAGAAAAATAATCAATAAATAATGGAAGGACACGGAAATATAATAAAAGGGAGAATATCGCTATAGCTAATAAAAATTTAACATAATGATATACCACAAACTAGAAGAAATGTGCGCCATTTTCTATTGATAGAATAACACTTTTTAAGACATTTTATTTTTCAATTACAAAACCCAATAATCTTTTTTTTTTTAAGTACAAACTTACAAAGAATACGAATCCCACAATGCAATATTCAAACAATCACCGTCAACAAACGAACAAGCAAACGAGTGAAAATCTAATCGTCTCA
>NC_051409.1:40024983-40025632 GCF_015228065.2 Penaeus monodon | reverse complement strand
ATTCCTTTTTAATCACTAGCGGAAAACCGGTTCGGAGTCACCTTATTAAGACACTTTCATCGCCGTAAAATCGCTTTAATCGCCGCGTTTCCGTCTCACTATCTGCTAATTTCAACAAAATCTACGATTCCAAAGTTTTCGGATAATATTACATCACTCTTTAAAGTCTCAATTCACTCTATTTCGGTTGGAAAAGTTTTTCTTTCGCGAAATAAAAACAATCAAATTGTTTTAATACTTTAGGTTCTAATGATATCAGATATTCCGTATTTTCTCTTTTATATAACTTATGGTGGATTTTCTTTCACTTTATCCACAATCTTTTGCTCATTGTTTGAGCTGCAAACTCGAGTGACATGAACCATAATTTAATGCGTTAATTTGCCGATTTATGACCAATGATATCTATCAAGGTCGTGCCAATCAGTGCTGAGTAGTTGATCACTCTACGGTAAATAAACCCTCTTTTCACTATAGAATGACTGAAACTATTGATATATAGATGATTATAGAAAGTTTGAGGTCTGTATATGATTCGCCTGATTTGATTGCATTTATATAAATTGTCTTCATCTAGATTTATAATTTATTTAATCTCATATCGTAGCACATTTCAATAATCTTCATTGGATATTTTTTTACGATCGTA
>NC_051409.1:40024431-40024938 GCF_015228065.2 Penaeus monodon | reverse complement strand
AGATAGACAGATATAGATATGTGTGATTGTTTTACTTTTTTCTTTCTTTTTATAAGCTGTTTATCAGTAAATTACTGAACTTCCTTTATCATCTTTTCTCATCCCGAAGATCAATATTTGAAACAAAGCCATTTTTCAAATAAGTAAAAAAAAAAAAAATACATCTATCTATAAATCTCGTTATCAAATAAAATAAAAAAATCTAAAAGTAAGATTTATTAAAATCCTTTAAAACCTTTTCAATTAACGCCCAATATTCAATCAATCAATACCATGTGTCTACTGCAAAACAACGAAAATTATGTTACTATAAGTTTTTTTTATCTTCTTGGTAGATTGGTGATAATTGATAAGAGGTTTACCTTTTGTTCATGATAAATTGATAATTAAGATATTGGTGATGATAATTATTTGATATACAGCGATATTATTCAGATATGTAAAAGTTATTCAAAGATCAACATCCTCTCGAGTTCAGTTTCATCTATATATAAAGAGAGAGACGGA
>NC_051409.1:40023761-40024065 GCF_015228065.2 Penaeus monodon | reverse complement strand
TGAATAAATACAAGCGCAAACATTACTCGTGAAATTATAATGATTCTATTTCATCTTTGAACTGTCCTAATCAGCGTGTTTATATAATTGTTGTGAAAACACGTCTTTGTTTAGTTTTAATTTCTCGCGTGAAAATAATGAAATGAAAGCATTTACTCTGAATGAAATCAAATTCGATGATGATATACTGAATATAATCTGATGAGATGGAATAATAATTTGAATAAATTATATAGGAAATTAAAGATCGAATAATATCTGAACAAATCAAAGATCTAGGGGGGGGGTAAAAATAAAGCTCCAA
>NC_051409.1:40023412-40023605 GCF_015228065.2 Penaeus monodon | reverse complement strand
GATGATGATTTGTCTGCGACCCGAATCTTCCGCCGTAGATAAACAAGAAAAGATTAGAGATTAGCTCTCTGAAAGGGACTGGATTTCGCTCTGGGTTTCTAAGCTGCTACGGAACAAAGGGAGAAGGAAGGAGAAGAGGATCGGGAGTTAAAATGGAAGGAATTGAATTAATAATTAATAAAAAGGAAGGAAG
>NC_051409.1:40023041-40023346 GCF_015228065.2 Penaeus monodon | reverse complement strand
AAAAATCAAATCAAAAATGGTAGAAAGCAGAGAGAAAC
The DNA here is from genome assembly GCF_015228065.2 of Penaeus monodon. Lineage (NCBI taxonomy): Eukaryota > Metazoa > Arthropoda > Malacostraca > Decapoda > Penaeidae > Penaeus > Penaeus monodon. Next base: position 40,023,308 of record NC_051409.1, on the reverse strand, counting down.
AAAGAAAAAATCAAATCATGAGAGAAGCTGACGGTTTAATGATGAGATGTAAATGGAATAAAAAGGCGAGTGATAAACGAGATAGAAATAAAAGCATTAGGAATATCAATAACACGAATCATAAATATAAACAAATTGGTTGGACGAAATCTCTCACACTTTTATACAGTTGTGGTACATATTTCACTCATTTTAAAGCATCGTTTTTTATCCTCATTCAAAACATTTTCTATTGCTTTTTATGAAACAGAAAAAAGGCAAGTTGGC
>NC_051409.1:40022787-40022889 GCF_015228065.2 Penaeus monodon | reverse complement strand
TAAAAAAAAATCCCCCCGTTACATCGCCAACATTAAACAACACACAAAAAACATAGAGGAAAAAACACCAAAAAAAAATTAGTTTGACCAAATGAGACACGC
>NC_051409.1:40022657-40022768 GCF_015228065.2 Penaeus monodon | reverse complement strand
TTATACAAGTCATCAGCCGGTTTTATGTTTGTCTTCTTGCCATAAAGTTTATGTGTGTGAAATCAAGGGAAGGGAACCAGTGTTCTTTCAAGCCAGCGCTTGTTAAAGTCG
>NC_051409.1:40022230-40022308 GCF_015228065.2 Penaeus monodon | reverse complement strand
CTTCTCTTTTTTTTATTAATTTCATTTTTATTTGTGACTGGGAGGAATTTTAGCTGGTGTTGACAAAGGCAGCAACAC
>NC_051409.1:40021895-40022197 GCF_015228065.2 Penaeus monodon | reverse complement strand
ATTACACACGTGAGACTGAAATTGGTTTAATCTTCACGGTATTGACATTAGAGTTAGACTGAAATGGTTTAATCTTAACAATAACATTATCCTTACTACCATTACCTTTGCTCTACTGCCATTTTTATTTTAGATTCCTTTTTCATCAAAACATCATCAAAAGAATTGCAATCACTTTTAGCGTAACTTTTTTCACGTTTTTTCAATGCTATTAATACAGTTCTTATCATGATACTCAACATTACGATAACCATCACTCTTTCTAATGCAGTCACTTAAATCAATCTACAACATATCTCACT
>NC_051409.1:40021614-40021876 GCF_015228065.2 Penaeus monodon | reverse complement strand
CACCCACGATAAAATAATTTAATCGTTTATTTAACTCGACATGGGAACTTACCTCCAAACTCGCCGCTAAAATCTCATCCATTCATATAACGAAAACGAAGACGAGCACGAACAACAAACTCCTAAAATATGGAAGCAGCGGCTGTTTTACATACGAGACACAGAAACTAGAAGTTGTACTCGACGCGGATAATATTTCTGTGGGTTATATCTCTGGCGGAATTCATCAGCGTGGCGGGGTTTCATCTTGGAGTGTGGACGA
>NC_051409.1:40021102-40021175 GCF_015228065.2 Penaeus monodon | reverse complement strand
CTTTACATGTCAGTATGAAAAAGAGATATCATTTTTTTTGCGAGAGTAAAAGTCAAAAGATAAATATGTAAAT
>NC_051409.1:40020894-40021057 GCF_015228065.2 Penaeus monodon | reverse complement strand
AGAGTAAAGTGTTGCTTTTACCTTCCCTTCTGTCACTGACGTTCATCGCAAAATTATTCAGTTTAAAAATTTCATCATTAATAAGTGATTGCGCCGTAGGATTTATTTTTCTATTGTCAAGACCACTCCTTTGATTTGACGCTGAACGTGAGTAATCTGGTAA
>NC_051409.1:40020782-40020857 GCF_015228065.2 Penaeus monodon | reverse complement strand
GATGTAATGCATGTTTGAAATTTTCTTTTCCCCAAAATGCTTGTCTTAAATGATTTGAGTGGTGGGTTAGGTATA
>NC_051409.1:40020197-40020432 GCF_015228065.2 Penaeus monodon | reverse complement strand
CCCCCCAACCATACACTCCGCCCGCACATTCACTTCTACCTCACAGCGTCGGACAAACACATTAATGGATTAATTGAAGCTGCGAGAAAGCTAGGTGTATTGACAGTCAGTGTCGCAAGATGTCTTCGGGGAGATGGCAATTCCGACTTTATTGGCAGGTATACACAAGGTCGGAAATCGGGTGCAAGAGGGTAGGGAGATGATCTTACCTAATCTTACTGAAAGGATCAATGTG
>NC_051409.1:40019896-40020112 GCF_015228065.2 Penaeus monodon | reverse complement strand
GGCAAGGAGGAGGAGAGAGAACGAAAAAGGCGGTAGATTTGAAGGATTTCGAATTAGGTCCGAGATGTGTACGTGTTGATATGATAAGATATATGACTACATTCATACACACATATACGCACATGTCCACAAACGGGTATGGACTATGATCAAATATAGTTATTTAACAATATTGCTACTAAAATGTTAATATCACTACCTTTCCGTATAAAATAG
>NC_051409.1:40019431-40019568 GCF_015228065.2 Penaeus monodon | reverse complement strand
AAATAAATATACAAAACATATAAAAAAAATCCTTCATCTGTGAATATATCAATTAAATCATATAACCCTCCAGTTTATTGACCCAATGTACATGCACCCTGCCCGCGAATTTTGTTTATCAATCACCTAAACCAGTT
>NC_051409.1:40019001-40019194 GCF_015228065.2 Penaeus monodon | reverse complement strand
CCCACGACTCCCAGTGACAGACTTTGAGATGATAAAATTACACAAGATAATCGATGCAAAATTTGGTAATTCCGTTTTCCCCAAGATTACTGGATAACTGGAATGTTTACCGATATTGTGAATGCAGCACTTGGATTTCAGTAATAGTCGCGCACTGTACCTACATTTACGTATACAAGTATAAGTGGTTCAA
>NC_051409.1:40017548-40017824 GCF_015228065.2 Penaeus monodon | reverse complement strand
GAAGAGAACAAAAAAGGCGGTAGTTTTGAAGGATTTCGAATTAGGTCCGAGATTTTACGTGTTGTATGAAAAAGATATATGACTAAAATTCATACACACATATACGCACATGTCCACAAAAGGGTTTTGGACTATGATAAAATTTATAGTTTTTTAAAACAATTTGCTACAAAAAATTTTAATATCATACCTTTCCTTTAAAAAAATATTTATCGTTATCATTAAAAACTTAATTATACTTTTTCCCTTTATTATTATCGTGCCCTGTTCTATAAG
>NC_051409.1:40017452-40017524 GCF_015228065.2 Penaeus monodon | reverse complement strand
CATAGAATAGTTTTTTCCCTTCTTGTAATAAAAATTTTTTTTTTTTTTTCCCAAGTTCATAAAAAAAAGAAA
>NC_051409.1:40017136-40017276 GCF_015228065.2 Penaeus monodon | reverse complement strand
AAAAATTATACAAAACATATAAAAAAAACCCTTCATTGTGAAAAAATCAAAAAAAACATAAAACCCCTCCAGTTTATTGCCCAAAAGTACATGCCCCTCCCCGCGAATTTTTTTTATCAATCCCCCCAAAAACCATTTTC
>NC_051409.1:40017017-40017090 GCF_015228065.2 Penaeus monodon | reverse complement strand
TTTAATATAAACTCAAGTAAACCAACCCAACAAAAGGGGTTTTTATAAAGATAAGTTTTAACGGAAAGAAAAG
>NC_051409.1:40016677-40016920 GCF_015228065.2 Penaeus monodon | reverse complement strand
GGGGAGGGAGCGAGAAGGTAAAAAACCCACGACTCCCAGGACAGACTTAAATGGATAAAATACAAAAGATAATCGATCCCAAAATTTTTTAATTCCTTTTTCCCAAAGTTAGGGAAAATGGAATGTTTTCCCAATTGTTTAATGCAGCACTTGGATTTCAGTAATAGTCGCGCACTGTAAAGTACTTTTTGTATTCAAGTATAAGTGGTTCAATAGGTAAAAAGATTAACAAATAAATAATTA
>NC_051409.1:40015961-40016050 GCF_015228065.2 Penaeus monodon | reverse complement strand
TTTTTGCGTGTGTTTGTTTGAGAGAGAGAGAGAGTGGGGGCGACTAATTTTCATTTTTTATTTGCATTCTTATTTCCAAAAGGGGTTTT
>NC_051409.1:40013705-40014041 GCF_015228065.2 Penaeus monodon | reverse complement strand
GGGGAATGCGTACTGCTTCCAAACAATTCCCTGCAAACTTGGCCCAGAAGAATCCTGATTTTACATCAAGTTGGAGAATTTGTTTTGCTGCGAAACTTAATCAGCCACTTTAACCGCTTTACCTGAAATGAGACAGTTCTTTAATCTCATTGGTCGATACAAATGTTGCTCTGCCGGTGCTTTAACGTGATTGGTTCCTTTAGCCGTAGCGGAATAACGTGATTGGTTCACAGGGGGCTCCGAGCGCTAACGTGATTGGCTGTTAAAGATTTGTTGGCCTAACGCGATTGGTCACCGAGAAAATCAACACAGAAGAAATACCCGACCATTTCCTCC
>NC_051409.1:40013471-40013643 GCF_015228065.2 Penaeus monodon | reverse complement strand
CCCTTTTCAGAATCGCGAATGAAATCAGTTGTTTGTTTTCTCGTGAGAGGATTTACTGATGAAGGAAAGTTCACGAGTTTTAAACAACGCACGAACTCAGGCACCCATGTTTTCCAGAAGGAAAGTAGTTCCGATACATATTTTTTAGTTACTCCATTACCGGGACACTATA
>NC_051409.1:40012894-40013426 GCF_015228065.2 Penaeus monodon | reverse complement strand
TTTTAAAGTAAAGTTAAGGTATTAACAACAATGCAGCGGCGAATGGTACTGCGCCTGATACTGTCAAGTGAAATTGCAATAATATCATTCACTGTGTACGTATGTTCATCTTGTTTAATTGCATTCTATTGCAGTAATGAGATTTGAATACAGTATCAACAACGGATTACTTTGTGTTCACGAACTCCGTTTGGGAACTTGCACTAAGTACATTGCACATTAATGGTAACTTATGATAGTGTATTGCGAGGCTAATAATAAATAGTGAAGTTAGATTTTAAGAAAGAAAGTAGAAATATCAATCAAAATTCATGTTCAATAATTTAGTCAAATTCATCTGTAGCATATAATATGTATGCCTACATACATAATTTCCAGAAATTAACCTAGCTATCTATGCAACAAAAAGGGTTCAGTGGCACAAACCTCTGCCATCACCCCTCCCCTCAAAAAAATAAAGAAAGAAAGATTTTCTTTTTTTTAAATGAAAGTACGTAAGTTTCCTTGTACATCTAATCGGTGTCATCAACAT
>NC_051409.1:40012535-40012831 GCF_015228065.2 Penaeus monodon | reverse complement strand
CGAAGAGAGAACAATTTATCGCCATCAATAACAGATAATCCTCCTGTAGAAAATGTAATTACTCATATGTCACATACACAACAAAGTTCTCATAACATGTAACTATATACTTAAATTAATGATACCATATACTGTACAAAAAACATTCAAAAACTGCATCATGTTACACACTTATTCACGTTGTATATAATAAGCCCAATAATGATGATATAATAAAAAATATATATTTCTCGGTAATGTTGCTAATGATATGTAATTGTCAATGAAACCACCACCATTTTCTTTTCTCTTGTGAA
>NC_051409.1:40011956-40012228 GCF_015228065.2 Penaeus monodon | reverse complement strand
GAGGGAGAGAGAATCAGAGCCGATATGAAACGCCGCCAAACACAAATTGCGACCCAAAGATCACTACAAACCTCAGTCAAAAAATCTTTCCCTTTGTCGTCTCTCGAAATGCGGCTCGAGCCTGTGTTTTCGATCATTCCTTAAGAATATTTTAAGACACAGGCCTTGAAGAAAAAAAAATTCTCCTTACTTAAAAATGAAGAGCACATTAACTGTATCTAGTGACTCAACAACTTATTGTCTGTTTCCTATATTCATTGATAACAAAGTAC
>NC_051409.1:40011395-40011688 GCF_015228065.2 Penaeus monodon | reverse complement strand
AGCATTATCAAGGAGTACAGTTTCGTAACTCATAACTTTCCATTACGGCCGAGTTTAGATTACCTCATGACTGGACATAAAGGCGATTTTTCCAGTGGTTTGCCGTGCTTGTTGGACCTTATTTTCCCTCGAGTTTTCGGGCACAATAGGACAAGTCGAGCGTGCGATAACAGTTTAAGGAGTCGCCAAGACGTTTGTGTCTGTGTGCGAATATGTATGTCTGTATCAGCGTTGTCCTGTCTTTTATATCGTGGGCTACACTTTTATGCCGTCGTCAGCGCTTTTTATCTCGC
>NC_051409.1:40010936-40011115 GCF_015228065.2 Penaeus monodon | reverse complement strand
GCACGCACGCACGCACGCATTAATCACAAATACACTCAAGACAACCGATTTTGAGAGATTAGGACTTCGTTAACACATTACCAGTGACGTAAGCAGCTCAGGACTCGAGCAAAGGGCAGTCGATATATCCCAGGGTTTTTGCGCCGGTTCTTGGGTATAGTCGTCCCCTTCCTTTGGGG
>NC_051409.1:40010159-40010323 GCF_015228065.2 Penaeus monodon | reverse complement strand
CGCGCGTGTGTGTTAAGCCAATAGTTTCTGGGAGTCCATGATGCAGTACCACTAAGGGCTCATACGTGGCTGTATAACCATATATAATTTTTATGGATAGACACGGGAAGGCTTTGCTGGTGCTCACGTTATATGCAGTTGCAGCAGTGAAGGGCAATATGTAG
>NC_051409.1:40008993-40009840 GCF_015228065.2 Penaeus monodon | reverse complement strand
AGTCATTTCTGTCACTCATGTCCAGATTTAACATCAACTGGTCAGTACGACTAACCACTTGCATTGTTGACTGTATCATCACCAGACATTTATTGGTAATTTTATCACTAGCATCATCTTTCCTAAGATTAAAGTTGTCATTGTACCCGAGAGATAACTGAGCTTACGTGAGTTCCCCCACAGGACGGGAAGAAAGCAAAAAGAAAACGGGAACAACAGAAAAGAAAATCGGAAGAAAGCAAATACAAAACAGGAACAACGGAAAAGAAAACGGGGAATAATGCATGAAGAAAACGCGAACAAAGGAAAAGAAAATCGGAAGAAAGTAAAAAGAAAATGGGATAAACACAAAAAAGAAAACGGGAAAAGTGCAAAAGTGGAAGACAGCAAAAAGTAAAACGGAAAGAACGCAAGAAAACCGGAAAATGCAAATAGAAGACAAGAAGGACGCAAAAAGAAAAATGGAAAGAATACAATAAGAAAATCGGAAATTTTTAAAAATGAAAACTGGAAAAAGGCAAAAAGAAAATGGGATGAGCGCAGAAAAGAAAACGCCAAGAATGCATAAAAGAAAAAGAGAAGAAAGCAAAGAGAAAAAGACAAAGAAGCAAAAATAAAGAGACCGAAAAATAGCAAAAAAAAAAAAGAGAGAGAGAGAGAAAGGAAAAAAAACGAAAAAGAAAACCGGAACAAAGCAAAAAGAAAACGGGAAAAAAACAAGAACGGCAACTTGGAACGGAGGTCACTGGGTATTAAAAGACGTCGGCCGGAACGTGACGGTTATACATTCCCGGAGCCGAGGCTTTTGTGCCAGACAGAGCGAACGGCCGGATTATATACTGTAAAC
>NC_051409.1:40007991-40008110 GCF_015228065.2 Penaeus monodon | reverse complement strand
CTAAAAAAGTGGATTTCACTTGCAAGGGAGAAACTAACAATTGATTAAGAAATAACAGCCCTCTTAAAAAAAAATACACGTAAAATGACAGAGAAAGAGGAACAAATAATGATAATGAT
>NC_051409.1:40007725-40007825 GCF_015228065.2 Penaeus monodon | reverse complement strand
ATTGGCGGAAGCGAAAGGCAAAGCCCCGGACCTTCGACAACTCTCAACATGTTTCGACTTGCGAGGAATTTTCAGGGCCATTTGCCAAATTTTGCCGACG
>NC_051409.1:40005382-40005654 GCF_015228065.2 Penaeus monodon | reverse complement strand
GTAATGAGCATAGAGGAGATTAAGGTATGAGGAACAGAAGAAAGAGAAAGAAAGGCCTAAAGGAAAGGGATAGAGGGTAGGAGACAAAGATAAGAGATAGGAGCTAGGGATGGAGGACAGGGATAGCGGACAGCAATAAAGAGTAGGGAACAGGGACAAGGATAAAGGGTAGGGAACAGGGACAGGGATAAAGGGTAGGAGAGGGGGATAGGGATAAAGAATATGGAACAGGGACAAGAATAAAAGGGCAGGGAACATGAACAGAGATAAAT
>NC_051409.1:40005164-40005301 GCF_015228065.2 Penaeus monodon | reverse complement strand
AGAGAGAAAGCAATGCCTGAGTGTATGTGCGGATTGGCCTGTTGCCAGCTCTCTCCTGGAAGGCAAAGCGGGACGGATCTCAAAGCTGGAAGGGTCGCGGAAACAACTTCTAGAAGCTTATCGAACGTCTTAGAGTT
>NC_051409.1:40003873-40003974 GCF_015228065.2 Penaeus monodon | reverse complement strand
TAGCATTTTTCGTCTTTTTATCATCATATTTTTGCTGGCACATTGTTCATGGATTCTTGGAACGGAAGGTTCTCGAATGTCGCATGAGATCATTAAACGTT
>NC_051409.1:40003006-40003504 GCF_015228065.2 Penaeus monodon | reverse complement strand
ATAATATGTTTGACTGTAAAATATTGATAATCTTAGGCTAATATGTTCGTTTAAAGACGGTGGGTAGTATTTCATTTCTTTGATAACAATAAAAAATATTTAAGAAAAAAGTAATTATAAATAACGTTTAGATGAAAATTTTTACTTTATTTTATTTTATTTGTAAAGCTCGTAGCAAAGTTGGTATTTATAGAAGACATTTAAATTTAGGATGTTTTTAAAGACGAAGGAACGAATTTTAAAAAAAAATATAATAGTTTAATGGGATTATACTATTAGAAATACAATCAATCTTTTGCTTTTATAAGGTCAATTACTGAATATCCTTTCCGTCAATGTCAAGTTTTTAAATTTCATTTTTTATATGGACAAGCAGTCTTACAACTATTTGCAGAAGGCTGAGATTCTTCTCATTTTGAAAAGAAAATTTAATTTACATTTCATACCAATGGCGATTAAAAACGGAAATGAATACACTGATACTGAATATGTAAATTT
>NC_051409.1:40002589-40002790 GCF_015228065.2 Penaeus monodon | reverse complement strand
CGTACAATCTTCCTCACCGGCATGATCGGAAAAGTAATATTTACGAAGGAATGAGACTACACCTTCGAGTACTGAACAGTGTTAAAGATTTAGACCAGAAACCTTACAACGCAATTTAAATCATTTACTCTGCTTATTTCCTTGTTTTCATATATTTATTGTAGCTATTGCCCTTCCGTTTCCTTATGTCGTTTTGTTTTT
>NC_051409.1:40001668-40001813 GCF_015228065.2 Penaeus monodon | reverse complement strand
TCCCTTCGCCGTCCTTTCGAAAAGCAGGAGCCTCGCGAGAGAGTCCTGGAAGGCTGCCCAGCATCTTAGAAGGAATTTGCAGAGGGAAGCCAGTGTGTGCGCGCGAGAAGGTCGACTCTTCCGGAAAATTGCAGTGTCACAAAAA
>NC_051409.1:40000924-40001243 GCF_015228065.2 Penaeus monodon | reverse complement strand
CGCAAAGATAGCGAAAAAGTATCCTGCAGGATCTGTGAAAACGTGTGAAAGGCTGAAGGAAGGTGTTGATTCTCCTCGAAGACGCCGGAGGAGATAAGGGAAATAACTGTCGCGCCTTCGGAATAGGTCGGGCGGCTTAGCTGATAAGGAGATCTGACGCTGAATGAAAACGGAGAAAAAAAAAAAATAGAAACAACCTTATACTGGTAAGGAATAAATTAAATAATAAATAAATGTATAATTAAAATAGAAATAAAATTAAGGAGAATTATAAAAAAAAATAATAAGCAACTGGATAAAAAAAAGAAAAAATTGAATG
>NC_051409.1:39999752-39999866 GCF_015228065.2 Penaeus monodon | reverse complement strand
ACGTTGGTCTTACCCGGGAACCGAGCCTTGAGGTTGGTCCCAAAAGAAAAAGGAAAAGTGAACCCCGCGCCGGGGGAAGGGAAAAACTTGGAAAAATAAGGGCACACATGGAGT
>NC_051409.1:39999341-39999408 GCF_015228065.2 Penaeus monodon | reverse complement strand
TGATTTTATCCTTTATCAATTTGCAGTTCCGAGCTCCCAATGGCTTTTAGTTTTCGCTTTTTCTATT
>NC_051409.1:39998893-39999125 GCF_015228065.2 Penaeus monodon | reverse complement strand
AGAAAGAGGAGAGAAAGCGAACGAGAAAAAAACGAAATATAAACTTAAATAAAAACATAAATATAGAAGTAATTCAAAACACGTAAACATAATGCAAGACAGAAAAGACAAAAAAAAAATAATAAAGAAAGAAAGAAACAATAACAAAATAGAAACAGAAAAAGGATATTAATATAAGCTTCAATACGACCCGGATTTAACGTGACCGCCGGGTTCATGCGATGCCGTGAAT
>NC_051409.1:39998120-39998199 GCF_015228065.2 Penaeus monodon | reverse complement strand
CCGAAGATAATATTTTTAAAAATACGAACCATAAAAGAAAGGAAGAGAAACAAAACGCAAGGAATGAAACAGACCCTGT
>NC_051409.1:39997852-39997999 GCF_015228065.2 Penaeus monodon | reverse complement strand
CGAGGAATAAAGTACTATCTATCCCTTTATCCACCTTGGCCGCCCACACCTCACCCTCGATGACGCCCGCGGGTTCATAACTCGGTCTTTCCTCGATCATAACTCGGCGCCTGCACGTCCTCAGAGGGGTGGGGGTGGGGGGTAGTA
>NC_051409.1:39996918-39997509 GCF_015228065.2 Penaeus monodon | reverse complement strand
CCCAACACATACATACCCAACCCCAAAAATACCAAAACCCCCCCAACCCCCAAAATTTAAAACCCCCAACCCACAGGCCCCCATACCAAAAAACCCAAACCCACATGTCACATACCCAACCCCAAAACCCACATATTTAACACCCAACACACCACCCAAATACACATATTCACCCACCCCACTCTCCCACCAACCCAAAAACCCCAACCCCCTACCCAACACCCCCCCAACACCCCCCAACCCCACCCCCTTTAAAACCCCCACAACCCACATACCCCCTCCCTAAAAACCCCCCCCCCCCAAACATATCACTCCCCAACACCCACACCCACAATTCCCAACCCAAACCCACCCCTAAAACACCCCATAGTCCAAAACCCCCAACAAATCCCCTTTGAAAAACCCCTTTTTTCCAGAAGGAAATTAAAAACCAAAATGGCTTTTAACACTTTTACATGCAGTCTTTTTGTTTTATAAAATGTTTTTCCTTTTTCTTTTTCTTTAGTCAATGTTTATTCAAAGTCCCTGACATTTTTTTAGTGATACTTTTTTAAGTACCCAATAATGAAAATATTTATAATAATTATAATA
>NC_051409.1:39996566-39996739 GCF_015228065.2 Penaeus monodon | reverse complement strand
AAATAATTTTATTTTATATTATATAAAAAAAAAATTAAAACTATTTTAATTTATTTAAATTTTACTTAAAATTGATTTTATATTTATTTTTTTAAATTTTAATATAAACCCATTTTTAAAAAAATAAAAATGTATAAAAAATATAAATAAAAATTTTTTTTTATTTTTTTAAA
>NC_051409.1:39995941-39996506 GCF_015228065.2 Penaeus monodon | reverse complement strand
ACAATATATTTTAATTTATAATTTATATAAAAAAAAAAATTTAAATATTTTAATCTCAAAATTTCAAAATTTTTTTTAAACTTTTACCAATTGTTTTATCTTCTTTATTTTCTTTTTTATTAGCATTTAAAGCGCACTATAGCAGTCAGCCTGAGGCACAACCGCTCGCACCTGATACACCAAGCACTTTATTTTTATTAAAAGCTAGTTGCTATTTTAAATACAATATTGTATAACGTAAAGGGCAATCTATCCTCGCTTTAGGAGAAAGACAAATTTGTTTATCCCTTTTTTTCTATCTTATTTTTATAAACGAAATTACCCAGTGCAAAATTTCACTTTAAACAAATATATTCCCATAAACCTCCACCATCAAAGTAATTCAATACAAACACTTCAAAGACAAAAACTGCAGTGGCCAATCATAATCGTTGTTACAAACGGTCTCGGCTTCTGTTACTACGAGGCTCACTATAACAGTGTTGCCAACTATCTGTCAGATTCAAGGATCACAGATGTTTCATTAGGAGTGAAGTTGGCTATACCTGTTGGGAAAGTCTATCTC
>NC_051409.1:39994123-39994394 GCF_015228065.2 Penaeus monodon | reverse complement strand
TTTCTTTTTCATATATGAATAAACAACTTGACTCTTGGAGTCGAATAATGAAAAGAAAAAAAAAGAAAAAAGCATATATATCATGGCTGTCAGGCATCTGTCACAACGCATGTCAAGATTATTTTTTCTTTTAAGATTCAAGAAAGGGAAATAAAATTTATCAATGTTTATGAATAAGAAAAGGAATAAAGATAGCGAGCGATAATTATTGAGATGAGAACTAATATTTAGTAGACGGAGATGAAAGGAGGAAGAGAAAGTAAGGATTACA
>NC_051409.1:39993186-39993256 GCF_015228065.2 Penaeus monodon | reverse complement strand
GCGGGGTAGGCCGAAGAGCCGAGAAGGAAAAAGAGGATGACCCGAGAGAAAGAAAAAAATAATAAATTAA
>NC_051409.1:39992920-39993103 GCF_015228065.2 Penaeus monodon | reverse complement strand
AACCTACGATGAAGAGGACCGTGGGTGGGGGGGGAGGATAACAGTGACAAATGAGCTGACTTCGAGAAAATATATAGGCCGAAGTCCGGGACGGAGCCAACAAATAATATAGGCCGAAAATATAGGCCGAAGTCCGAGACGGAGCTAACAAATTAGTTATACATTTTCTATACTTTCTGTAGC
>NC_051409.1:39990640-39991305 GCF_015228065.2 Penaeus monodon | reverse complement strand
ACTCTCTAATCTTAAAACGGAAAATCTTGAAACCGAACATTTTATTTTGAAATCGACAAAGGAGAAAGATTTCAAGCCTCGTTAACTTCTGATAATTTTTTGGAAAAAAAGTGAAATATGAAGATTAGAATCACCATGGCAACTGCTGGTGGATGACACGAGTAATAAATATACTGTATAATAAATTTCTGTTTCGTATTATATGTATGTAATCAAAATACACATGATATTATACCTCAGAGCAACAAAATCTTAGTGTGGATATCTACTTGGTCATCCTTATCATCTTTTCAGCTAAACACTGAAGTACTTTGCACCAAACCCACTAAAATGTAATGCGCCGCATTTCATCATTCCAGAGTGGAAAAAAAACTATAGCTGATTACAGAAAAGAAGGACGGAAGCCAGATAATTAAATGCCAAGATATAGTTGAATAGGGAATAACAAGAGGATTAAGAAGAAGATATAATAGAGAAAATAGAATAAGGGTGAAACGGGATACGAAGGATGCTGGTTCGATAATTCTGTGATGTTTAATGCCACCCTTTGGGATCAAGTTATCTAGCGCTTCCCTATTTTGAGGAGAACGAAATCTATACTCTTGTAGCGTAATGGTTTAACAGAATGACCAAAATATTCTACAAAACAAAAGGCTTATTTGCGA
>NC_051409.1:39989738-39990600 GCF_015228065.2 Penaeus monodon | reverse complement strand
CATGTGGGAAAGTACTCAACGCAACAGGGAAGAAAAAATACATATTTTTCAGAAAAAAAGCAGGTGAGAATCATGAAGCAAATCCCAAATGCAGCAACAATTAGAAACATAACTGATAATCAAAGAAGTTGCAATTACCTGTCTCCTATCAGCGCCAAATATGTAGATAAAACGATTCTAGAACACACACAAACGAGGCAAAACAGCGCCATAATACAAGGTTCTCTCGGCATGTCTTTCATCGTAGAAAATGCAGATTAACGACGAGAATTGCATGTCACTAAATTTCATATTCAGGAAACAAGACGATTGTGAAAGAGCTCTGAAAACATATAAGTAATAGAATGATTCGTACATCAGAGGCGACTTTGTAAGGAGTTATCAGTAGGGAGAAAATAGAATGGTTTACTAACACCAGAAAGGGAACGAGGAAATAAAATGCAACATCCTTTTTAAAATGAAAGCATTCACTGCTTCCTTGCAAGACTTACTCTACATATGGACGACCTCCACACGACCTCCACACGACTATACAAGCAAAGATACGACCCCCCATTCTACCAGTTCATCCCAGACTTTGAAACAGTTAGAAAGACTTTCGAAAAGACTCCTTCACATAATACTTGGATCAAATTAAACACTTCTCGCTAAATCAACCGGATACCCTCCGCCTCGCAAGGTCGAAGGGAATTTTTTAGCAAGAAAGTTTCCTAATAACACTTTAGCTTTCCGCAAGACATCGTGATCTCTTTCCGCATCTTGATACTAAAATCTTTGAGCCAAAATGTAATACAAACAGATATTGTGTTCGGATTTTGTGGGTTAACGGCTTCGTGAAATAAACTCTACGGCAATATCATCA
>NC_051409.1:39989249-39989518 GCF_015228065.2 Penaeus monodon | reverse complement strand
GAACGGTCAAACGCACGTACACACACGCACACAAATTGCATGCCAGCTCAAACAAACAAAATAAATCGGGCACCTCTTGGGAATGTGTCCGAAACCATGAAAATTTTCTCTTCCCGAATTATATCCGAACATTCAAAATAATGATAATTGCAATAATAACGGATTTTGGCATTGTTCTAATCTTGATAATTATAATGTTGAGTTTCATGTTGGCTTTGTTTATTAGTGTTGATAGTGACGATGATAACGATGTGATAATATTTATTTAT
>NC_051409.1:39988816-39989078 GCF_015228065.2 Penaeus monodon | reverse complement strand
GTAATAACAATAAAAATATGATAACCATAATTTTTTATGATAGAAATAAAACACTTTTTTTTCTGACACCCTTTTTCTTCTAGAATCACGTGATATCAAACTTCTCTTAACGTCATCGATGGCTCCTAAGTCGGATTAGCTTGTCTGTCACTGGCGATCCACTCTGATTATAGCTTTAGTGGTTAGTATGGGATTTATCAAAGGGATTTATGTCTGTTTAGAATTTCTTCGTGTTTGATTGACATGTCATCAGCGAATGTAA
>NC_051409.1:39987639-39988206 GCF_015228065.2 Penaeus monodon | reverse complement strand
CCAGCACCTCTCTTACATCACCTTCTATTAACACCTAAGTTTATATTTGCTGTTGTTACGATCATCTCAAATATCTGTATTGCTTTCATCATTGGTATAATTTCCAAGACTCTCATTAACATTTTGAACATCATTTGATTAACACAGTTTAGTAAGTGCCATTCTCATCTCATTCGAAAGTTTAATGGTTATCTTGAGAAACACAAAAATACATTTTTAATTTAATTTGCCTTTGCTGTCAAGATTAGCATCTCCTTTGGGGTGAATATCTATTCATGCAACGAAATGAAAGAAAACACGCTCATATATTCATACTTGCAAACTCGCACACAAGCATTTGCAAAGATACGCGTACACATAGTGATACATATGTGCCCGGATGCAGAAAGTTACATCTGTGCGCTTAAATAAACACACACGGATACACACGCGCACGACACGTGTGTTTTATGAAATGGAATTTAATCTTTTGTTGCCTTTTTTCTGTTTAGGGGAATTTGATCCTTCTGTGAGAACGCCTTTGTGTGTGATAGAATGGGAGAAATGCTGTAGACGGTAAGTGTGCAG
>NC_051409.1:39987177-39987321 GCF_015228065.2 Penaeus monodon | reverse complement strand
AAAGAGTCAAATTACACTGCAATTGCAAGAAATACGTGATACTTTTCTTGCATTTTGGAAAGACCTTTTCAACGCAATATTGAGACCCAGCAAAGTTTATTGGAAGAGGGGGAAGGCGTGGATAAAAGGGGAGGAAAGGAATGG
>NC_051409.1:39986442-39986584 GCF_015228065.2 Penaeus monodon | reverse complement strand
CAAAACCTAGTTCGTTAAAAGTTAGTTTCGGCCAATTTAACAATCTTCAGGTTGGACGATTTTTCGGTTTGTTGTTTTTTTGAGGAAGGAATAGTAGTAAACATCACACTCAAAGGCAAGCAAGCACACACACAGATAAGTA
>NC_051409.1:39985618-39985984 GCF_015228065.2 Penaeus monodon | reverse complement strand
CCTACAAACAAAACACCTTCAGGAAAATCAAGCGCCAGCCGATTTCCTCTACCCCCCCTCCCTCTCTCCCCCCCTTATCGTCCTTATCCTTTATCCCCCCCCCCCCTCACAGTGCCCACGCCCTGCCCCTCCCCTTTCAATCGCCCCCCCACCCCAACCCCCTCTACCACCCCCATCATCTCTCCCCGCCCCTTCCCTTTCAATCGCCCCCCCCTCCACCCCCCTTTACCACCCCTCTCTTCTCGCCCCGCCCCTCCTCCTCCAATCGCTCCGCTCCGCCCACCGACACGGATCCCAGGGGCGTCATCTATCGTGGGCGTAGTGAGCTGTCCTCTATTCTATATTACAATATGTCAGCGCCCACCT
>NC_051409.1:39984119-39984602 GCF_015228065.2 Penaeus monodon | reverse complement strand
ATATCCTAACATATCATGCGTCTCAACCACGTCCCTTTCTTAGCCTGAATAGTACTCCAAGATCCACATATAATCTTATCGTAAGCTACGGCCTTATCTGCAGAGGGCCTGATAAGGAGAAATAGCCTGGGAATTAACAGCGACAAGACGAAATACGGTAAAGTTATGGAGACTTGTTTGCGGTCTGTGCTTTGAAGTCTTGTGGCGCTTGTTTGAATAGGAAAACAGACGGCGCTTGTTTGAATAGGAAAACAGACGGCGCTTGTTTGAATAGGAAAACAGACGGCGCTTGTTTGAATAGGAAAACAGACGGCGCTTGTTTGAATAGGAAAACAGACGGCGCTTGTTTGAATAGGAAAACAGACGGCGCTTGTTTGAATAGGAAAACAGACGGCGCTTGTTTGAATAGGAAAACAGACGGCGCTTGTTTGCATAGGAAAACAGATGGCGCTTGTTTGAATAGGAAAACAGACGGCGCTTGTT
>NC_051409.1:39982765-39983092 GCF_015228065.2 Penaeus monodon | reverse complement strand
AACATAAGAGCCACAACAAGAACCGCGAGAAATAAAACGAAATTTAACGTCATTTACGCTCGGCTCCTCCCAGAAGCCACAAAACAATGGCAGCGACACGGAATGAAAATTTATGGCGTGGACAGGCCTGGAGTCGATTCAGTGACCGTACGAGATCGGAGGCGGAAGGACCGCGCTCGGGCTGGCGAGAGGAAGGGCAGGAGGGAGCCGATTAAATGCCCTTGTTTGAGGACGGGGCGGGGGGGGGGGGGTATTGATTATTTTTCGTTGGTAGATGAACGGGAGGAAATGAAAACGTAGGTGGATATTGGGGGGAATGCGATAAGA
>NC_051409.1:39980389-39980613 GCF_015228065.2 Penaeus monodon | reverse complement strand
CTCCTCCTTTGCCTATTCGAGACTGAAGGACTTAGGAAGAAATTGTAGAGAAGAATTAGGGAAACCTGCAAGAACTTTGCGATAAAGAGGATAAAGAGAATGACAGAGATGGATGACAGATTTAGAAAAGAAAATGCGAGGAAAAGCTGAGGAAAATTTAGTGGAGGAAAAGAATATGTCAAAGTTGAAAATAGAGGAAATATGGAGAATTTTCTGAAAAGGGG
>NC_051409.1:39979137-39980118 GCF_015228065.2 Penaeus monodon | reverse complement strand
TCAGCAATATCTGCTTTCCGAGCTGTTAACCGTGTCACGTATATATTGGGAAAAACGGCGAAAAAAAAGGAAGAAAAAAAAGAGAAAACACTCTGACGAAGAAAATAGAAATGGTTCGATTCGAATTAAATTAATTTCGATCTTGAATACGGGGGGGGGGGGGAAACGAGAGGACGGAAGGAGGAGAAGGGGAGGGAGGAGAAGGCCAAGAGGGAGTCGGGAAAGGGGATGAAGAAGAGGAAGAAAGGGATGGAAAGAAAAGGAGGGGAGGAGGAGGAGGAAGAAAAAATGAGGAGAGGGGGGAGGAAGAGAGGAGGAGAGGGGGAGTAGGAGAGAAGAGGGGGTGAGGAAGGAAAAGAAAGGGAAAAGAGGTGGGAAAGGGGAAGAGGAAGAGGAGGATGAAAGAAGAGCAGAGGGGAGAGGAGGAGGGGAAGGAGAAGAAAGGGAAGAGAGGAGGAAGAGAAGAGAAGAGGGAGATAGAAAGGATAGGAGAGGGCAAAGGGAGAGGGGAGGGAGAAGAAAGTGGAGCGGGGGAGGAGGAAGAGATGAGGAGAGGGAGAAAGAAGAGGAGACGAGAGAGAAGAAAATGAAGAGAGGGGGGAGGAAGAGAATAGGAGAGACGGGTAGAAAGAAGACGAGAGGGGAGAGAGGGAGAAGGGAGGGAGAAGAAAGTGAAGAGAGGGGAATGAGGAAGAGAAGAGGAGAGGGGAAGGAGAGGGGAGAGAGGAGAGGGGAGAGGGTGGGAGGGGAAGGATTCAGGAAGAGTGGATATTAATTGGGAAACGGGCGTGGAGAAAAAGATTAATGGGTTGGTAATAATAGGAATAGGGGAATAAAAGGGTTGATATCTTCATTATGTGGAAAGAAATGGTGGATAAAAAGGATGAAGAGAGGGAGCTGAAAGGGGAATTTTTGGACAGGGTGGAAAGGACTCAGAAAAATATTAGCTAAAAGGAGGTTGTTGAAGTGTAAATGAATCGT
>NC_051409.1:39978509-39978807 GCF_015228065.2 Penaeus monodon | reverse complement strand
GCTGCATCATCCGTCTGCCTTCTGTAATTATATATTCTTACTGTTCTGTTCTACATCTTCCTTTATTTATCTTCTCAATTACGTGTTCCCCCATTTATCTTCTTTTCCTGTTTCCACTTTTTTTCTTATTATTTTATTTTCTCTTACACCTATTTTTTTTATCTCAGCCCCTTCCCACCCTCTTTCTTTCACCTCCTCCCAAACACCTCCGTTTTCTTCAATACGTTTCCCCAATTCCCGTTTTCTTTCACCTCCTCCCAAACACCTCCGTTTTCTTTTAATGCTCTCATCTGCGTGT
>NC_051409.1:39978385-39978462 GCF_015228065.2 Penaeus monodon | reverse complement strand
AGCCGAAGCCCGGATAATCCGGAGCAAATTAGAAGTATGGTTATCGCAAACTAAACTAGAGATTATGCAGAGTGGAT
>NC_051409.1:39977842-39977907 GCF_015228065.2 Penaeus monodon | reverse complement strand
GATGCCATTTACATATTCATAGGCTTTGCTCACAGCGATAAGATTCGAGTCAAATCTTAAAAAGG
>NC_051409.1:39977665-39977810 GCF_015228065.2 Penaeus monodon | reverse complement strand
TATATATTTAGTGAATAAGACTACATCCAAGAAGCATTTTTAAATTACACCTTTTAATGTAATCGCATCTGAGATATGTTAAATTGGGTTGGGGGCTTAGAAGAAAGGCGTTTCTCTGTTGCTCTCGAGGTCTGAATGAGGCACC
>NC_051409.1:39977334-39977540 GCF_015228065.2 Penaeus monodon | reverse complement strand
CTTTATCCCGTTTACTATTATATTGAAGTTATTTTTTCTACTGATATATTCGGTAAATTATTTGTATATCTGTTTATTTTTTGTCTCTCTTGTTTATATATCTTAGTTTGTATCGTCTGTGATTTTTTTTTTCCTCTGCTTCTCCGTCTGGAACCAAAAGGAAATATGCAAAATAATATTAAACAAAATCGTATCGACACAAAGCA
>NC_051409.1:39975608-39975889 GCF_015228065.2 Penaeus monodon | reverse complement strand
CTTAGACTTGCCGATTAGCATTACAACATCTCATTTATCAATATCCATCATACTCTTTAATCCACTTATCTCAAATATTACACCGCAAAATCACATCTATTTACATCCTAAACAACTGTTGTATCCATCTTCTTATTTACAATAAACACCGGCCTGAGATTTCGTTAGACGTGAAACCAGTGTGCAAGAGAAGGCACTTTGGCGCAGTCCTGCAGGCAAGCAAAATTCATGTGCAACTCCGGGTTCTCTTTGAGTCAACAGATTGAGTAGACAGTTCGCTA
>NC_051409.1:39974625-39975247 GCF_015228065.2 Penaeus monodon | reverse complement strand
ACAACTTGGTAGTCCTTTTTATGTGCCGAATATCTTCAGATTCCAATTTCCATTCTGCTTCTTGCTATGAACAGACTTAGCCATTAGTCCAGTGAGTTCCTCCTTGCCTCTTTACTTACATCTCGTTTTCTTTCTTCTTCTTTTTCTTCTTCTTATCTTCCTCTTTGCCTTTATTTGATTTTCTCCCCTTCTCTCTCGTCTCTCTTTCCTCCTTACTACTTTTCCTTCTCTTTTTTTCATTCACCTATTCTTTTCTCTTCCTTCTCCTTTGTTATTTTTTCTCTTACTTCATCATCCTCCCCCTCTTTCCTATCTCTCTCTTCTCCCTTCCCATCCATTTTTTATTATTTCCTTCCTCTATTTCCGGTTTTTTTCTTCCTTTTCCCTTTTTTCCTCCCTCCTCTCCTTGTTCTCCTTCTCCCCCCTTTCTTTTTATCCTTTCTTCACTTAAACCCTCTCCCCTCTCTCTCTCTTTTGCCCTCTCGCTTTCTTCCCTCTCATCCCTTTCTAATCTCTTTCTCCGTCTTCCTCACCTCCTGCATTCTTTCTCCCTTTTCATCCGATCCCCTTTCTTTGTTTTTCTTAACCCCCTCTTTCTTTCACCGTCTTATTTTCTTCTACT
>NC_051409.1:39973113-39973209 GCF_015228065.2 Penaeus monodon | reverse complement strand
GAGGAGGAGGAGTTGCCTTGTCCCTTAAAATTTCCAAAATCCTTCTTTGTCCCTTTTTCTTTTTTTGCGGGGGGGGGGGGGCATGGTGAGAGGGGA
>NC_051409.1:39972611-39972791 GCF_015228065.2 Penaeus monodon | reverse complement strand
ATGTTAGAGGGGGGAGGGGGCGGGGCGGGATCGTATCCAGCAGGTATACATCCTTGGCGCTGTATCCCCCCCCACCCCCCGCCCGGTTCCCCTCGGCCGTTCCCCGCCCCGTCGGTCTGGACAATTGCTCGGAAACTTGGCTAAACGTCTTGGATAATTGTAGCACCTCGTTACGGCAGT
>NC_051409.1:39972275-39972353 GCF_015228065.2 Penaeus monodon | reverse complement strand
GGGGCGTGGCTCAAAACAAAAAAAGAGAGAGAAAGAGGGGGGGGGGGCGGATCTTAAAACTAGAGAGGAAGAAAGTGA
>NC_051409.1:39971838-39972228 GCF_015228065.2 Penaeus monodon | reverse complement strand
CTTCTCGAGGGCACCGTCTTTGGCCTTTCCTCCCTCGGTTGCGGAAACTCGTCTTATTTGTTAATATAATCATGCCTGGGAGAAAGAGAGAAGGAAAAAAATATATGCAATAGGAATTTAGGGCGCAAGAGTGAGTTAACCCGCTCCACCTGAGACGTGCAAAGTGTCTTAAAAAGAAATTATTCGGCGGTTTACTCTCCTGCGAAAAATGCTAAGCCGTTTTCTCTCCTCGCTGTGAATTCCCGTTTTCTTTCCCCTCTTGGAATTCCCGTTTTTTTTTTCTCCTGGAATTCCCGTTTTCTTTCCCTTCCTGGAATTCCCGTTTTCTTTTCTCATAAACTTCCCGTTTTCTTTCCTCTCCCGGAATTCCCGTTTTCTCTTCTCGTGAAC
>NC_051409.1:39971653-39971765 GCF_015228065.2 Penaeus monodon | reverse complement strand
GTTAAGAGCTCGAGGGGATTAGGAAGCTTATCAACAGTGGTATGAAATTTGCATAATCCTTTTAAAAAAGAGTAGAAATCGGAAGTTTTAGGCCTCGGGGTCGGAGGCTGGC
>NC_051409.1:39970079-39970388 GCF_015228065.2 Penaeus monodon | reverse complement strand
CAATGTTTCCTCTTACCTCCCATTTTTTCCTATTCCCACGCAATGCAAACAAACGCAGCACAAAACACCGTATTGCATTTCAGCATATTGCAAGCGATAGCATTGCAAATATACCGTATCCAGTACAAATAACTCTATAGCAAATCATCGCATTGCATTTAATCTTATTGCAAATATTTGGACTGCAAATCATGATATTGGAAATCATAGCATTGTAAATCATTATATTGCAAATAGACACAATGCAAATAATTCAACAGAAGAGGATCGGATTGCAATTATTCGTACCTAGAATCACGATTCAAATAA
>NC_051409.1:39969911-39970027 GCF_015228065.2 Penaeus monodon | reverse complement strand
ATCGTACTGAACAGACTGCAAATAACCGTATTGCAATGAATAATGTTGCAAATAGCTATTTGCAAATAACGTTGTAATGAAGGCCTCATTCAAAAAAAATCACAGAAACTAAACTC
>NC_051409.1:39969572-39969771 GCF_015228065.2 Penaeus monodon | reverse complement strand
ATTTAAAAAAACTCCTTACTTACATATCATAAACAACCTCTATTTCTTAAACAACACGAACTTCCCTTAAAACAATAAAACAGCATATTTACAGTTAACTTATCCGGTAAATCTTTATTCGTTCTTTAAGAAAATATTAAATGTAAGACTACAGACACGTCACGGTCTTTTGTGAAACTGCCAATATGTTTAATTTTTG
>NC_051409.1:39968788-39968924 GCF_015228065.2 Penaeus monodon | reverse complement strand
TCTAATAATCTAATTTTCGCATCCTTCTTCAGTTCTTTTCCTATTCATCCTTTCGTTATTCTTCTCTTGTTTTGTATCACCATTTTTCCTTTACTTCTTCCTTTTGTCTTTTCTCCTTCTCCTTCCTCTATTCTTT
>NC_051409.1:39966058-39967760 GCF_015228065.2 Penaeus monodon | reverse complement strand
GTCTAGTGTGATCTTACTAATGCCAGTGTGATCAGAGTCATTCTCAGTGTAATGGGGTTAATTCCCACTGACTGATTAATCCCACGTTGGCGGATTAAGCGGAGTTTGGATTAAATCCCTTTCCTAAGGATTTGAGAGGGAATTTTTTTGTGTGGATTAAAATGCGAAGTGGAAGGTTAGGATGATTCAAAATGATTTATTTCTTCGTTTATCTATACTGTTAAGTTATTCTTTTGGTTTAGTTCATTATGAAATGGTGTGTGGAGTGATTTTTTTTTATTAGAGGTGAAATAAGGATTTCTTGGTGGATTTTAGAGCAATGTGGACGGTTAGGATTTTTCTGTTTATTTATTCAAGAGGGATTTTTGGTGAATTTCAGTGTGGTGTGGATAGGTAAGTTTTTTTTTATTATTATTATTAATCTATTCAGCTGTCTTCTATTTTTCATTTAGTATCTGTTTTTTCATTTAATTGATATGCATATAACTTTTTATCTTACTTTCTATTGATTTTATCGTTCTTTCATTGTTCATCTAACTGTTCACTTTGCTTATTCATTTCCCTCCATTCCGCTTTACATTATCGCTAATCAAATCGTTTCAAAATGAGCTGATTAAGTCCTCTGTTCTGATATCAAATCACTTCGCTCTCGTGTGATCTGATTATCCCGGAATAACTTTATCAATTCCCAACGCAAACAGTTTGGTTCGCGAATGACTTGATTACTGTTTGAAATCATGTCAGTCAGATTCTTGCCTGTGTGATTGTGATCTGACTGGCAACTCGATTAATATCTCTGCTCATATGTTTCTCTATTTATGAAACCTGCTAATTTTGATTTTCAAAGTTTGTTTGCTATTATCTCATTTCTTTACTTAAGAGATGTAGTTCTTTCGCCTAAAAATCTGCTCTTGTTTACTCTTAAAATCTTTCTGTGTCCGATATTAAAATCTTCCCCATGCTTACCCCTAAAATCTTCCCTTATTCAGTCTCATAATCTTTCTTCTTGTACACCTAAAGTCTTCACTTTCTTACCCCCAAAATCTTCCCTTCTTTACCCCTAAAATCCTCATTTCTTTACCCCTAAAATCTACCCTTATCTACCCCCGAAATATTCCCTTTTTCTAGCCCTAAAATCTTCCGTTTTCTATCCATAACGCCTTACTTATCTATTCTTCAAACGTTCCTGCATTTATCCCTAAAATTTTCCAATATCTATCCCTAAAATCTTCCCTTATCTGTCCCTAAAATTTTCTCTTATCTATCCCTAAAATTTTCCCTTATCTATCCCTAACATTCTCCTTTCCTACCCATAAAGATTCCCCTTATTTACCCAATCACCTCATCCAAGATCAACACTAATCTGTCCTCACAAGCGTTAACATGCCCGAATTTCAACTAATCTACCACAATTTGCAATAAATCTATTCTAGATCTGCTCTCCTTCGCCCTAAGAATTCAACCTTATCAACCGAACCCTCATCAAACTTAATCCACCAAAACATCCACTATTTATCACAAATATGTCCCTGATCTAGGCTCAACCAACCCTAAAATCTACTCATCTGCCAGGGGTCGAGACAGGTACTCTTTGGCCCACAGATATTTCCTTCATTAAGTTTGATCACTTTCCGTCCGTAGCGTTTCTCGTAATGCTTCTTATGAGTTAACAAACCAAGAATTCCACCATTTAAACCAAATC
>NC_051409.1:39965513-39966019 GCF_015228065.2 Penaeus monodon | reverse complement strand
TATATAGCAATAAATAAAGAACTGAGCAGAGGTGATAAAATCAATCAAAGAGGTATGAGTGGGAGTAACAGTTTGATATTGGATATGTGATTTACATAAATTTAAAACGCCTTTTTTATGTTCTGTTTATACTATATTTGATTTACTCGCATTCACAACGTTTCAACATTTCCAGTCAATGTTTATGGAAGTGTTATGATTATCAAATAGGTTATTTCAGTTAGTCCCAAAGTACCCAAAAGTGTACAGTCTATTTTCCTTGTAATTGCCTGCGTTAATCCGCCTAATTGATTCAGGCGATTAGTAAATCTCGAGTTTAATCAGTCTTAGCGATGACGTAATTAATCCTTGATGACTGGATTTAATCCTATGTTGAGTTAAATGACGTTTCATTTTAACCTCAGTGTTAATCTGTTAATTATAGACCCTTTGGCAGAGACTCTCAAATGTCGCGTCTGGTAAATCAACAGGATGGAACGGGATTTATGTAAGTGGTAAATCAAACT
>NC_051409.1:39964290-39964726 GCF_015228065.2 Penaeus monodon | reverse complement strand
TTGTTTATTTGTTTATTTATTCATCCGTAAGCATGTGCGTGTGTGATATCCAAATCAGAACACTAATATGACTCATGACACTGAAGATAAGAAAGCAATTGAGGCTTTATTGATTCATAAATCAAGGCTTAAGTAGACGGACACAGAAGCAGGTCGGGTAGATGTGAATTTAGCGGCAATAATAATTTTGAGGTTTTATGATATCCTAATTTGCATCTTAATGAAACTACACTTTATTAACCTCTGTTTACGGAGATAAGATTGTAAAATTGGGGGGGTTTTGATATAAAAGTCAACATTTTCTTAATAATAATTATGTACGAAAGTTACGTAAATTATAATGTGAATATCAAGTCATGTAGCTGGCGTTTACACATGTACACGCAGGCATTTGAAAGGGCTTACATGCATGATGTACACATAACCATGGACGTAT
>NC_051409.1:39963372-39964246 GCF_015228065.2 Penaeus monodon | reverse complement strand
ATGCACATACGCTTCTCTCGTCTTAAATATCATAATCTATGAATTTCACTTTTTTCTCCACTCCCTTCATTCTACCTTCTTTCTCCTCCCCTTCTTCCTCCCCTCTTTCTCCTCCCCTCTTTCTGCCTCCCCCTTCCTGCGTTTTCTTCCCTATCTTCTCTCCTCCCATATTCTCCTTCTGTCTTCTCCCATACCTCCGCCCTCCATGCCCCTCCCTCTTCCCTCATCCTTCCTCCCTCTCTCTATTCCCTTCCTCTCTCCTTTTGTTTCCAGCATCCTCCCTTCCCTCCTTCCTATCTCTCGCTCATTTTACCCATATTTCTCCCCTCCCTTACCCCATCACTTTACCCCTTTCTCCCCCCTCCGCTTCCCTCCCATCTCCTTTCCTTCCCATCTTCTTATCAATTTCTCTCTTTTCCTTCTCCATCCCTTTCCCCTCCCAATCATCCTATTTAACCTCATCCCCCCCTTCTCATCCACCCTTTCATCTCCCTTTATCACTCGTCCTCCCCTTCCTCTTTCCCCTCATCTTGCTCTTTCTTCTCTCTCTCTTCTTTCCCCTTTCTCCCCACTTTCCCCATCTCCTACCCATCGGCTCATCCCTCTTCCCTCTCCCTCTCTCTCCTCCCCCATACGATTTCCTCTCCTTTTTTCCCCTCTCCCCTCCTCCCCCACCCTCTCTCCCTCTCCTATTTCCTTCCCTCACCCCTCCTCCCCCACCCTCTCCCCCTCCTTTTTCTTTCCCTCCCCCTTGCTTCCCTCTCATCACACCCCTCCTATTTCCCTCCCTTCCCCTCCCCCTCCTCCCCTTAACCCCCCACCCTCCCACCCCCTCCTAGCAGAGAAAATTGCCTCGGGGCATATGATTTTCGAG
>NC_051409.1:39963245-39963335 GCF_015228065.2 Penaeus monodon | reverse complement strand
AGACAAGACACAAAGCCTTCTTCAATTTGGGCGCTGAGCTGTTAAAATTGTATAGATTTGGGCCGATTAGATGCGTCTGGCTGTTCTTAT
>NC_051409.1:39962521-39962605 GCF_015228065.2 Penaeus monodon | reverse complement strand
AATACACTTTACACAAAGTCATGTACCTGGAACGAAAAAGAAAAAAAAAGAACATCCTTTCTCCTCTTTCACCCCCCCCCCCCT
>NC_051409.1:39962383-39962500 GCF_015228065.2 Penaeus monodon | reverse complement strand
ATATATATATATATAAAAGAAAGTCTAAAAGCGCAGAGGTCGACTGGCGCTTTGTGGGCGAGTGCAGTGGCTGGTCATTACAAAGTTATATTAGACGAACCGCTGTACGCAGCTGAG
>NC_051409.1:39961001-39961445 GCF_015228065.2 Penaeus monodon | reverse complement strand
CTCGACCTCCTTATCTCTCTTCCTCCTCTCCTTATCTCCTATCTTCCCACCCACCCCCCTTCTCTCACTCCTCTCCCTGCCCCTACCCAACCTCCCTACCTCTGGTCCCCCCCTTCCCCTCTCTCCGTGTCCCCTCTTCCTCTTCCTCCCCCTCTCCCCCTCACCCCCTCACCCCCTCTCCCCTCTCCCCTTCTCTTCCCCTCACCCCCTCTCCCCTTCCCCTCTCCCCCTTCTCTCCTCTCTTCCCCTCACGGCCTCACACCTTCCCCCCTCCCCCTGCCCCCCCCCCCCCGTATTCCCCTAGCAACCCCTGCCGTTTCGTTGTCTGTGATGTTTTAAAATGCCGCGGGGAAGGGGTACAGTTTTTTTAAGGGGGGGGGGGGCTTTATTTATTTTATCATTGGCTCTTTTATTTAATTATTTCTTTTAGGGGGGGGGGTATTG
>NC_051409.1:39959347-39960518 GCF_015228065.2 Penaeus monodon | reverse complement strand
TTCCCTTTCCATTTCCTTCTTCCTCGCTCTCCGCCCCTCCTTCTCCTCCTTCATCATTCTTCCCCTTCTCCCCTTCCTTCTTTCTTCTCTCTTTTTCCCTCCTTTGCCCATCATTCTTGCCTTTCTCTCTCATCCTCCCTTCCTCCTTTCTTCACAACCCCCTCCCCCCTTTTCTTCCTCTTCCTTATCTCGTCCTCCCTCTGTTACTCGTTTCCACTCTTTCTCCCTTCTTCCTCCCTTTCTCCCCCTTTCTCTTCAATTCTCCAATATTTCCCTCCTTCTCCCTTCTCTACCTCCCATTTCCTTTTCCTCTCATCTTTATCCGTAGTCCTCTCCATTCCTCTCCTATATTTTGCTTCTCTCTTTCTTCCATTTCTCCTTCATCCTCTTTTCCTCTACATTTCTCCCATATTTTCCTTATTTCTCCCTCCCTCCTTCGTTCCCCTTCCTTCTTCCATATTCTCCTAGTTCCTCCCTCGTTCCCTTCCCCTCCCCTCCTCCTCCCCTCTCCTCCTTCTCTCTTCCCTTCCCCTCCTCCTCCCTTCCCCGCCTCCTCCCCCCGTCCGTCCCCCTCCCTCCTCCCACCTTCCTTCCTCTCCTCTCCTTTCCCTTCCCCTCCTTCCCCCTCTCCTCCTCCCTCCTTCTCCCTCCTCCTTCCCTCCCCTTCCCTCCCCCTCCTCCCTCCCCTTCCCTTCCCCCTCCCCTCCTCCCCTCTTCCCCTCCCTCCCCTTCCCTCCCCCTTCCCCTCCTCCCCCCTTCCCCTCCACCTCCACCCAACCCACCACCATCCTGACCCTCATTAGCATACATAACACGGTCGGTACTAGAAGCTCGCCGTCTGATCCCTGGTTTAGGAGAAGCATCACGCGGAGACAAGACAGCTGCGCGTACGTGGGTCGTCTGCCCATTTACGACCAATCGTTACGTGCGTATTTTGTGGAAGTGGGAGAGGTAGGGGAGATAGGGGGAGGGGGAGAGGTAGGGGAGATAGAGGGAGTGGGAGAGGTAGGGGAGATAAGGGGAGGGGTAGAGGTAGGGGAGATAGGGGGAGGGGGAGGTAGGGGAGATAGGGGGAGGGGGAGAGGTAAGGGAGATAGGGGTAGAGGGGAGGGGGAAGGGGTACAGGAAGGGGTAGAGGGGAGAGATAGAGGGGTAGAAGGGAGAGGAGGGT
>NC_051409.1:39958598-39958938 GCF_015228065.2 Penaeus monodon | reverse complement strand
ATTAAGGAAGGTCAACAAAAGAAGAAAACTAAAAGAAGATAAACAAAAGGGTAAAAATAAAAAAGACAAAAAGAAAATCAACAAAAGTAGATAAACAAAAGGAAATTTTAAAAAAATCAAGTAAATAAACTAAACAAGGGAAGAATAAAGGAGATAAACAAAGAAAATAAACAGAAGAGGGAAAAAAAGAGACAAATAAAAAAAGATGAAAAAGAAGGGAACCAAAGGGAGATAAACAAAAGAAGATAAAAAAGAAAGTAAACAAAGAGACACAAATAAAAGAAAATAAACAAACAAAACGGCACGAATAAAAGAAGAGAGAGGGAAAGACCATGAAGGA
>NC_051409.1:39958286-39958362 GCF_015228065.2 Penaeus monodon | reverse complement strand
GCAGTTCTAATTATGAGGGAGATATGCTCTAACTCACCAATGAGATGTTCAAAGGGACAGATCTTCTACCAGAGAA
>NC_051409.1:39956909-39957109 GCF_015228065.2 Penaeus monodon | reverse complement strand
TAGATAGAAAAGTTCGAATGAAGAAGAGAGGGAAGGCGTGGCAACGAGAGGCGAAAGCAAAGAGGGGAAAGCGAACGAAAAGAGAGACAGTAACATGCCGAGGAAGAACGAAACAGGATGAGAGAACAAGGAGACAAAGAGAGAAAAGAAAATAAAGTAGTAAGAAACAATTGTAGCGATACTACAAGACAAGACAAACG
>NC_051409.1:39956256-39956349 GCF_015228065.2 Penaeus monodon | reverse complement strand
GCAACAGAAAGGGAAGATTTAATATAGATAAACGGAGCAACTTCTGTCGTGATGGGATGTTTGAGCAAAATGTTCATTAGTCATCGTAACGCA
>NC_051409.1:39955568-39955928 GCF_015228065.2 Penaeus monodon | reverse complement strand
ATGCGCAGGACTTAATAAAAAGAAACTCAGAACAAATACAGATCAAATAAAAGAAAAACAGCACTACAATTAACAAAAGTAAATAATATGAAAAAGATAATGATTAGAATAAATAATAAATAGGGAGAAACACAAAACAGCATATTTGTTTACATACTTAAATAGAAAGACAAGATTTTAAAAATGATACATAAAATGAGGAGATACATAGGAAATTAATAAATGAAAATAGACAGCTATGGTTTTTAAAAAAAATCAAACGAAAATGACCCTTTGAAAATCGTCATGCAAATCATCGACGCAAATCCGCATGACCCACAAACCTCGCTCTCCACAAACACCGAATGATCAATTCATTTT
>NC_051409.1:39955037-39955302 GCF_015228065.2 Penaeus monodon | reverse complement strand
AGTCAACTGAAAGCGTCCGCTGTTGTCATGCAGAAGCCCGTTTTCCCTTGGCGAAGCGTCATGCATTTCCATTAGCGTGTCTATTGTCCGGTTGATCCGCGGTACTAAATCATGATTCAGTCCTCAGCTCAGCCGTCATGCAAGTTTCTCGTGAAGCGCTATGCTTCATACTTACTGCG
Organism: Penaeus monodon; assembly: GCF_015228065.2. NCBI lineage: Eukaryota > Metazoa > Arthropoda > Malacostraca > Decapoda > Penaeidae > Penaeus > Penaeus monodon. The sequence goes on along the minus strand of NC_051409.1, from coordinate 39,955,123 downwards.
TCATCGCCATGCAGATCCCGACGTCGGAGGGAGATTGCGTCAGGTGTCTGGGATTGCGTGTTGTCTGGTAAATATATAGAAAGACG
>NC_051409.1:39954555-39954960 GCF_015228065.2 Penaeus monodon | reverse complement strand
GATTTCTTCTTCTTCTTCTTCGTCTTCTTTTTTTCTTCTTCCTACATTTTCTTCTTCTCCTTTCTTGATTTTTTCATTGATTTTTCATTCATATATATTTTTTTTTATTTATGAGCTAATTTACAAATTTATTTTTTATTGTTTTTTTTTCGATTTTCTTCCTTTTTTTTCTCTCTCTTTTATTCTGATTTGTTTCGATTTACACACATTTGTTTTACTGGATTAATATTATAACCATATTTTATTAATCCTTTCTTTATTGGTATACTTCCTCTTACTTTTCTTTTTCTTTTAATAATTTCAACCTTTCAGTATTTCACTTTCCATTTTTGCCTTTATGTCTAGATATCAGTCTATCAGCTTTATCCGAATTCAATTTTTTTTCTACGTTTATTCATCAAACAG
>NC_051409.1:39953987-39954528 GCF_015228065.2 Penaeus monodon | reverse complement strand
CGTAAAATTGAACATCTGTTTCCTTAGTTTATTCTTTTGACTATTTGTCTGTTTATTTCACCTTGTACTTTTTTGTCTATTTCTTTATCTTATCTGGGTTTTTTTTTATTATTATTCTCGTTTATTCATTTCATTATGCTTAGCTGCCATGTGTCTGTCTGTCTTGTTCAAAATTGAGAAAATGAATAAAGAATAACTGAATTGGTATGAATAGTAATAAAATGAGAAAACAACAAAAATAAATAGTATATAGATTTCTTTTGTAATAAAGTGAGCAAAAAAAAAAAATATTCACCTTAACTAAAATAAATAAAACAAATAAGAAAAAAGAATATTCATTAAAAAAAAACAATGCACAAGACTTTATCAAACTATTTTTTTAAGATTTTCAAAAAAATAAATACATAAACAGTAGGAAAATCAAGAAAGGCAGTACTTTCTCCAAAACAAACAAAGCAAATTCCCCGCAATGTCTTTGTCGACTTTCTTGCGCGAATATCTCTGGCAAGATTTTCATGAACTATAAAGATTTCCCACGGCA
>NC_051409.1:39953000-39953127 GCF_015228065.2 Penaeus monodon | reverse complement strand
CAAGGGGAGAGACACATCAGACATACAGCTTTATATCGAGTTTTACAATTCGGTTTATGGAATATTTTACGTTTGCAAGCGACCGGTTTCCTTGTTTAACAGCGGCGATAAGAATTACGGCACCGAG
>NC_051409.1:39952327-39952447 GCF_015228065.2 Penaeus monodon | reverse complement strand
GGCCATATCACATTAGAGCTATTTTCATTTTCTTTTTATTATTCCCAGAAGCCTATCGGTCAGAGATTCAGTCTATCAAGACACTAGTCTAGATATGCGTTTATGTGCAGGTATTTGCAA
>NC_051409.1:39951994-39952150 GCF_015228065.2 Penaeus monodon | reverse complement strand
TCTCAACATCTTGATTCGTCCTAGAGTTTAATACAAATTCAAGAGAATTATCAAAGACCAAATCTGTTACTTTGAATTTTCTTGCGTTTAATCAGTTTCGGGGAAGTGTTGGCGGATGAAACAACGGGGCTGTGTGATGCGTGCGTGCGTGCGTGC
>NC_051409.1:39951445-39951656 GCF_015228065.2 Penaeus monodon | reverse complement strand
GGAGAGAGAGAGAGAAACATTCTGTCGAGGCGTAAAACCAAGCAATTCTCTCTCTCCATCATCCCCTTTCTTGCGAAAAGTCTCTCCCTCCTTAGAAGACGTGGGTGAAGGAGACAGGAGAAAGAGGAGGGGAGAGAGAACGAGAGGAAATTACGTAAAAGAGGAAGTATGGGATAGAGGGTGATGATGAGGTGGATGCAGAAAGAGGGGA
>NC_051409.1:39951185-39951342 GCF_015228065.2 Penaeus monodon | reverse complement strand
AAGAATCAGAATAAACCACGAAGAAAGGAGAGGGAAAACACAGTAAGACACCCCACGCTTGCGACGGTAAGGATTTAAAGGGATAATGATCAATACCTTCCTTTAGCTTTACATCAAAAGCAAACATAATGGAGTCGAAAGTCAAGCTAAACCTCGC
>NC_051409.1:39950969-39951155 GCF_015228065.2 Penaeus monodon | reverse complement strand
AGAAACAGCGATGTTTACGTAACAACATGCATAAAAGTAAATACATTTATTTCAATAAAAAAGTTAGGTCAGGTATTTGTTCGACTGTTGTTGTAAACAATTAATGCCTGGAAATAGTATGTTTACATGTTTGAAGGTAGCGTTATGCGGATCACACAAAAGCAATAAAAAGCTTCCCCTTCTAAT
>NC_051409.1:39950363-39950502 GCF_015228065.2 Penaeus monodon | reverse complement strand
TCGTCACTCTGCCTCGCAATCTTCTTGGTCGTCCTCAGCCTCCCCATCCAACAAAGATCTCTGTGTTTCTAAATATTCATAAGATCTTTATTTTCAAAAGGCTGTATCAGTATCTCTTTACGCCAGATCAGTTTCTAGC
>NC_051409.1:39948580-39948847 GCF_015228065.2 Penaeus monodon | reverse complement strand
TACAGACACACTTTAAAAAATAAATACCCTTAAAAAGATACTGACGTGGAAAACAAACACCAAAGTGAAAGATTATATTCCCCTGACCACAGACTTAGCTAGGGGAAGAAATGGGGGGGGGGAGAGAAAGGGGGGGGGGGATATTTCCCCGACCTCGCAGAAAGGGGAAGCAAGCAAGGTCGAGGGAGACAAAGAAGACGAGGAGAGGCAACATGCGAAACAAACCTCGTTAAGCCGTAATCTTTTCCAGGAGCGGAGAGCCCGACT
>NC_051409.1:39946820-39946884 GCF_015228065.2 Penaeus monodon | reverse complement strand
AAAAAAATTGCTGAACACCAGAATGATTAACCATTGCATTGGTATCACTAAAACAATACTTCTA
>NC_051409.1:39946312-39946461 GCF_015228065.2 Penaeus monodon | reverse complement strand
CTCCACCTAGCATCTCCCCAATCCTTTGATCACAACGAGAGACGAATGAACATCTCGGCCCAATTGATTACTTGTTGCAGCGCCTCAACATTGCAACGGGCGTGAAAGAGAAATGGAGAAGGCGCGGGTTATTTTTCTTGGGATGGATG
>NC_051409.1:39945108-39945497 GCF_015228065.2 Penaeus monodon | reverse complement strand
TCGATAACGGAATATCAAACGTTTTTTTCCGTTTTGCTTTCGTTCATCGGGTAGAAAAATGATGACAAATTTCTCTTTCACTTAATTGCAAATAAGGTCAATATGGAACACGTGTTTCACTTATCCATTTTTACCCAGTACTTTACACATCATATCTCAATTTTCTCAAATCTGGAAACCTTTTTTTCTCTCGCTGGTAAAACCTGAAAAATAATTATGCATTGGCCAATAAAAAAGAAGTTTTAAGGCAAATCACATAGAACAAAATCGAGAAGAACGTCATCTTCCTCTTTGCCTGAAATTACTTGACTAATCCCTAAAGAATGGCTCTTTTGGTGCGAGAATAATATTGATATTGCGGATTTAGGTTTTATTTATTCCTCTATTCG
>NC_051409.1:39944961-39945086 GCF_015228065.2 Penaeus monodon | reverse complement strand
TCTCTTCGTTAATATTTACTTATCATTATTTATCAATCACTTTATCTCTGTGTTATCTTAGTGTTTGTCTTATTTAATTTTTATTCTAGATACATATCTTATTACGAGCTTCTCTATTTATGTTT
>NC_051409.1:39943997-39944775 GCF_015228065.2 Penaeus monodon | reverse complement strand
AGGAATTTCACCGGGACACGTCGGGGATGAAGATGCTGAAAGGAGCGCTGACATCCATCATAGGCCACAACGACAGACATTTTATACTTCATTGAGACTTCAGTGTCGATGTTATCATGCTGAAAGAGTGAATGATAAGATGGGCCTTGAATTTCATTAAATTTCGTGTTCTTTTTAAGGTCATATCTTAATCAACTAATGAGTTAATTATTCTCTTGAATTATATCATTCCATAATTGTGATTAAAGAAAAAGCACAAATCACTGACCCCTACGGTAAATTATAATCATTTAATTATAAATCATAATCTCAAATCAGTGATCTTGTAATATAAGTTCTTCAGAGATTTAAGAGTTATTTTCCTCACCAGTGGCACATCGTATATCAAATTTTATAGAAAGGAATATCATAAATCCGCGAACCTTATAAGGGAGATAGAAATACAGAGCTGCTGACATGCAGGAAAAATCTTTCTTATCATATCGAGACGACAGATTTTTCGGGAAAATTTTATTCTGGAATTTCTTCGTAACTTTACTTTCTCCTGATAAGAAAAGAGAAAAAAAATGGAAGAAAAAAGAGGAGAAAAAACAAGAAAGAAGGAAATAGAAAGAAAAGGGAGGGGTGAAAAAAGGGGGAAGAAGCGGAATGGGGAAAAAAATGAATGATTGAGAAAATAAAAGGATGGAAAAACAATGAAAAACAAAAACGAGACGAGAAGAAAGAAGAGGGAGATAAAGGTAAAAGTAAAGGAATCAAAAAGAAGTTGATGTCAGGT
>NC_051409.1:39943739-39943824 GCF_015228065.2 Penaeus monodon | reverse complement strand
CGTTTTCGCAGAGTATCTATAATTTTAAAAAATCGTATTCGCAGTGTATCTTAAAAAAAAAAAAGATAAAATTATCAAACGTATT
>NC_051409.1:39943359-39943533 GCF_015228065.2 Penaeus monodon | reverse complement strand
CGTTTTTGCAGTGTATCTATATTCTTTAAAAAAAAAATTATTCGCAGTGTATCTTTAAAAAGAAAAAAACTTTCTCAGGATCGAATCGCTGTTCAGGAAAAAAAAAAAACGCATTCAAGTCACGAGCGAGTCTGCCCGAAGCCTGCTCCTCGGGTTGTCGAGGAGACGAGGGAA
>NC_051409.1:39943072-39943147 GCF_015228065.2 Penaeus monodon | reverse complement strand
AGTTATCTCTTGGTTATCTCTGAATCTGATGGTTTTCATTTCTATTCGTGGTCTTATTTTATTGATCCTTTCATT
>NC_051409.1:39942331-39942546 GCF_015228065.2 Penaeus monodon | reverse complement strand
AAAACTCTAACCTCCTTATCACGAAAAGAAAGAGAAATGGGAGACAAACAAAGGGCAAAACTTTAACAATATTTTACACCCATAAGGAAAATATCATTGGAAAACATAACCAACTCCAACTTTTTCCCTCTTACCCCCTTCGTTGGGTTTGTGAGGCGAAATGTGCTTCAGAAAATACGAAAAAAAAAGTTCTTCGGTCTTATAGCACATTCATT
>NC_051409.1:39941933-39942176 GCF_015228065.2 Penaeus monodon | reverse complement strand
TGGCCCTCCCTTCCTTGCCCTTAGCCTTTCACCCTCCTTCCTTAGCTTTCCTCGCTCTCTCTTTGTCTTCCACGATTTCCCTTAGTTTCCCTTCCCCCTCCCTTAGCCTTCTTCGCCCTCCATTAGTCTCCCTTTTTTCTCTCCCTTAGCTTACTTCTTGCTCCCTTTGCTAACCCATGGATACCCCTTGATCTCTCCCCTCATTCCCCTTTTCCCTCCTCTTATCTCCCTTCGCGTTTCCCT
>NC_051409.1:39941616-39941850 GCF_015228065.2 Penaeus monodon | reverse complement strand
TTTCCCCTTATCTTCCTCTGCTCTCCCTTTACCCCCTTCACCTCTTCTTATCCATCTCTCCCTTTCCCTTTATTTTCCCTCTCATGCCCCTCCCTTTTTACCCCATTTCCCTTAATCCTTATCTCCTCCCTTTCCCTTCCTCTTCTTTCCCCTTTATCCTGCCCTGTATCCTCCCCTTTTTACCCTTCCCTCTCTTCTTGCTTCCTAAACCTCCCCCCCTTCCCCAAATAGGTT
>NC_051409.1:39941464-39941581 GCF_015228065.2 Penaeus monodon | reverse complement strand
ATCTCCCGTACGTTACCTAAGCTACGTACGCTTCTATATATAATGTATTCATAGTTTTGAGTTTTTTTTGTCTCGTCTCCTCTCGTTTGCAAAATATAGGGAAATGTCGTCGTGCTT
>NC_051409.1:39941012-39941173 GCF_015228065.2 Penaeus monodon | reverse complement strand
TTCTACCATAGTTTCCCCTGTAAATTGTCACTTCCATCGTTTTCTCCAATTCTTGCATGGCGTTTGCATGTTTTCCTGGGAAATGGCATCTGCTCTTCCCTTAGTCCAAACAAAACATTTGTCAAAGCATTATATTTTTTTCCTATTTTCCCTTTTGTAAC
>NC_051409.1:39940892-39940979 GCF_015228065.2 Penaeus monodon | reverse complement strand
AACATACATTAAAGATCTCATTTACATATTCTTGCTTTTGTCATTTTTTTTTCCAATGCTTAGTCTTTTGTCGATGCGGAGGAATTT
>NC_051409.1:39940301-39940823 GCF_015228065.2 Penaeus monodon | reverse complement strand
AAAAAAAATTCTCTATCACGCACTAAACCCCAAGGGAAGGCGAAGAAAAATAGCCAAAGGAGGAGAAAAAATAAAAAGTTTTTTGGGTGAGAAAAACCATGAAGTCGGGAAGTTGGGTGAAGGGGGGAGGAGGGGAAAGGAGGGGAGGGGAAGGGCTGGGGAGGAGGGGGAGGACGAGAAGGAGGGGGAGGAGGGGAAAAGAGGGGAGGGGAAGGGCTGGGGAGGAGGGGGAGGAGAGGAAAGGAGGGGAGGGGAAGGGCTGGGGAGGAAGGGGAGGACGAGAAAGGAGGAGGGAGGAGGGGAAAGGAGGGGAGGGGAAGGGCTAGGGAGAAGGGGGAGGGGAGGACAAGAAAGGGGGGGAGGGGAGGGGAGAGGAGGACGGGGAAGGAGGGGATAGGTGGGGGAGGGGAGGGACTGAGGAGGAAGAGAGAGGACGAGAGGGGATGGGTAAGGGGAGGGGTGGGGGGAGGGGGGAAAGTGGCAAGGGGAGAAGGAGAGAGTAGGGGAAGAGAGAGGATGGGA
>NC_051409.1:39939910-39940092 GCF_015228065.2 Penaeus monodon | reverse complement strand
TGTGAGGGGAAAAAGAGGAATTGGAAGGAGGGGAAAAAGGAGATAGAAAGGAAAAAAGGGGGAAAAGAATTAGAAATAGACAGAGGGGATAGAAAAAAAGGGAAGACGAATTGGGATAGAACGAGAAAGGGAAGAAGGAGGGAGAAAAGGCAAAATTTGGAAAAGGAGGAAAAAAGGGGGGG
>NC_051409.1:39939203-39939525 GCF_015228065.2 Penaeus monodon | reverse complement strand
AAAGGAAAACGATAGGGAAGGAGAAAAACAGAAATGGGAATAAGTTAAACTGTTGCGAACGGGAAAAAAAAACCCGGAATAACCTGAAAGAAAAGGGACAAAACTGAGGCAGAACTAGGAAAGAATTAACACAGAAATGCATAGAAAATGGAGAACGGGGGAATAATCAAGATTAAACCTCCAGAAATTAAACGAATAAAGAAAAAATCAAAAAAAATGTTAAGGAATTAAGACAGAAATTAATACAAAGGGTGACAGAACGGTGAAAGAGATTGAAACAGAACTGAGAAAGATCGGCGAGAGAAATGAATTTAGAATTCAT
>NC_051409.1:39939043-39939119 GCF_015228065.2 Penaeus monodon | reverse complement strand
CGGGGGGAAAATATAAACAGAAGCGAATGAAGAAAAAGGAAGCCAGAACTGAGAAGAAAAATTATTTAAAATTCAT
>NC_051409.1:39938726-39939013 GCF_015228065.2 Penaeus monodon | reverse complement strand
CCAGACTGGACTTACGTAAAGCACGACCCCACGTGAGGAAGAACAGAGTGAGAGAACGTCTGCGAGAAAACGTATCAGGTGTGAGGTTAATAACACGAATATTCTTTCAGTATAAATGTGATTATTGGTGACGTGTGAGCTGCGTGGTTCCGGCGCACGCACAGGCACGCACTCGCACAAGCACTGGAATCGTGTGTGCTTTTTGGTGGGTAAAGGTGTGTGTGTAGTGGAGGGGGGGGGTGCGATGTTCCTTATATGATAACCACAGAAAACTATGTGATTATGGC
>NC_051409.1:39937816-39937963 GCF_015228065.2 Penaeus monodon | reverse complement strand
GTAGTTTCAGAAAAAAAACAATAGATGATTTAATCTGATGGTTATCTTTCAGTGAAACGTTACATAAGATCCTTTAGTGAAAGAACTCATTCACAAAAATATAAGACACAGATCACCTCATACTGTCCCTACCTCAAAACACACAGC
>NC_051409.1:39937333-39937516 GCF_015228065.2 Penaeus monodon | reverse complement strand
TTAATCTCTCATTAGGAAAACCACATCTATAAGTCATGACGTCACGACCCTCGGCCCCTGTGATTGGTGGAAGATTTGGCACACGAGGAGGACCTGGTGCCACGGTGTCTAGACTCGCCAACGCGCATGGCACCCTCGCCACGCGGCACTCTGCTGGCCCGGGACAGAATGGACTTCACTTGG
>NC_051409.1:39936435-39936643 GCF_015228065.2 Penaeus monodon | reverse complement strand
ACTAAGACATATACACAGTACGTCTACACTTTTCATCAAGATACGCCATAAATGCTAAAATCCTCCATCCCTTGCAACACGAACTTGAAAGGTCTTGCTTCGAGGAGCAAAACGAAGCTATAAATCATTAAGAAAGTCCCCATCAAGCAAGCTCAAAGCCAAGCCAGAGCAATGCAGCTTGAAAAAGCCTTCTCGCAAAAGTTCGAGA
>NC_051409.1:39935550-39935910 GCF_015228065.2 Penaeus monodon | reverse complement strand
GGCTGAATCAGTAAATAGCACAATTAGTAAATGGCTCAATTCATAGATTAATTCATTAGCATCTGGCTTAATTAGCAATAAAAGAGCTGGCCGTCTGCTGCGTTATCTCCATCTTATCTCGAGCGGTGACGGCCAGCCACGCCGGCCAGCCCTCAGCTCTGCGCCGCGGCTAGAAAAAGTTGTCTGGCATTCGGCCCGCAGTGCCTCCAGGATCTCAAGTTTAGATGGCACCCCTATTTATCCCGTGGTAAGTCTTGGCGAGTAATTCATTTTAATAATCTGTTGGATATATATATATTTGTTTGTTGTATTCTGTGTATGCGTGTTTCTCCCCTTTTCTCTCTCTCTGGTGGTAATGAT
>NC_051409.1:39935240-39935515 GCF_015228065.2 Penaeus monodon | reverse complement strand
GAATATTGCTACTGTTTTTTATTGCTATTACAGTTGAATAATCGACATTTTTTATTATTCATTATAGCTTTTTTTATTTCCATTACCAAATATTATCGTCAAAAGAATTAATTAATGCGAATGAAAATATTTCATTGAACGCCAAAATTGGAGTGTAAGATTAAAGTATAAAATAAAGTTGACGAAATAGCATAAAATATCTTTTTAATTTATGGAACAGATAATGAGAAAGGTAACATTAATTCCGAAGAGAAAATAGCGGAAGATTGCATACT
>NC_051409.1:39934345-39934525 GCF_015228065.2 Penaeus monodon | reverse complement strand
CTAGTCCTGCCAACTACACAAGTACAGGAGACAATCAAACTCCATTTAACTTCAGCCTTATTCTCGAGGGGAAACTGCACTAAACTGAATTAAGTAGACTATGACAATTCGGGGGGAATGTTCTTTGGTCTGGACTTCATTGATTCCTCGACAGCGGTACTTTGCAGATGTGGTTGCGTC
>NC_051409.1:39932354-39932539 GCF_015228065.2 Penaeus monodon | reverse complement strand
AGACAGAGAGAGCTACCCGATCACAGCACAAAGGAACAGATATATCTAATCTTTACTGGAATATATTATTGCACTTCGGTGAGAGGGAATAAGAGGAGGGGGAGACACAATGGATGACAGATATATTAATGTTTAAAGTGACAATACCAAACTGAGATGCCGAGTGGGGCGAGAGCAGAAAACTG
>NC_051409.1:39931886-39932124 GCF_015228065.2 Penaeus monodon | reverse complement strand
TCAACAAACAAACAAAACGTAAACATATTTGCAACATCGTATTTTATCATGTTATTCAGAGAGAGCGGATAAAAACGGGGGGGTGTACATAATAAAAGTTAAATATGCAAGGAATCGATATCTAATAATGCTTCTGAATGACTCTACAACTGCATAAGGAAGGATATATACAAGAGAGGGGGGGGGCAGGAGTGCAAGCGACCGGTGTAGAAATAAGAGGGACAGACAAAAGCAAAAA
>NC_051409.1:39931535-39931853 GCF_015228065.2 Penaeus monodon | reverse complement strand
CGGACAGACAGAGAAAGAGATAAAAAGTGAAACAAATATACAGACAACAAAGAAAAGACGGAGATAAAAAAAAATGAGAAAAAGAAGACAAACAGAGACAAACGAAAATAGCAAAAAGATATAAACAAAAAAGAGAGACAACAAAGGCAATGCTCGAATTTATTTTTAAAAAATCAATCAGTGCATTCCAAGTCATTCAGAAATGTCGGTCTAAAGAGACATCGCTGATCCTCGCTGCTTATGTGATATAGGATTCAAGAGAATAGGCGTTCTACAGTGCAGTATGTATGAGGTAGGAATGACACGTATGTTGGATAG
>NC_051409.1:39931197-39931280 GCF_015228065.2 Penaeus monodon | reverse complement strand
ATAAAAGTGTGTACATTCTTTTATATGATAACACATTGTCATATGTGTTTGTTCGCGTGTTTATGTACCTAAGTGCAAAAGAG
>NC_051409.1:39930910-39931095 GCF_015228065.2 Penaeus monodon | reverse complement strand
TTTCAGAGACAGAAAACGGAATGATAATTAGCTCTGCCCAAAAACCGAAGCAATGATACACGTTATGATAACTAATTACACCAATTAAGTTGAAATATTAGTAATTAAGAACGTTCAACGGTGCAACAGATGACGACGAAAATGCCATAGATCAAACAGTAAAGCGTGAAAGGGATATGAGATGT
>NC_051409.1:39930331-39930498 GCF_015228065.2 Penaeus monodon | reverse complement strand
AAATTTATCTAATTTCTTTGATTTTGCTTTCCTCTCCATCTTCTTTATTTGCTGTTATTCGATTTTTGTTTGTTTGTTTGTGTGTTTCTTTATCTTTATTTGTTGACTTTCGCCTTAATTATTACTGTTTTGTTCTTCTTTTGTTCTTTATGTTTCTCTGCAGGTCA
>NC_051409.1:39930081-39930154 GCF_015228065.2 Penaeus monodon | reverse complement strand
CTGCCAGCCTCTCTCTCCGTCTCTATATCATTGGTTTTTCTCGTCGTTTCGCGGAAAAACAATACTAATGATG
>NC_051409.1:39929787-39929947 GCF_015228065.2 Penaeus monodon | reverse complement strand
GTGACAGTAATAATGATAATATTTGTGTGTACCTAGAATTACGAAAAAAGGTCAACGTCATAAAATTTCGAAAATTGTATGATACAAGTTGTGCTACTAAGTTATCATAGGATGATATTACTGCAGGTAAGGGAAAAAGAGAACTGGCGGTATGAGCAAA
>NC_051409.1:39929084-39929323 GCF_015228065.2 Penaeus monodon | reverse complement strand
TCCCTGTCTACACTACCATTTGAGAGCCAAAATATCGACCAAGTGAAAACCCCCTTTGTGTTTTTATTTCCACATTATGTTTCCTGAATTCATCAGCAAGCGACTGTTCAGCGTATAATTAACAATGAGTACAGAATTAATGTTAATGGGAATCTGCCTATATACAATTCATTTTCATAAATTATATCTGCCTCATAATGACCAGCATTATCAGGAAAAAAAGGCGAAATGAGTGGATT
>NC_051409.1:39928981-39929065 GCF_015228065.2 Penaeus monodon | reverse complement strand
GTATACAAGATTATGGTCAAATCTTTGCTTAATATTTATAATGATGATTATGATAACAGCAGTGATTATATATCTATCTATCTC
>NC_051409.1:39928614-39928850 GCF_015228065.2 Penaeus monodon | reverse complement strand
ATTATAAAATATTTTTCTATTGTTTTGAGTGTATGGTTATTTATATGATCTCGCATAAAATAAACGTGAATATAGTTCTTATCTACGTTATTTAGACAGGATTTATTTGTGTTCCTTCATAACCCAAACTCCAATAAACAGATTCCCCTCCTCTCTACCCCACGGAGTTAAACATAACCAATTGCTGGATCCATCTAAGTCATTGATACTCTTATGGCGAGGTAATACACCCCCTC
>NC_051409.1:39928188-39928277 GCF_015228065.2 Penaeus monodon | reverse complement strand
TCATGGGACACCAACATGAAGACTTCCCATGACATTTTCTTGTGAATACATTCGAGATTTTTTTTATTATTCCTTGGCCAAGCGCAGAG
>NC_051409.1:39928012-39928133 GCF_015228065.2 Penaeus monodon | reverse complement strand
TCCCCCCTTCCTTCCTCTCCCCATCTAGTGGCTGCCATGAATACGGTCGCATATTTTCTTTCTCTTTCCTCGCAGATTTTGGGATCCGCTTTTACGTAATGTATTATCTATCTCTTTCTTC
>NC_051409.1:39927726-39927910 GCF_015228065.2 Penaeus monodon | reverse complement strand
CATTTTTCTCTCTTCCTCTTTCCGGACTATTTACGGAGAAGGAGACGCAACATCCCGAACATGCGAACTCGCTTCCTCCGCGCCTCCGCCATTGTTTTTCGTCATGTTGCCAGATATGCTTTATATGATCCATTTCTTGCTTAAAAAAGAAAGGGGGGGAGAGAGGGAGAGGGGGAATGGAGGG
>NC_051409.1:39926950-39927513 GCF_015228065.2 Penaeus monodon | reverse complement strand
GAGAGAGAGAGAAAACACACCCATTGTAATTTCGCCTTATAAAGTCCTAACGCAACGAACAAGACCGCAACCTTCACCCTTTTTTTCCTCTCCCCAAAATCCGAGGAAAATAGAAATAAAAAAGAGAAAGATTTCTGCCAAAAAGACTGACAATATCTCTGCATGGGAAGCTCATTCGGGGAAGCTAAATCATGCAGGAGAAGCATTCAAATTCAGGCCGTTTGTATTCATTGCGTGTCGTATACTGGAGATACAGTTATCGTATACGACACACGATGCTCTCTTTTTTTCCCCCCGCGCGCTGTCGTACTTCTCTCGGGAATTGTGTTGTGCATAAATGGAATTCTCGTGCTGATAGAGCCTCTTTCATTTCTTTTCTTTTCTCTCGTGTTTTTTGTGTGCGTTCTTTATTTGATTATTCGTTTTTAACTACATTTCCTTTGGATATATGAGCGGCGGAGTTTTTTTTTTCTTCTCTCTTTCTCTGGTATATAGTACGTAGTGAATAGATTCTTAAGACTAGACGGGTTGTCTATGGACGTAAACAATGATCGAGCGCGTGA
>NC_051409.1:39926585-39926680 GCF_015228065.2 Penaeus monodon | reverse complement strand
TGGATAGCACAAGAGGAAGCTTTTTAAACCTTCTTTGGCGAGTGACGTCATCAAGTTGCCAAGTTAAGTATACTTTCTTTCTGCACGCGAGAGAT
>NC_051409.1:39925674-39926049 GCF_015228065.2 Penaeus monodon | reverse complement strand
CTGTCAATACGAATTCCAGGAATTATTCTTCGAACTATATCAATAACAAGGATTTATGAAAGCAACTACGTAAATCATCCAAAAAAGCATTTAAGTGTTTATACTTTTTACTACTTTAAGAACAGTGACCAGAGCACTTACCTCCCACGTATTTGGGAACAAGGCATAGAGAGTGTATTAAGTTCTCTTAGATATTCGGGGAATGCAAATTCATATCGGGAAATAAAGTTCATGTTGGGGTCACATGTTAAGTAAGTGAAATTGTTAAGTTATTGAAATTGTGGTTATTCAGTTAGCATTGGATTTATTATCATTTATTTATTAGTAAAATTCACTTAATTCCATGATTGTGTTGGCTGACAGAGAAGCAGTTGG
>NC_051409.1:39925537-39925647 GCF_015228065.2 Penaeus monodon | reverse complement strand
GGCTCTGGTACACATACTGCTTCACGTAATATACTGATCAGGAGCGAAAGTGAAAATAATTGTTTTTCAATTTTCAACTCGTTATTAATGCATTATTTTTCTTTGTTTGG
>NC_051409.1:39924115-39924313 GCF_015228065.2 Penaeus monodon | reverse complement strand
CTGCAATTTCATATGTGTTTTATGGTTTGTGAATCAAGAAATCAATTAGAAAAGTATTACAGTAATAAACAGGAGGAAGATATTTTTATCATATCGGTTGATCCTGCTATGCCAATACATATTAATAATGAAATTCTTTTATGATTATAGATATATGAATTTGCCAAATCAAAATGTAAATTCAAAATGACCTCCATA
>NC_051409.1:39923511-39923652 GCF_015228065.2 Penaeus monodon | reverse complement strand
CGATTAACTTCAAAGAACATATTTACGATTGTTTTTCCGCGAGGTTTCATCTTATCATCACATATTCTGTTCATATTTACAGGAAATGACTTTCAAATTAACTTTTCATTTCCACTTATCATTTCACCTGCGCCGTAATCT
>NC_051409.1:39922910-39923057 GCF_015228065.2 Penaeus monodon | reverse complement strand
GATGTTTGTTAGTACGAAAGGATGATCTGAATCTCCCAGAGTCTCTCGGGAATCAAAGTGGCGAGTCAAGTTTATATGCAAATTGGACTTGGATCAATCGCTGTCGACAGCCTTTGCATTCGACCACAGAGTGGGAGAGGGAGTAGA
>NC_051409.1:39922078-39922433 GCF_015228065.2 Penaeus monodon | reverse complement strand
TTTTTCTGTAGTGGTGTAAAAGTGGTACAATGTTTCCTAATTAAATAGTATATAACGCGTTATTACACCGTTATACATTGTTCAAGAGCATAACTCTAATTAATCTTTTTTGTTATTGTATCACATGCGTTTGGGCGTACATTGCAATATTTGTATTTCCCCGTATTTCTGTTCATATGTCTGTCTACGTGATTTGTTTTCATAATGGTGGAATAGTATTATGATTTTAGCCTGTACCCTCTCGACATCTGTCTCTCTGTCAGGTAAATCTAGTTCGTTTTTAATATGGGCGTCATACTTCTAGATCAAATAGGGAAAATATTCACTGACAAGTGTGTGCATGACATGAAAATTG
>NC_051409.1:39920641-39920846 GCF_015228065.2 Penaeus monodon | reverse complement strand
ACCCTGCCGCGCGCGCCACCCACCGCCGTTCGGACCCATGGCTCATCCAGACACAAGTTCTCTTCACAAACGAGAAAATCTCCTCTACACCTGATGCTCCGCCTCTCCAATCGCCTTGACATCACAAAGGTAATGACTTCTGAGATCTCAAGACGGTCCTAATTTACGTCTTGACTTCGCTCTCCGCCACCTGTTGCGGTTGGGT
>NC_051409.1:39919753-39920291 GCF_015228065.2 Penaeus monodon | reverse complement strand
AGCAGAGGTTGAGAAGGAGGCAGATTTCGAGGAATAATTTGAGACGAATTTCAAGGAGGTTCTACGGAGGTCTTTCATGTTTTGAGAACTGAGAAGGAATTTCGGGAGAATTTTATGGTTTTTATGAGGTTTTGAGAATTAAATTGAGAATTTCATGGACGGGAAGAAGGAATCTAAGGAAAATTCTAAGATTTGGGTGAGGTTTTTTTTAGAATATCATGACTATCTTATTGGTAATTTATAAGTCAAAGTTTGAGAGATTGATTTCTGAATTTATTTTGAAGAATAAATTGAATGTCTTCCTTATATAATATTGAGAATCTGAGAATAGAAGATACATTTTATGCAATATGTAGGTGAGAATTCAATGATCCGAGTGGAAATTTCGGGGTTTCGGGTATTTTAGGCATAATGTGATATCTAAGAACGAAATAATTTGTCTTTAAGAAGACTCTTTACTGCAAAGCAAGTATGACAGATCCGCTGAGATTCTCCATTCACTCATAAATGAAATCCGGCTGTTTGTGACCGTAGAGTT
>NC_051409.1:39919586-39919669 GCF_015228065.2 Penaeus monodon | reverse complement strand
TCATCTATATATCTATTCATTGCTCTTTTTTCATAATCTCACATTGTCATCTTGAAAGTTAAAAGAACTAACAGAATGCTACG
>NC_051409.1:39918901-39918998 GCF_015228065.2 Penaeus monodon | reverse complement strand
ACTCTACGGTCATATTTCACCGTGTTCATTTGTGATGGAAATTAAATCAGCGTCGATAAGAGAACTAAAAAATATTGAGTTTCAGTTCATTCTTTTC
>NC_051409.1:39918261-39918646 GCF_015228065.2 Penaeus monodon | reverse complement strand
GCAAGACGTAAATTTTTCCACCCTCATATTAAGAAAAAAAAATCTTTCATTCGCAGCCTCCTAATCCTACATCCTCCATTTGTACCAAACGATGATATCGTACGCCAATGAAAAATAAATAATAAAAAAACTATCGTACTGAGCCGTAACTAATCGTGCCATCGCGTGCCAGGAGGGAAACAGTGCCGGAGGGTATATTGGCACCAAATCATTTCTTCTTGTGAGTCTGTGAAAAGCGACGCTAACTGATCCTGGCGCCCTGCTTAACGGATGGCATATGACAGCCGCTTGACAGAGAGCTCGTATGTTAGGCCCTAGATATGCAGAGAGTGAAGGGTGTCGTTAGAGGAAGGTGCCAGAGGTATCGACGTGGAGGTTGGTTTGG
>NC_051409.1:39915787-39915955 GCF_015228065.2 Penaeus monodon | reverse complement strand
CTTTACATTTTCTTCCCCTTTCTTCGCCTCTCTTCCCTTCCTTCCAATTTTCCCATTTTCCATTCGGCTCCTCCCCTCTTCTCTCTCTCATCTTTCTTACTCCACTCTCTTTCTATCTTTTCACTTCCTCTCATCTTCGCCTCTCCCCTGTTTTCACATTACCCCCTA
>NC_051409.1:39915084-39915317 GCF_015228065.2 Penaeus monodon | reverse complement strand
GCCGAGTTAATCCCGCGGGGCCCGTAATGGCGGGCGTGATATTGGCCCGCCTTCTTTCACTGTCTGCTCCATTATCTGCTCCATTATCTGCCTGGCTCTTTATCAGCGTCCCGCCCCCTTCTCCCATCTTCTTAACGAACGCTCGGGCTGGTCACTTTGTTGCTTCGCGTTGACAGCCATTGCAGGTGTATGCAACTGCACGCCCGCCTGTACGAGAGGCAGCCCGGCTTTGC
>NC_051409.1:39913661-39913834 GCF_015228065.2 Penaeus monodon | reverse complement strand
CAAATATGTGAAGGAAAAAAATGCTAATTTTGTGTACTTTATATTCAAATTCAACTCTAATGCCCTTTCGTATTCAACAATTCGGTTATTTATCTTCATCTATCACTGTTCATTACTACTTTCATCCTTAATCCGTTACGAACTGACAGTTATGAGACCGGATAAAAAAAATA
>NC_051409.1:39913153-39913218 GCF_015228065.2 Penaeus monodon | reverse complement strand
CACAAATAAACATTCATGATAGTACAAGCATTTAACCTTCCCTCCGGCTAGATCAGTTCCCTCCC
>NC_051409.1:39912670-39912876 GCF_015228065.2 Penaeus monodon | reverse complement strand
ATGACTTTCGTTATCTTCTGTTCTTATAATTAGCATCGTCCTACGTATTTTCTTCTCCCCCTTTCTTATTCTTTTTCTTTTCTGTCCTTGTCATATTCTCTGTCCCCTGTATGTCTTTTTTCCTCTCATTCCTCCCCTCTACTCTGTTTTTCATCTTCCCCTATTTTATTCTCCTCTCCCACTCTTCCTCCTTTCTCTGTATCATC
>NC_051409.1:39911439-39912380 GCF_015228065.2 Penaeus monodon | reverse complement strand
TACATTTTCCCCGAGCCTCTCAGTCACCTCTCACTCCGGTCTTTCTAATTCCCTCCTTCTCCTTTTCTTCCCTCTCACTCCCTTTCCACTCTCCTCAAACTCTCCTCTCCTCTCTCCTATACTCCCATCTCTCTCTTTTACTCTTCTCTCCCTTTCCTCCTACCCCTTCTTCCCCTCTTCCTACCCTCTTCCTTTCATACTTAGCCCCACCCCTCTTACATATTCCTATCTCCCCTATTTATTAACCCCCTTCTCTCTCCTACTCTTACTTTCACCCCTCTCCCTCGCCTCTCCCTTCCCTCTCTCTCCCCTCTCTCTACCCTTCCCTTCCCCTCTCTCTCCTCTCTCTCCTCTTTTCCTCTCCCATCTACCTCTTCTCTCTCTCTTCTCCCTCTCCTCTCTCTCTCCCTTTCCCTCCCCTCTCCCTCTTCCTCCCCTTCTCCCTCCCCCTTTCCCTCTCCTCCTATCTCTCTCCCTCCCTCTCCCTCTTCCTCCCCTCTCCCTCTTCTTCCTCTTCTCCCTCTACCCCAACCCCCATCTACCTTCTCTCTCTCCTCACCTCTCTCTCTCCTTCTCCCCTCTTTCTCCCCCCTTTTTTCCCTCATCCACCCCCTCGCTCCCTCCCCTCTCCCTCCCGTCTCCCAGATCCGCGAGAGATTGGCTTCGGGGATCAGGCTGAGGTGATGAATGAGAATTCAAAACGATAGAGCACAGGTTTTCAAGGAAGCATTTTCATATATATGGGAAACATGAGGCGACCGATAAGTGAGAGCAGAGAGGGGGAAAGGGAGAGGGAGATTTGGATCAGGAATAGGGGGGAGGGGAGGGATAGGGGGGAGGGGAGGGGAGGAAGAGGGGGATAGGAGAGGATAGGGGATTTAGAACAAGAAGGGGGAGGGGAGGATAAGGTAGGAGAGGTAAGAGACGGTGAAGGGAGGGGT
>NC_051409.1:39910483-39911027 GCF_015228065.2 Penaeus monodon | reverse complement strand
ACACCAAAATCCCACATAACGCCCTTCGTTTTGTTTATCCTCAGCCCGGTGGATTAAAGCGTCTTAATTTATCCAGACAGAGGATCAAGGGGCATTAAAGGGCATCTCTTGCCTTAAACCTCGGAAGGGGATGGACTCCTTGTAGGGTACGATCGAGGGGTGAGGGGGGGTAGGAGGGGGAAGAAGGGAAGAGGGGTAGGGAAGGATTAGGAAGCAAGGGAGCAGGGAAAGGAGAGGGAATCAGGAGGGGGAAGGAGTATGGGGTAGGAAAAAGGGGAGAGAAAGGTAAGAGGGGGGAGTTACGAAGGAAGGTAAAAGGGTAAGTGAGAGGTAAGGGGTAGGGCGAAAGGCGAATAAAAGGCAGGAGGAGAGGAAGGAAGGAAGAAGGGAAAGGGTAGAGGGGACTGTGAGGGGTAGGGGATGCGGAGAGGTAAGAGGTGTGGAATGAAGGGAGGAGAAGAATTGGAGAAAAGGGGGATATACTCTCTTTAATTAAAATTGAAGGGGAGGGAAAAGAAGGAGGAAAGTACTATTTGCAGAGGAT
>NC_051409.1:39910140-39910440 GCF_015228065.2 Penaeus monodon | reverse complement strand
TATCCGGTCTATACACCGTACAGAGGGGATGGAGGAAGAAGAGATAGGAAAATTTTCTTCCCCTACAAAAGAGGAGGGGTGAAGAAAAGGAGTGGGAAGAGAGGAGAGAATAAAGAAGGGAGGTGAGGGGAAGGAGTGGGAGAAGGGATGTAAGAAGGGGAGAGAAAATTGTATTCTTTGCAGGGGGTCAAGAGGGAAGAAGGAGGAAGAAAAAATATTAATACGAAAAAAAGGTTTCAAAAAGACGAAAAAAAATTTATCTGAGAAAGTATTCTGTCTTACAAAACCAAACACACACAG
>NC_051409.1:39907636-39907740 GCF_015228065.2 Penaeus monodon | reverse complement strand
GCGCCGGTATATTGAGTCCTTATTCCAATCTCTATCCATTCGCACGGAAATGTGTTCAAAGTTTATCTCGCTGATGTGTTCGCTTAGAGGAGAAAATAGGCTGG
>NC_051409.1:39906631-39907298 GCF_015228065.2 Penaeus monodon | reverse complement strand
TTAATCGGCCGAAAACAGGTACATAAGCAATACATCTCATATATACACTTAATAGACTAAGTACTTCCTCACAAGGGATCTTTTAACTAAAGTTTTAACTAAAGTCAGACTAAAGTCCAATTATCGAGCTAACCACAGGAAACAATGAGTGATAGGAACGCACTGTACAAAAGTTGACGTGAACATAAACTTTAAATTTATTTTGATGAATAACGGAGTGAAAGTTAGATTTGAACAAAATAACAAAGATCAATATACACAAGAAACGTAAGAGAACCAGGAGGAGGAAGAGGTAAAGAAAGTTGATGAAGGAGACGAGAGAGGTGGAGCAGAAATAGGAGAAATAGGAGGAGGAAGATGGAAAAGGCAGTGAATGGCGAAGAAGGGGAATAAGAAGACCGCTAAAACGGGAGAGGAATAGAGAAGGAAGGTGCAGGAGGTAAGAGACGGAGGAAAGAGAAAGGGAAATAGGACGATAAGGAAAGGGGAACAAAAGGACATGAGAGAAAAGGAAGAAGAGGAGGATAACGAGCAGCGAGAGAAAGAGAAGGACATAAAAGATGAAGAAGAGAAGACGAATTAAAGAAGGGAGAGAGAAGAGAGATGAAGAAAGAGGAAGGGAAGTAAGTAAGGAGAAGAAAAAGAAAATGGGAAAGGATAAATCTGT
>NC_051409.1:39905212-39906128 GCF_015228065.2 Penaeus monodon | reverse complement strand
TCGTTAAAATATATTAAAAGAGGAGGGAGAAAAAGGAAGAGAAGGAAGAAAAAGAAAGTAAAAAGTGAAATGAAAGAAGAGAAAGACGGGATATACGATTAAAAAAAAAGAAAAGAAAAAGAAGAAAAAGAAAAAATATAGAAAACTTGGATGTAGATAGAAAAAATAAATAAATAAAAAGAAAGTAAAAAAAAAAGTAAGAGTAAGAAAAGGAAAAACAAATGTGCGAAGAAAAATGAAATGGAAAAAGAAATCAGAAGCAGAGGTTATATAAATAGTAATATTAAAATTGCCTGTGAATGTAAATAAATAGACATGAATTGATGAATATACTGATAAATAAATTAATTAATTGATTAATTAAAAGACAAATGGAAAAAATAAGTAAATAAGTAAATGAAGGTATGAATAAATGAATGATTCAAAAGACAAATGAAAAAAAAAAGACAGTAAATTGTTAGATTAGATAAACAGGAAAATGCGTAAATAAATACGCAGATAGATAAGAACATAGATGAATTAACAAACAAAGTTTTAAAAAAAATCAAATAAATGAAACAAAATCAAACAAACAAAAACAGCCAAACAAAACAGATAAAACGAACAAACAAACACTCGAATGAATAAATAAATAAAGGAGAAGCGAATAAACAAATAACTAACGAAATAAGAGTTACAGCAAAGCAACGAGATCAGACTCCGGCTGCTCATAAACACCCACGGGGTAAGAAGCACGGCGCAGGCACGATGGTCGTCGGCGCCGCTGTTTTTCCGGGGGAGTAACGACCCTACGCGCGCCGCTGATCAGCCTGCGAGAGTCCGCCCAGATAAGCACTGGAAAGGATGCTATGTTTACTTAAGTAGATGGGGGCATAACTATAGCAGGGGCTTCGAGGACGCTTTATGGGGGTTATGG
>NC_051409.1:39904581-39905165 GCF_015228065.2 Penaeus monodon | reverse complement strand
ATTTTTATGGAATAGGGGAGGCATAAGGGAGGGGAAGGGGAGAGAATGCGGGGAGGGGTAAGGGTGGGTATGAGGGGAATGGGGGGAGGGGGGTATATGAGGGAATGGTGTTAGGGGGGTTATGGGTTGGGAGGAGGGTATTTTATGAGGTAGAGGAGGGGAGGGTATTTTATAGGTTGGGGGAGGGAATGGGGGAGGGTAGGGGGTGGGAAAGAGGAAGGAGTTTCATGGGGTGGGAGGTATGGGGAGGTGATTTTCTTTTTTTTTTCTAGAGGTAAGGAGTAGGGGTGAGGTTTTCATGGGGTGGGGTTGCTCGGGGGGGGGGGGATTCAGATAGTGGGTCTTATTTCTTAGGTAGGGATGGCGTGGTGGGGATGAGGGGTAAAGGTAATCTATTTAATGGGGGTAGGGACTGGTAGGAGGGGGAGTGAAGTTTTTTAATGGGGGTGTGGTGTAGGGGGCCATTGCGGATTTAATGCGTTGGGGGAGGGGGGAGGGGGTTTCAATAAGGGGTAACAGGTAGGGTGGTGGTGGGGGGGGGCATTGTGGAGGGAAGAATGGGGGGGGGCAAGACTTGTGGGTGT
>NC_051409.1:39904442-39904563 GCF_015228065.2 Penaeus monodon | reverse complement strand
GTCGGTAATTGAAGGGAAGAGGGAGGAAGGCAGGAAAAAGGGAGAGAGAGAGAAAGAATGTAAGAGGTAGAAAGGAGGAATTCGTGTAAGAAGAGGGTTAGGGCTTATGTGATGAATTATT
>NC_051409.1:39903733-39904235 GCF_015228065.2 Penaeus monodon | reverse complement strand
GGGGGGGGTATTCGAAGTAAATGAAAGCTGTTCAATACCTTTTTTTTTATTCTGTTTCGTGGAATTTGTCTTCAAGGAGGAGAGAGGGGAGAGGGGAGAGGAGAGGCGAGAAAGGGGAGGGAGAGGGAGAGGGAACAAAGGGGAGTGGAGGGAGAGGAGGAGGGGAGAGATGGAAGAGAAGGGAGAGAGGTCCAAGAAGGGAGAACAGGGAAGGGAGAGAGGGAGAGAGGGGAGAGAGTATTAATGTGCTACGAGGAGAAGACGCAGAGTCAAGTAGGTGAGGGGAGAGAGAATGGGAAGTGTAATAACCTCCCCTCCACTAGTCCCAGACGTCGTGTGATGGGGTGTGGGGAGAGGGGAGATGGAGGGGGAAGATAAGGCTAAGTGTGGGGAGATTTCGGTGTGGTTATGATGAGAGGGGAAAAAGGGGGGTTATTTACTTGTAATGCCAAACGTGAGGGTGCATCATTTTGTAAGGGGGAAAAAGAGTAAACCACAAGTC
>NC_051409.1:39903461-39903553 GCF_015228065.2 Penaeus monodon | reverse complement strand
TCATTATGACACGTGTTGAGGAAAGCATGAATGAAGATGATTAATTTTCTCTCACTTCCCTTTTTCCTCCTCCATTAACTCACCTCCACATA
>NC_051409.1:39902638-39903320 GCF_015228065.2 Penaeus monodon | reverse complement strand
ATCGTCTCCTTTGTTTCTACTGGTTTCCGTTTTTTATGCCCCATTTCCTCATATCTTCGGCTTACACGCCTACAGCTAAACTTTATTCTTCCTTCCTCCACCTCTCCATTTTCCTTTTTTTCCTTCCCATATCTTTATTCGCCTTTTCTTCGCCTTTTCCTCTACCTCTTCCATTTGCAGTTCTTTTTATCTTCCCTTTCCCCTTCTTTCATGTTTTCTACCTCTTTCTATATCTTTATAAAAATTCCATATTTATTTTTTTCCTTCTTCCTCACTAATCCTTTTGTTCTTTTTATCTTTGCCGCTTCCTTTTCCATCTTATTCCCTTCCTTTTTTCCTATTTCCGCTTTCATTTACTTTTCCCTTCCTTTCTTCTCTTCTCCTACTCTCCCTCTCTCCCTCTCTTATTTCTCCCTTAGTCTTCTTGGAAAAGTCCAGATATCTTTCTTTTATTCTCTCTCATTTCTTCTCTCTTTCTTCTTCTCTGTTTTACTCTCTTTCAACTCGTCCCTCTCCCTCTTCCCCTTTATCTCCCACTTCCCTATCCCATTTCTTTTGTAAACTTCCTTTCCCTTCCTTCTTCCCCTTTTTTTCACTTCCCCTTTTCTCTTTTCTCTTCACCTTCCACAACTCGCAAAAGGCCTCATGTATTTACCATCTATTTTTCGCTTTCCCCCATCTG
>NC_051409.1:39901448-39902551 GCF_015228065.2 Penaeus monodon | reverse complement strand
TTATCTTATCTTCCAAAATTTCTCACATTTACTTATGCCTCTCTTCCTACTTTTTCCTCCCTCCTTCCCCCTCTCCCCTCTCTCTCACCTCCTCCCAAGCCCCAAGGCCCCAATATTCCTTTTCCCCTCCCTTCCCTCTCCTCGTGCCCCTCTCTTTCCCTATCCTTTTCATCTTTTTCATTCTTCTTCTCTCCTCTTCTTCCTCTCCTTCCCCCATTCCTATGGCCCCATATTCACCCCCGTCAACTTTCTCTTTTTCTTTTCCTCACCCCTTCTTTCCTTCTCCTCATCCTCCTCTCTTTCCCTTACCTTTCCCATCCCCTCTTTCCTCCTTCTTTCCGTCTCTTCAACCTCCTTTCCTTTCCTCACCTTTTCCTGCATCTTCTCTTTTCCTTCTTTCCACCTGTTAATCTCCTCCCTCCCTCTCCCTTTCTTTACCTCGCCCCAACCTCACTTTCCCTCACTTTTCCTTCTCCTGTCAATCCCTTCCCCTCCCTCCCCTTCTTTCCCTTCCCCTCCCTCCCCTCCCTCACCTTTGTCTCCACTCTATCCTTCACCTTTCCTTCACCTCCCTCCCTTCCGCCCTCTTTCCCTCACCTTTCCCTCCCTCATATTTCCTTCACCTTTCCATCACCTCCCTCCCTCCCTTGCCCTCAGTCCCCTTCTCCCTCCTTCCTTCCTTCCCTCACCTCTCCCTCCCTCACTTTTCCTTCACCTTTCCATCACCTCCCCCTTCCTTCCCCCTTCCCCCCCTCCCCACGCCCATATTTCAGGCGGGTCCCGGGCGGCAGTAACACATCAGCGGCGCCGTTTCTTGAGCATTTCAATCCCCGGTTCGTCGCTTATCTCGACGGCCCAGTCTTGTTTTTCCTGGACCCTCGATGCCGCCGTTGCATTGAGATTAGACGCGAGTCTTCGGAGGACCAACTTTCCTCCGCGCTGGAATAATAGCTTCGCGGTGGGGGGCGGGAGGGGAGGGGGAGGGGGGAGGGGGTAGAGAGGGTGGGGGAGGTAGTGGGGGTGGGGTGGTGAGGGTGGTGAGGGTGGAGGGGGCGGTAGGGGAATAAGAGCTTTGTGATGGGGACGGGAAGTTTGGAATGAAT
>NC_051409.1:39900993-39901421 GCF_015228065.2 Penaeus monodon | reverse complement strand
ATGGTAGGGGAATAATAACTTCGTGGTGGGGGTTTGGAGTGGGGGCTAGAAAGGAGGGGATGGAGGGTAGGAAGAGGAGAAGGGACTGGAGGAGGGAGCAGCGAAATAATAGATACGTGGGGGAGGGGGGGTTGGGTTGGAGGGAGGTGAGGAGAATGGTGGGCATTGGGGGAGGGAGAGTGAGGGTGAATAGTATGGGGAAGGGTGGAGGGAGTGTGGGTTGGGGTGGTGGCTTGGGTAGGGGGGGGAGGGGAATAGAAGGGCATTGTGGCAAGCGAAGATGGAGGACGGGAGAGGATGGGGGGGGGGAGAAAGTTGATTAGGGGTTGAAAGGACTTTGGCAAGAAGGGGGGGAGGGGGGATTAGGTGGGGAGGGATTAGGAAGATGAAAAGGATTAGCTTCCCCGGCTGTTTCTCGGTCTGTTCTG
>NC_051409.1:39900123-39900435 GCF_015228065.2 Penaeus monodon | reverse complement strand
CAACCCGAGTGTCTGTGGCGCCCCGGCTTTTGTATGCAAATAAGCACTTTTTTATTGCCGGAAAGTTGGTCGAAAAAATATCAGCAATGCATATTGGTGCGGAGATCGAGAGCGACATGTTGCATATTCCGACCTTTTTGCAACCTGCCCGGCCTACTGCACGATGCCTTGTTTTGTTGCATGTTGCACGTTATTTGTTTATCGTCATTTCCTTCCTTTTTTGTTGGTATTCATATCTTTATCTTGTGTTTCATTATTTGTTGTTATTATGGGAATGACTTTGTAATGTTCTTTTTAATCGATGTTCTCCTT
>NC_051409.1:39899720-39899869 GCF_015228065.2 Penaeus monodon | reverse complement strand
CCTAAACTATTCTTTCTATCCTTCCCATTATTATAACTGTAATTTAGAAATATCATCGTCGTTTTTTTTTTTAAAAAAAAAGAATGCTGGGGAAGCCACAGAATATTCCAATCATCAGTAAATAATTTCACTATTATATCCATTACTTG
>NC_051409.1:39898474-39898592 GCF_015228065.2 Penaeus monodon | reverse complement strand
AGGAAATAACATTAATATCGCCGATAAAAGTGATAGATCTTAATGTTTTTTTTTTATTATAATTATTATTCAGCCGACCCTTATATGTATCCCTCTGGTTGTCTTTACATTTAATTGC
>NC_051409.1:39898304-39898380 GCF_015228065.2 Penaeus monodon | reverse complement strand
AACAGACACCGAGAGAAAGCGGCTTAAACCCATACCTACCTATTATACCTGCATCTCTTCATCCCCCATGCATTGA
>NC_051409.1:39897646-39898265 GCF_015228065.2 Penaeus monodon | reverse complement strand
CCCTACGGCGATGCTCATGCGACCTCTACCTGTACACAAGCAACCCTTCTCTACAAGCACCATATTCGCAAGTACGGGCATGAAATCTGATGATGAAGATCCTTGAGGGGAATGTCTTTCAGGCGGAGGCAAAGCTGAAAGGACCTTGGTTGGGGTGAAGGAGTGGGGGAGGAGGGGAGAAGGGGGGGAGGGGCTATTGTTCCCGAGACTCCTGCCAAGCGATATTGTTTCGCGTGGGGAGAGGGAAGGGAAGAAGGGGAAAGAGAGGGGAGGGGAGAGGAATGGGAGAGAGAGGGGAGATAGGGGAAAAAGGGAAAGAGAGGGGAAAGAGGAAGAAGGGGAGAGAAGTAGACGGGGTAGAGGGGAGGAGGGGGAGAGAGAGGAGAGGGATGGATGAAGGGGAAAGAGAGGGGAGAGGGGAGGAAGGAGAGAGGGTGGGGAGAGGGGATAAAGGGGAAAGAAGCGGGAGAGAGGGAGACAAGATAAAGAAGAGGGAGGAAAAGGAGGAGGGAGAAAGAGAGGGGAGGAGTGGGAGTAAAGAAGGGAGGGGGAGAGGAGAGACGAGAGGAGAAAGAGTGAACTGGGGAGAAAGAGAAGAGAGAAGAGATGAGGTGAGAAT
>NC_051409.1:39896207-39896489 GCF_015228065.2 Penaeus monodon | reverse complement strand
AATTCCAAGACGCGCACAGTTTGCTCACATTCGCGCCACTTCCAAGAAAGATGGCGGGGCGCCCTCCATTGGAAGTTCAAGTCATTAAAATGCAATGAGAGTATTTGCGCTTTGTAATTACAAATATCAGGCGTAAATACGCGGTTAAATATAAGTGTGTGGGAGTTTGTTCGTTATAGAGGAGTGGTTTGGGAGTTTTCTCTTGCTCTGTCTGAGTGCCAATTCCTCTCGATCTTTTGAATAAGAAACAAAAATACATTCTACACGCTCGCCACGGTCATA
>NC_051409.1:39895863-39896175 GCF_015228065.2 Penaeus monodon | reverse complement strand
GGGGGACGGGGGAAACTTGCCTATATGTTTTCCGCCTCGCAAGCCCTCCCGACGAACTCACGAGACACATCGTCCTGATTTTCCCCAGCCGTTTTGCACCGCCCTCGAGATCTCATTTTGGGAGCAAGACCGCGAAGCTGGCGAGGAGGCAAATGTAGTTTCTGCAGATCGTTTCCTTTCTCCCTCTTCGTCTCCCTTTTCTAATAGCTGCCACAAAAGCAGTTCCCAGTAGTCAGAAGCGGAGTACAATAATCCAAGCTCGTTACTTCCCTTAAGCTGGTTACAAGGACGGAAAACACTAGCGATAACAAT
>NC_051409.1:39895387-39895565 GCF_015228065.2 Penaeus monodon | reverse complement strand
AGGCAATAGGAATAACAACAAGAAAAAATAGTAACAGGAAAAAACAGAGAGAATATTAACAATAGAACAGCAGAAACAGTGAAACAGGAATGAAAGCAACAGAAGCAGAGGCGATAAGAACAGCGGAAGAGAAGATTACAAATAGCATCTGGAATCGGGGGGGGGGGGCAGGAATGAT
>NC_051409.1:39894875-39895123 GCF_015228065.2 Penaeus monodon | reverse complement strand
GAAACAGCAGAGGCAGTAGTATCACCAGCATGAAGAGAGACCTCAGCAAGAGCAAAATCTGCTGTGGGATTAAGAACAGCAGGTTCAGGAGAGTCAGCAGCGTCAACGACACGAACACGAACAGTAATAACAAGAACAGGATTAGGACTAAGCAGCAGCGGGTCCAACAGGGGGCAGGGATGTTAAGAGCGAGAACAAGAACATCAACGGCAGGATTAAGAGCAGGCGGCTCAGCAGGTTGAATAGAG
>NC_051409.1:39894720-39894806 GCF_015228065.2 Penaeus monodon | reverse complement strand
AAGAGAATTCCCAGTAGAAACAGAAATGGCAACATTTCTGGTAATATAAATAACAAGAACATCAACAGGATTAAGAGCAGGAGGTC
>NC_051409.1:39893591-39894134 GCF_015228065.2 Penaeus monodon | reverse complement strand
TCAGAGTGATTGAAGTCCCTCCCTCGAGAACAGGTGGTTCATTCGCACGTCCCTTTCTCGTGGTCATCGTGCTAAGTCGAGGATTACGAAGGAGGGGGTCGGTCGCCGCGAAATATTGTTGTACTTGTAACACAGGGGAGATTTTTTACGTTGTTGTTGTTGTCTTTGTTTGTCTCTTTGGTTTGATTAGCGTTTTTATGTGTGTTTTATTTTTGTTGTTTTTGTTTTCACTGTTTGTTTGTTGGGGTGTTTGTTTTCCTTTTGGTAGTTTTCCTTTTGTTGTTTGTATCATATTGTTTTGTTGTTGTTGTTTTGGTGTGCGGGTTTGTTGCTTGTTGTGCGTGGAGGTGTGTGTGGGTTGTGGTGTGTGTGGGGGGTTTTTTGGGGAGTAGGTGGTGTAGTAGTGTGTTGTCGTGTAAGTGTAAGGTATGCTGTGAATGAAGTGGAAGAGTGTTGTGGGGGCCTGTACGTTTCAAAAAAGGGGGCCCCGAGTGTCTAATAGGAGTGAGTGTGAATGAAATTTTGGT
The DNA here is from genome assembly GCF_015228065.2 of Penaeus monodon. Taxonomy (NCBI): domain Eukaryota; kingdom Metazoa; phylum Arthropoda; class Malacostraca; order Decapoda; family Penaeidae; genus Penaeus; species Penaeus monodon. The sequence continues at coordinate 39,893,607 of NC_051409.1, read as the reverse complement.
TTGTTTATCGAGATAG
>NC_051409.1:39893406-39893511 GCF_015228065.2 Penaeus monodon | reverse complement strand
GTGAATGCGTTTGTTATGTAGGTTTCATTTGTAATAAGTGAGAGGGGAATGGCAGAGGGAGAGGGACAGATGATCATTTATCTACCTGTCTACCTAACCCCGTCA
>NC_051409.1:39892534-39893018 GCF_015228065.2 Penaeus monodon | reverse complement strand
CAGTCCCAACTCCTCACTCCCAAAGACCTCCAACCCCCCCCCCTCAACCTCTTCCCCACCCCCCTCCCAACCCCCCCCCTCAACCCCTTACACCCTCTACAACACGCTCCCCCCCACCCTCCACCCCCTCCACCCCACCTCACCCTTCACCCCCCTCCCCCCCCCCCCCCCCTTACAAACCCTCCCTCCACCGCCCCTCACCCCTCCCCCCACCCAACCCACCCTCCACCCTCCTCCAACCCCCCTCCATGCCCACCCTCACCCCCTCACCCCCTCCATGCCCCCCCCTCACCCTCCCCACCCCCTCCCCCCCCACCCCCCTCCACCCCCCCCATGCCCGCCCTCACCCTCCTTCATCCCCTTGACCCCCTCATCTCATCAGCGGAGGCAACAGCCGTGGCGAGCAACAGTCGACGAGTCAGTATGTTTCCACGCACCTCCATTGTTTTAGAGCCAGACCCCAGTTATCCCTCTCTGCTGGTGC
>NC_051409.1:39891653-39891847 GCF_015228065.2 Penaeus monodon | reverse complement strand
TCATTTTCCTTCCACCTGAAAAAAATATATATATATCACGCTAACGACCCTACGAAATGAGAAGCTTCCCTCAGATCTTGAACTTCATTAAGAATTGGTATGCAGCAACATATCCATTCTCAACTCGCCAGTCTTTGTGTGTTAACCGACCCGGCCATAAAATTACGTTTTAGCCAGTCAGTAATCTTGGATAA
>NC_051409.1:39890850-39890924 GCF_015228065.2 Penaeus monodon | reverse complement strand
GTCGACCCCAGGTTGATATGGCGTGGAAACTATAGGAGCGAATCAGAAGGAATAGTGAAAGTGGTCGTGCAGCT
>NC_051409.1:39889890-39890119 GCF_015228065.2 Penaeus monodon | reverse complement strand
TCTAAGTTCTTCTTCTCTTTTTCCTCTCTGTTCATCTCTCGCCATCCTCTTCATTTATCTTCCTATCCCCTCTTCTTCCTCACATGTTCCTCCCCATTCCCTTAATTATCCCCATTGTCTTTCTGTTCCCCTCTTGTTTTTCCTATTTCCTCCTCTGTTTCCCTCTCTGCTTTCTCCGTTATTCTCGTCTATTTCCATTCCATTTTATTTTTCATCTGTTCTTTTCCCT
>NC_051409.1:39889695-39889853 GCF_015228065.2 Penaeus monodon | reverse complement strand
CCCAGAGCCCCCCCCCCCCCCGGTTTCGCTTGTTATGGTTCTTCCTGTTACCCTATTCCATTTATTGTGCCATTTTGTCTCCTTATTCTCTCCCTTGTCACTATCCCTCCTCCCTCTTTCCCCTCTATTGGTTTGATCTTTCTCCCCAGCCTATTCTA
>NC_051409.1:39888500-39889640 GCF_015228065.2 Penaeus monodon | reverse complement strand
CTCATATTCTCCCCTCTCTGCATCTCTCTTCCTAACCTTTTTCTCCCCTCTTTCACTATTTTGACTCCCTACTTCTCTCTCTCTTTCGCTTCTTTCGAAATTGTCTCCCCAAGTTCTTTTTCTCTCCCTCTCTTTCTCTCTCTCTGTTTATTCTCCCCGCTTCTCCTCCCTCTTCCGAAATTGCCTCTCCCTCACTTTATCTTTTTTTTCTATTTTGGCTTCCCCCACTCTCTCCCCTACACCTTTCCTCTCCCTCTGTTTTGCCTCCGTATGCTTCTCCCCTTTCTCGACATTGTTTCTTCGCCATCTTAATTTTTCTCTTTCTCCCATTTCCTCGTTCTTAAATTTCATCTTTCTAAGCACTTTATCTCCCATGCCTTTTCCCCTTCTTAAATTTGTCTCCCCGATCCCTCTGCTTTATTATTTCTCCGTTTTCCTTACCCCTTTCCTCTTTCTTAAACTGTGTCCCTAAATATTTTCTCTCCCCCCTCACCCCCATTTCCTTCCCCCTTCCTAAATCTGCCTCCCCGACCCCTCTACGACACCCTACCACATCTCCTCTGACTTCTACTGAAATTATCTCCCCTCCTCAAACCCCAACAAACCCCATCAACACCTAAGGCTTTCTCTTCTCGGTTTCTCTTGTCCCCACCACTTTTATTCTTGTTCTCCTCCCCTCACTCTCTTTCCTCCCTTTTTACTCTTTCTCCTCATCATATCGTCTCATCTTCTTCCTTCCTGCTACCTCACTTGCTGTCTCTCCATCTCCATTTCTCCGTTTACCTCTTCCTCCACTTTACTGCCCTTCCCCAAGTTGGTTTTTTATCTTCGCTTCCTTTCCCTTCATGTCTTGCCTCCTTGCTCCCCTTACTTCCTCACATCTCTCCCTCTCTCCTTCTCCCCTCTTTTTGCACTCTCCTTTACTCCTTCTCCCCTGTTCTTTTTTTTCTTCCCTCACCCCTTCGCCCTCACTGTCCCTCACGCCTTTGCCTCACTTCCCTGTCTCTCTCTCTCCTCTCCCTTTTCCTCTCCTTTCTCCTCTCCCTTCTCACTACCCCTCATTCACTCTCGTCTCTCCCTCCTCACGTCCCCACCTCCACTCCCCCACCGCATCTCCCCCCTTCTCCCTTACACCCCCAC
>NC_051409.1:39887459-39888112 GCF_015228065.2 Penaeus monodon | reverse complement strand
CCCCCGCCGTTCCCTCATCACATATTCCTTGCATCCCTTCCCCTCTCCCAGCGCAGAAACTAAATTACCTCGCCACAAGGAGCGCTGTATCCCTGGCCACCGCATACCCGCTCCTATGTGGCCAACATGCGGTAGTTATGCAGTGGTCACGATTTCGGTCATCATAATTGCGGTAGACGCGTGTTTGATTAGCTGGGGTTATGTTGGTTCTATGATGGTTTTATGTTGGCTGATATGTGGTTGGTTTTAGTGGAATATGTGGCTGTTATCTGTGTGCTATGTGATTTTTATTGGCGTTGACATGTATGGTTTAAAGTGGCTTATTATTTTGAAAGATCGGACATGTGGGAATGCTTCGAACTTAGTTACGTGGGAAGTCTACGGTTCTATTAACATGAGGCATACATCTACGAAAGTTTCAAGTACCTCTGTGTTGCTTCTCCGGCGCATATTCATGAGGATAAGTAGACTAGCAGAAAGAATAAAGTAATAATTATATGCATTAATTTATTTAAAGTTTCAACAACTTGCATGGTTGCATACAAATAGTGTACTTTGCGTAGAATGAGTCTGCAACATTGGGATATGTATTGCACTAAAAAAAGTTATTGATTATAATTCTCTCCCGTGTACGTGTTCTTGTTTATAATTAT
>NC_051409.1:39887131-39887342 GCF_015228065.2 Penaeus monodon | reverse complement strand
CGTCTCCGGACTATTTTTAATCATTTTTTTCGATTTTCAAAAAACTTTCATAATTATTTAAACTGATTGATAAGTGATGCATAAGAACGTATAAGTGCCAAAAAATGGTTAGTGAGATGGAAATATTATTTAATCGAATAAAAATAAAGCAGAAGAAATACAAATATAGGAAAAAGGGAAAAGGGCAATAAATACCAGTTACAAATAGGAC
>NC_051409.1:39886637-39886887 GCF_015228065.2 Penaeus monodon | reverse complement strand
GGAGGGAGTGAGAATTCGAAATAAACCTCCAGAACAAAAATTTAAATACGAACAACAAAAATCACAAAATATAAAAACAACTTAAAAAAAGCAAAGCAGTAGAAACTAAAACACCAACAGAAAGAAAAAAAAACACGCACGGGCTAAGGCCAGATCCTCCTCTCTCTTTGACGCCGAGGAAGCAATTCGCCAAAATTGTGTCGATAAAAAGCGCATGTTTATGGCTAGGGTGATTTGCATATTTACGAAC
>NC_051409.1:39886207-39886367 GCF_015228065.2 Penaeus monodon | reverse complement strand
GGGGGGGGGGGGTGAGAAGGAGAGAAAATAAAGAAAAAATATCTTGTAGCTTCCGAAAATACTTGTAAAAATAATCAAATTGTTTAAATCAAAATCATTATCTAAGTTTACGATTGGGTATACAATAGCATCAAAAAATACAATTCGAAATATGATTTTC
>NC_051409.1:39885996-39886159 GCF_015228065.2 Penaeus monodon | reverse complement strand
TGAACGAAGACCAACACAAAAACAATCTGCAAATTTGTCTTGACAGTTATATGAGACAATAAAAAGCCTGAGAGACCCCAAGGAAGTGCGTGTGACAGGTCTCAGATGCGGCCGACAGACTTCACGCGAAACCTAAGTTCACATGGCCCTTTTGGAGGGGGGG
>NC_051409.1:39885198-39885380 GCF_015228065.2 Penaeus monodon | reverse complement strand
CCTCATGTGTCATTGCACTGCCGGAGAGAGGTCTCACCCGATGCATGTCAGTGAAGAAAATGCATATTGTTGAAAGCTCTGTATTTTGTTGAGCAACCACATGACTGGACTTACAGTACCCAGTATGGCTTTCGTTGATCATGGCAATACGCGAGCAGGCGATCACATCAAGATATGTTGTA
>NC_051409.1:39884585-39884935 GCF_015228065.2 Penaeus monodon | reverse complement strand
ATTTAAAGTTATATTCCTGCTTCCCACCTATCGCTATATCCTCGTAAAGTAGCTAACCGATCCAGACCAAAATTTCATAACTTCTTCCCACCTTAAAACAATATTGAAAAAAATAGATGCTTCCCTTTTTAAGATCCTAGGAGTAAAACAATAAATACTTAGCGATAAAGAGCAAAATTAGAACGAGTTCTCAAGGAACCGCGGGTATGCCCTGACCAGCACTCTCTGGCGCCGCCTTGGGCACAACCTCACTGCTCATGACCTTCTGCTTAGCCACTGCTGCTGCGGAGGCGAGTCAGACCCCCCTGCTGCTGCCTGCTTCTAAGAGGGGGAGGAATCACTACTTCGTC
>NC_051409.1:39883989-39884119 GCF_015228065.2 Penaeus monodon | reverse complement strand
CTCCCAACCCTGAACTTTCGACCTTGATATTTATCTCCGTCGAAAAGAAGCGGAGAAAAAAAAAGTTTTGTTTTATTCGTCGCCTCGATAGATGGTCATTATCTGGGCCGACTCGGGGAACAAACGATAA
>NC_051409.1:39882944-39883307 GCF_015228065.2 Penaeus monodon | reverse complement strand
GTTACTTATGATCAAGATACATATTCAACTTAAAGTAAGAAACACATGATACATATAAGTACAGATAAGCCTTTAATAAGTCTTTTATATAAGTAAATAAATGAAAAATAAGAAACGGAAATTAAACGCAAATAGTACTTTTATTTACATGAACAAGACCTTCACATGGACGAATACTTTCCTCAGAAATCCAATGTCGCATAGCGCAGAAAATTAAACGAAAAAGTTATGATCTTCCGGACCAGTTTCAGTGACAACGGTTGGTTATTGATGGCAAACATAATTATATGCTGGCAACATATCATTTCTTTTTTTTTAAGGATCTTGTACTATATTTCTATGACTGGGAGGAGAGCAAAAAAG
>NC_051409.1:39881183-39881292 GCF_015228065.2 Penaeus monodon | reverse complement strand
AGAAATGACCCTATTACGCGTTTTATGTTTTTGTTTTTGCGTTTTAATGACCCGAGAAATAACAGGTCTGCCCCGGTAATTGTATAATAAATTATTCATTTTCATCTGG
>NC_051409.1:39879352-39879518 GCF_015228065.2 Penaeus monodon | reverse complement strand
TCCCCTTCCACCACTCCCCTCTCCTCCCCGCCCCTCTCTCAAAATCATCGTCCCAGAACACAAGTATTTGATCTGTCTCCCTCCCATTGACAGGGAATAAACCTAACAACGCTTCATCCGGGGATCTAAAACGAGAAGTTGAAAAGCAGGTGTATATCTAACCCTA
>NC_051409.1:39879234-39879317 GCF_015228065.2 Penaeus monodon | reverse complement strand
GCCACTGTTACTAGGCCTGCGTAATCTGAAGTGTTTCTCGGAAACATGTCAGAGACGTGTTTCGGCGTGAGAATGGGATGATA
>NC_051409.1:39877670-39877808 GCF_015228065.2 Penaeus monodon | reverse complement strand
AAACTTTAAGACCCCCCTGACGCCCGTAAAGAAAACGGGAATAGTATAAACGCCGAACCCAAACACGTTTTCAATAGACGATTGAAAGATGAGAGGATCGAGTATCTCCCGGTGGGAGTCTGTAAGCTCCGAACTCAG
>NC_051409.1:39877336-39877445 GCF_015228065.2 Penaeus monodon | reverse complement strand
CGCTTTACTTCATCAACTTGCACTAAAATAGTTTTTTTCATAATCTCACACTGTCATCATACCCTTAAAAGGAATTTTGTCTTGAACGATGAAAGAAATAGCAAGAGGC
>NC_051409.1:39876272-39876390 GCF_015228065.2 Penaeus monodon | reverse complement strand
CGAGCGCAGAATCGGGTTTTCTCTCGCTACTGCATAAGGGATCAAACACCACATCATATCCGTCTCTCAGTCCTCCCCCGTTGTATTTCCGGCGCTGAGGTAATAACTGTCGTGTCCT
>NC_051409.1:39875749-39875912 GCF_015228065.2 Penaeus monodon | reverse complement strand
TTGCTGATTCGTCCTCGTCATGGAGGCGTTCGGAAGCGTCCGTATAATTTCGGATGCGTTCGGATCCTTTTCTTACGGTTGGAATAGAAGCTTCTTTTCTTTCTTTCTTTTTACCTTTTTCTAGATCTCATTTTTCTTATTTCCTTTTCTTCTTTTTTTTAGT
>NC_051409.1:39875405-39875651 GCF_015228065.2 Penaeus monodon | reverse complement strand
TCAGAGATTGTACTCTTGAAAAACTAATGATGTTTTTCTCGCACTTAACCCACAGTCAGGTCACTTTTTTCTCTCTTATTAGACCCAAAGTATATAAGGAGATTATCCTTATTTTGTTTTTTTAAGGGAAGATTCTGGAATATTACTCTCGCATTTTATTTCTCTAATGCAAGATTATATTCCTTTTTTTATAGATGGCTTTGAATTCTGAAAATATATAATGCCTTTAAATATCTACACGATGAT
>NC_051409.1:39875067-39875248 GCF_015228065.2 Penaeus monodon | reverse complement strand
TTAAGTATACATGTGTGCAGTGTTTATGTATGTCTGCTTGTGTGTGTGGGGGGGGGGGTGCGTAATTGTATATATGAGAGAACATAAACACGTGCTGGCAACCCTCTCCAACTAATATATACATAGTTGATACATAATTATAATTGGCTTTGGGGTTTCCGTCAGGGCGAATGAATAGTCA
>NC_051409.1:39873299-39873999 GCF_015228065.2 Penaeus monodon | reverse complement strand
ACCGCATAAAGTAAACTCGGGTACATTCAAGTTAACAAGAAAACTGAGATGAAATAGTAAGACGAAATTTCAGCCTCCGCTCGCTGCTCACTCGGCCCCTGTCCTCCTCCTAGCAGGGGGGGAGGGGGAGGGGCCCACCAACAGTCCTCCTCCTCGTCCCAGCCTCTCTTCTATCCCCCCCCTCCCCTCCTGCTCCCTTCCAGTTTCTCCGTCCTCCTTACCTTCCTCTACCTCCCTTTTCCTCTGGCCTTCGCCCCTTTCCTCTCCTTCGATTCCTCTTTCCTCCTCTCCTACCCTCCCCTCTTTTCCCCTCTCCTCTCCTCTGATCCCCTCTCTCCCCTCCCTTCTTTTAACCCTCCCTTTTCCCTATTCCCTGTCCTCTCCCACTCCTCCCTCCTCTCCTCTCCCTCTCCCTCCCTGACCACCTCCTTCCTTTCCCCTCCTCCTCCCACCTCTCCTCTCCTCCTCCCTCCCCCTCCCCTCTTTCAACCCTCCCCTTCCCCTCCCCCTCCTCCCCCTCTCCCTCACCCCCCTCTCCCCCTCACCCTCACCCCCCCTCTCCCTCCCCCTCCCCTTACCCCTGGCACGAGAGAGGCATCTTCTATTTTAACTCCAGTCGCCTTCCGAGATTTACATACGTGTCGGGGTATAAACTTAATTGGGGTTCTCATACAGGGATCCCTGGTTTCGCATCCCTCGT
>NC_051409.1:39872719-39873260 GCF_015228065.2 Penaeus monodon | reverse complement strand
TCCTTTACCCCCCTGCCCTTATCTCTACCCTACCCTCTTCTCTGTTCTCGTCTCTCCTCTTCACTTCTCTTGTCTTCTCCTTTCCTCTCAGTTGTCTTCTTTCTAATCCTCTCTCCTTCCTAATCCCGAAGTTTATCATTAGCTTCCGCTCCTCTCTCTTCCCCTCTCTTCTCTCTTCTCCTCTCTTCTCTCTCCTTTTTCTTCCCTCCTCCTCTTGCCCTGATTTTCTCCTCTCTTCGCGTTTCTTCATCTCTCCTCTCCTCCTCTCTCTTCCCTTCTCTCCTTATCCTCTCCTCTACTCCTCCCCCTTACCTATATCTCCTCCTACCCTCTTATCTTCTCTCCTCTCATCTCCCCTGTCTTTCTTTCCACTGTCCTATACCCCTTTCTCTCTTCCTCTCCCCTTTTTCCCTTTCCACCATCCTATACTCCTCTCTCTCTCTTCCTCTCCCCTTTCTCTCGTAACAATTCGGACACCAGAAGGACCATGCTGCCCCCCCCCCCCACCTCCCTCTTTTCGTACCTTAACCAATGCCATCAT
>NC_051409.1:39872021-39872465 GCF_015228065.2 Penaeus monodon | reverse complement strand
TTATCTTAACTCTTCTCTTTTCCCATTTATACCTCTCTTACGTTCCCCCCTTTCCTACTTTAAGGCTTCCTTTCCCTTTCCCCTTTCCCCTTCCTCATTTTCTCCGATTTTCCTCCTTCGCCCTCTCATTGTCCTTCCTATCTTTATCTTCCTCCTCCTTTACCCTTTCCCTCTCTCCTACCTTCCCTTCCCTCCCTCCTTCCTCTCCTACATTATTACCCCCTCCCTTCCCCTCACTACCCTCCCCTTATACTACCTCAACCCCTTCCCTTCGACCCCCCCCCTCCATCCCCTCCCTCCTCCATCTCCTTCATATGCCATCCCCCCCCTCATCCCCCCCAACCCCCCAACCATTGCCACAGACCACCTGGCGGCCGACCAAAAGAGGGGAATTTGTCGGACGTTTCCAAAAGTGAATTAGATTAACAAACCCGAGTACATGCT
>NC_051409.1:39871646-39871988 GCF_015228065.2 Penaeus monodon | reverse complement strand
GTGAGGGAGAGGGTGCTAGGGTGAGGGGAGAGGAGGGGAAAGGGGGAGGGGATGGGAGTAATGAGAAAAGAGTGATGGGGAGAGAGGGAGGGGGAAGGGAAGGGGAAAAGGGTGATGGGGAGAGGGGGGGAAGAGGAAGGGAGGAGAGGAGGGGGTAATGGAGAAAGGGTGATAGGGAGAGGAGGAAGGGGGGAGAGGGAAGGAAGGATAAGGGGAAAAAAGTGTGACGGGGAAAGGGGGGAGGGTGAATGGGAGGGGGGTAATGGCATTAGAGTGGGGGAGTGGGGGTGTAACGGGGGATACTGAGTAGAGCAGAGATTTATTTTCAAGAATTTGTGGTTG
>NC_051409.1:39871168-39871323 GCF_015228065.2 Penaeus monodon | reverse complement strand
ATCAGAGAGGTTTAGTCTCCCCGAAACTTTGATATTTACATTTCATTGAACAAGGGGTCGCTGTTGTTTGTAGAAAACCATTGCTTTTAGATGTTTGAACTGCCCAAGCTAGAGGGGAGATTCAAGTTTATTCGTTGTCATTTCAGAATTGACAT
>NC_051409.1:39870748-39870884 GCF_015228065.2 Penaeus monodon | reverse complement strand
AGTATGTAAGTGTGGGTGTGTAAGTGGATGCTAGTAGTTCAGTAAGTGGTATGAGTATAAACGTTACATAAGGAACGGTAAATAGGACGGTGTAGTAGGCATATTAATTCTTGATAGATGTTCGAAATCTACATAA
>NC_051409.1:39870239-39870470 GCF_015228065.2 Penaeus monodon | reverse complement strand
CTGACAATGCTGACACGAATATTTGGCTCAAAGTCCGTCAGCTTTAGTCAGCCTGACGTGCGTGTGTGTAACCCTGTTTTGACCCGAGCATTTCAGACTTTCCCTTCATCGCCCATGACAATAACATAAACACGACGAGAGACATGCGAATTTCACCCTTAAAGATACCTATAACGGGGAGGGGGGGGGGGTAGAAGGACAGACGAATAGGGAAATGGTCGATTGGTGGTT
>NC_051409.1:39869656-39870033 GCF_015228065.2 Penaeus monodon | reverse complement strand
GAAAAGGCAAAGGGGGAAAGGGGAGGCTGGTATTGAAGATGAGGATGGGGAAGAGAAGAGAAAATAAAACAGACAGATAGAGAAAGATAAAGAGGAAGGAGAGGTGAAGGAGATAAGGATGTGGGGACAGAAAGGGAGACAGGAAGAGGGAATAGGGGAAGGGGAAGGAAAGGAGGAGTGAATAGAGGAGAAGAGGATGGGAAAAGAGGGGTGGAAAGAGAACGAGAGAAGGAAAAGAAGACGAGAAAAGGAAAAAGGTGTTAGTGTGTGAGATTGGCGAAGACAGTGCTATGCCCAGCCATGATATCCCATTGCATACGGTCGTCCAGACACTGGTTCATGTATGAGATTATCGTTCTTACAGCCTCTTTCCTCCG
>NC_051409.1:39869422-39869548 GCF_015228065.2 Penaeus monodon | reverse complement strand
CGGAGAAAAAAATAATTACGAAGGCGGAGAAAGGGAGAGAAAAGGAGAGGAAAGGAAGAAAAGTCTGGAGAAGGGAGAGTAATATAAAGGCAAAGGACAAGGGAGGAATGAAAGGGACGCCTAGGG
>NC_051409.1:39869102-39869226 GCF_015228065.2 Penaeus monodon | reverse complement strand
AACAGATCTCCCAAAATAAAACTAAGCCGAAGTTTTAATTGACGCTTACGAATGCGAGGACAAATGGCCTACCCCCCCCCCTCACAACCCTTCTGCTCGACCCCCGACCCCCCCCCCCCTATAC
>NC_051409.1:39868966-39869051 GCF_015228065.2 Penaeus monodon | reverse complement strand
TCCTCGCCGTAAATAGATAAGAGAAGTATTTGCTTTGACATGAAGTTGCAGTGTTTAAATGATGGAAGTTTATCCAGACTTTGAT
>NC_051409.1:39868261-39868657 GCF_015228065.2 Penaeus monodon | reverse complement strand
AATGCACATACATCAGTACAGAAAAAAAATAACACAAAACAAATAGAAATCTCTACAACTACTACCCCGCCCCCCCCCCGCCGTCACCAAATCCCCTGCTTAAAAAAAAGGAGAAAGAAAGAATTAATAAAAAGCACGAAGACAAGGCAAAGCAGCAAGGAAAAATCAGACACTTCACTCGACCAGACCCGATGTTAACGAGTCAGCTGTGACAGCAACGGCGGGGTAGCAATGCGACAGCCTGCAGGACCTTGCAATGGCGATTACGGTTTGTGTGCAATTGCAAAGAAGGAGAGGAGAGCGAGAAGCGGGGATAAAGAGAAGGAGAGGGAGCAATGGGAGGAGGGGGGAATGGAGGGAGAAAGGGGGGAGGGAGGAAGAATGGGGGTAGGGACG
>NC_051409.1:39867800-39868108 GCF_015228065.2 Penaeus monodon | reverse complement strand
TTGAGAGGGAAAGGAGGGAGAGAAAGAGAGGGGAATAGAAGGGAGAGAAAGAGAACGGGAAAGAAAGGGAGAAAGAGGAGGAGAGGGATAAGGAGCACGCAAAACTGTTGCTCTTTAACCGTTCTATTTATCAGCTGCAATCCCAGTTACTGACAGGCAACCATGAGAGGCTTTTTGCAACCTAAATAAATGAAGATTACTGTTTGTGCAACTGCAAGGAGGGGCCAGATGGCGTTCTTTTCAGTCGATGTCTGTCAGAAATCGGCGATTCATTCGTAAGAGGCTGAAAAGGGAGAGGATTTCTTATC
>NC_051409.1:39866852-39866974 GCF_015228065.2 Penaeus monodon | reverse complement strand
TTTCGACCTCCTCGATCACACCGTCTTAATCAAGAACGAGACTACCCTGAGATTTTCACGAGGGCGAAGCGGATCTCCATCTTCATCGATCTCCGCTCTCGCAAAACTCTTGTAATAATCTC
>NC_051409.1:39866137-39866671 GCF_015228065.2 Penaeus monodon | reverse complement strand
GATCATTGCCAAGAAGTGGGCGGTCAAGTTTACGGAAATAAAATTCAAATTCAGTAAATTAGCCGATCGTGACAAAACGAAAAATTAAGTCGTGCCTCTGATATGAATATACTAAGTTATCAGTGGAGATGTGAGTGGTTCAGCAACACATGAAAAACGATTTCAAAGTGTAGGGAAAAAAAGTTATATAACATAAATTCAAATCATTTAAATCGGGATAATTCGCATATCGACAACCTACTTAAATCCTTTTGTGAAATAAACAGCGTCACTTTGGCATTCATCAATCACAGTCTTTGAAAAAAAATATATACTCAAATTGGAAAGAGTGCATTATGATAAGATCAAACCTGCACCTCAGATCTCGACGCATTAAATCAACATTGTAACCCAAATTTCGCCAATAAAAGCGTAACATCCGCGAGACAACGTGATCTCTTTTCGGACTTTTCGTCAATCTTGGAAACACCTACGCGATTTTAAAGGTAAAAGCTGTAAAATGACATGCCATATGATCAGATGTTAATGTGTCCG
>NC_051409.1:39864766-39865063 GCF_015228065.2 Penaeus monodon | reverse complement strand
AACCGCATGAGCTAAATAATGATAGACGTGCCGTTAAGAGGAACTCAATCGTATTATTGATATTTTTCGTGTGACTTTTACAGATCATGCAATACGTAAGTGATTCTCGGGTCATTGCGGCCGTGAGAACATTTCAACGTGAACTACCGAGAGCTTTGCCAAAATAGTGCAACATCAAATTGCATTAGTTATGCCATAGGGTAATGTAGCATATGGAATACTTTAGTTATTAGGTACATATATAAATCGATGATTTGGTGGGTATATGAATACTTCAGTAAATAAAGCATTTTTCTG
>NC_051409.1:39864403-39864679 GCF_015228065.2 Penaeus monodon | reverse complement strand
CTGTAGATTTGAAAAAAAGGCAATTTATATGCATGTAATAAGTCATGAATATGTTGAATTGAATGACACCAAATAAAAGATTAATAAGAAAATTAATGCATGAAAATTTATCAATTCATCAGCCAACAAAAGTTAATCAACAAACAAACAAATAAAAGCAGTGAGAGTCACACAATTATACACACGCAGCCAAACAGACAAACACAATCAATCAACTACAACTGCAACACGTGTTCACTCCCCCCTCCGTCACTGAGCCACACACAGCTCCTCTAT
>NC_051409.1:39864041-39864230 GCF_015228065.2 Penaeus monodon | reverse complement strand
ATCACAACACTTGCAACCTCGCAGCCGCCATAACAGCGATATCTCATCCCACGCGCATTAGCCGTCGCCCCAAATCACGGGTTATTGCGGTCGCCAAAATGCTGTAAGTAATGAAAATTGAATCACAGAGTCTTATATATTACTAATATCCGGCGGGTGAAGGTTATTGATTCTTTGTAACAGCTGGAC
>NC_051409.1:39861973-39863704 GCF_015228065.2 Penaeus monodon | reverse complement strand
AAAAAAAAACTATAATTGAGAAATAAACTCCCTCACTCAAGCCAACTGGTGGTTGGCATTTCAATCTGTTCAAACGTATTAACCAATCATGACAAAGCTTACATGATCCTTGACCAATCACAGTCTTTTGTGAATGCAAAGTGTCCGAAACGCTCATAAAGTCCACGCGTTTTTCGTCATTTTGTGTATCAAAGTCGTTTTACGAAAACATGAAATGCATTTGAATGTGCATACAATTACATAATTGCTGACAGGATAGTCTACAGTCTCCTAATAATCATTCAGATACGAATAGTTTCAATATTGTGAAAATCAGTACGCAGTATGTTAATGTTTCAAATAAGTTTCTATGGCAATTTTTCCTGGATTTTCGTGGCAGCTTCTACACCTCAGGAGGAAAGGCTTGCGTCCTCAAACTTCTTGTGCATATGAGAATGTCTGTACTGATATCAATATTTTGATACCTCTTTTAAAACGAAAATTCACAGAACCATCCAAATTATGAATGAAACCATTGGATCTGTGACGTCAGAGCAAATTATGAAAGAAACCATCGGTTCTTTTGACGTCAGAGCAATGAGGCAACGCTGACGTCACGACATGTCAATCGCCAGTTGGCCAAAGTGATTTTTAAAATTGTATTTATAATGAGGAAATGTTTGAAGTGTTCAAAATCTTATTATGAAGGATCTTAGGAGAGAGAGGAAGGTGGAAGAGGGGAGGAGGGAAAGATAGGGGACGGAGTGAGAAGAGGAGAGAGAGGGAGGGAGAATAAGTGAAGAGATGGGAAGGCGAAGGAGAGAGCGGGGAGAAGGAAGAAAGGAAAGAAAGGGGAAGGAGAAGAAAAGGAAGAAGAAAAATCGGTAAAGGGTGGGGGATAAGAGAATAAACGAAGAAAGGGAAGAAAAGAAGAGAGAAGGAGAGAGCGGAGAGGGGGAAGTTGCAGGAGGGAAAAAGGGAAAAAAAGGGGAAGGAGTGAAAGGAGAGAGGAGAGAGAGAGAAAGAACGAGAGAGGATGGGGAATAGAGAGGAAGGAAGAGGAGAATGGAGAGAAAAGCGAGAGGAATTAACAGAAGTAAGGGAGAAAGAGAGAGGGGGAGAGTTAGAGAGGAAGAAGGAGGAGGAGGAAACGAGTAAATGAGATTGAAAGAGACAGGAGAGAGAGATAAGAGAAATAAAAGGTATGTGAGCGACAGAAGAAGAGTGAAAAACAGATGTTATCGGTGTGAAAATATGTCAGATTACAAAGCACAAAACAAAACATAAAAATACAAATTCCCGTCTCCCCTAAAAAATGGAAAAAAATAATGGCAAAATAATTTTTAAAAAGACTATAAATAATATATCCGTAAATAAACTAAGACATACATAGCACACCAATAAAATCTTAATTTCCCAAACATCACAGAATGCAACACCCGTCGACTTGACATCGGAGCTGAACACCAAAAGCTGACTTCCGCGAAAATGAACAAGCCAAAAAGAACATTTGTAATTAGTGAAGTTACCCCTGAAACGGTACGATAGCATTTTCTATAAAAAAGAAAACGGGGAATGATTGAATCTCTGAAGCCGCGAGTCGTTTGATTGCAAAGTGAACGAGAATTTGTATCTAAAGCATGAAATAATTGATAATAAAAACGAGAGAGACTGATATGCCGGTAACGAGCGCACCAAATAGACAAAGGAACGTCTGGCTGTATGTGGAACATGGCGGAGGTTCTTTTTGCT
>NC_051409.1:39860467-39860765 GCF_015228065.2 Penaeus monodon | reverse complement strand
TAATGACCATGAACATATTAGAAAAAAAAACAGCTAAAGAAACACAAGGAGGAAAATACCCCCCCCCCCCTTCTTTCCCCATAGCAACAATTAAATCGATAGCGTAAGTGTGGTCGACGCCGAAGCCAGAGCCAGAAGAAGCCACAGTGCGTTCGCCGTCTCCTCATTCGCCAAGAGTTGTCATAGTAACAGCTGGCAACTTGTCCCTGTCACGAACACACTGGCCGAGAGTCTACATATGTGGCAACACTTGAAGCCCCTTCCCTACCCCCCTTTACACCGTCCCTTTGCTCCCCCC
>NC_051409.1:39859710-39860011 GCF_015228065.2 Penaeus monodon | reverse complement strand
GTGAAAAAACACAGAAACATAAACCAACAACAAGAAAGAGAAAAGAAGAAAGGAAAAGGGAAAAACACAATAAAACCAAAAAGAATGAACAAACCCAACGAGACAGAAAGCAAGGAACTCAGAACCCAAAACATAAACAAACATTTCAAGAACACGTTTTAAACATGTCCTCAGCCGCAAAAGTGGACCAGACGACTTAATTAGCCCCATTAATAGTGTTTCAGGAATTACACATCTTCCTCTTCTCTTTTCTAAAGTGTCAAGTATTACGTTAGACACATTATCTTAATGTTGATTGTGT
>NC_051409.1:39859034-39859649 GCF_015228065.2 Penaeus monodon | reverse complement strand
GCTCATATTTTCTGTTCACTTGAGTTATTTCGTTTCTTTGTTTATATTCTTTTCGCTGTTTCTTCTTCCTCTCTTTCTTTTTGTCTGTCTCTGTCTCTGGTTTCTCGGTTTATTCGCGGTAATTCTTGTTTGTCTATCTCATCTGTTTATCTGTTTATGTACCTCTTTTCTCTGTTAATACTTCGCTGCATTCTCTCTCCCTCTCCCATTCTGCTACTTTTTCCCTCCATAATCTGTTTTCTCTTTCCCTGTTATCTCTCCTTTCTCTTTCCTCCATTCTCCTCTTTCTACCCTATTTCCTTCTTCTATTTTCTCTCCCTCCTTCCCATTCCTTCTCACACATTGTCCCTCTCCTCCTTCACCTATTTCTCCTTCCTCCCCTTCGTGCTTATCCATCCCCCTTTCCCCCTCTCCTCAATATCCTTCGTCCCTCCTCCTTTTCCTCCTTCCTCTCCTCTCCTCCATTTCCTCCTCTTCCTCCTCTCCTTTCTCCCCTTTCTCCTCCATCTCTCCCTCCTCTCGTTTTCTTGTCGTTTTCCCCCTCCCTTCCTCCAACCTCTTTCTCTAATCTCCTTCTCTCTTCTCCCATTTCCCGTTTTTCCTCTTCTCTTCTTC
>NC_051409.1:39858543-39858636 GCF_015228065.2 Penaeus monodon | reverse complement strand
GTCCTGTCTCCCCCAAAGGCATCTCAGCCTCCGACCTGTCGACTTCAAGGTGAAGATTCATCTCAGATCTCTCTCAGTCATGTTCCTTGCTCC
>NC_051409.1:39857418-39857981 GCF_015228065.2 Penaeus monodon | reverse complement strand
TTTTGTTGGTTTTTGGGTACCCTTAATCAAATTATTATTCAATAATTGTTAAAAATAAAAAAATTTCCCCTTTTTCGTAAATCTTTTCCCCTTTTCCCTTTTTTAAAATTCCCTTCCCCCCTTTCTTTATCCCCCTTGAAAACCTTTCCCTTTTTTCCTTTTTTTCCCCCCAGAAAAATTTTATTTAATAAAAAATAAATAAAAAATAATAATAAAAAATTTGCAAAAGGAAAGAATAAGAAGAAAAAAGAAAAGAAAAGAAAGAAAAAAAAAAAAGAAAAGATAAATAAGAAAAAAAGATAAAAAAAAAAAAAGGAAGAAGAATAAAAAAAATAAAGAAATAAAAATAAAAGTAAAATAAAAAGAAAAAAATAAGAAAAAAAAAAAACAAAAAAAAAATGAATGAAATAAAAAGATAAATTAAAAAGAAAGAAAAATGAAAGAAAATAGAAAGATAAAATAAAAAAGAAAGAAAATGAATGAAGATAGAAAGATAAAATAAAAAAGGGGTAAAAAAAGGTTCTCTCGATCGAGTCGTTTGTCTTTGGGTCAGACTCGCCTAG
>NC_051409.1:39856664-39856745 GCF_015228065.2 Penaeus monodon | reverse complement strand
GACGCTACATGCTTCTTAAAAATAAGTAACACGATGTGAGGGGAAAATGAGGAAGGAAAACAAAGGAAACAAAGAACTAGC
>NC_051409.1:39856059-39856454 GCF_015228065.2 Penaeus monodon | reverse complement strand
TTATATAAAGCCTTAGAACCAGCGCCCCTTAAATAAATACGTAACATAATGAAGTATATTGACACAATGTGGTAATTATAATTGTGACCAATTACATAAAAACGAAATAATTGTGATCAAATATACTGCATAGTTACAGAACGAGATCTTGAAAAGGAAGACAAAGAAAGTGATATCACAGAGTGTTATATATTATTTAGTAATTCGGATAATGAAGAAATAGCAAGGAAGAGGAAGAGATAGCGAAAGAAGGAATATAAAAAAAAGTGAGCAAGATAGTAAAAAGGGGGTTAGAAAGTAGGAAAGAGGATGGATATAGTTGGAGAGAACAAAGAAATGACGAGGATTGCCAAGAAAGCGAGCAAAATGAACAATGCAAGAAGTAGCAAGGGTTA
>NC_051409.1:39855701-39855793 GCF_015228065.2 Penaeus monodon | reverse complement strand
CCGCGGGGACTGAGGGGAAAACCTGCGAAACGAAGCCAGACGGCGTGGCGCCCTTAGTGACTACGCTGGGTTCGAAGGGAGTAGGTAAAAAG
>NC_051409.1:39855480-39855584 GCF_015228065.2 Penaeus monodon | reverse complement strand
GAGCGTTTTTCTCTTTGTTTATCGTCGTTGTGTGGTTTTTTCCCCATCTGTGAGTTCTTTTGTTCTTTTCTTTTCTTCGTCGCTCTTCCTTTTTTTCCCCGTTT
>NC_051409.1:39854979-39855073 GCF_015228065.2 Penaeus monodon | reverse complement strand
ATCGCTGGTGTTTTTGCCTTTAATGTGACTATTTTTACTGTTAATTTTCTGGGTTCTGCGGAAGAGGCTGCACTGTCTTTGTGTGTGTTGGGCT
>NC_051409.1:39854583-39854847 GCF_015228065.2 Penaeus monodon | reverse complement strand
GGAAAAGTGGACATATAGTAAAAATCAATAATGCTTATCTATTAGGAAAATTTATCCCTTATATTCTAGAGATCCCCCATAATTCTGAACCCCTTAAGATAAATAGAGCTAATTGGGCTCAAATTGGTCGGTAATAGTCGGCGATGAATAGTCAATTCCATTTTAGTAGTTGAGTTGAGAAATAAATTGCTGTTCGATGTGATCGTCTCTGCAAAGTGCTTAAGAACTTTCGCTTAACAAAGGCGTTTTGAAATCGGTGTCTCT
>NC_051409.1:39853599-39853898 GCF_015228065.2 Penaeus monodon | reverse complement strand
GGAGGGCCAATAGTCTAACGTTGCTATTACCTTGGTACAAATGAAACAGAGGAACGGGTGGCTGAGAAAAAGAGGAAGAGAGGGAGAGAGAAAAGGGAAAAGAAAGAGAGGAAAAGAAGGAGAGAGGAAGAGAGAAAAAGAGAGAATGAGATAAATAGGGAGAGAGAAGAAGAATGTCGGAAAATAAGGTTTGAAAATAGAAGGAAAAATAAGAGAATTAGAAAGAGGGACAAGAAAAAAAGTGAACGAATGAGGATATAGGAAGAGGAGGAGGAGAAGGAATCAGCCGGAGCAAGATT
>NC_051409.1:39852836-39853532 GCF_015228065.2 Penaeus monodon | reverse complement strand
AAAAGACAAATGAGGGGAAGCGAAAGGAGGAGGAGGGAGAAGAAGATACAGAACAGAAGAAAGTAGTGAGATGTGAAGGAGAGGAGGATAAAGGGAGATTACGAAGGAGGGGAGATGAGATAGATGAGGATGAGGGAAGGGAGAGGAGGAAGAGGGGATATAGGGATGTATATAACGAAGGAGGGGATAAGGAAATGGAAAGGAGGAAAAGGGGAAGAGATAACAAAAGGTGATTAAAGAAGATCGGGAAGAAGATTTGTTGGGGCGGTGGAGGGGGGGGGTGGAAGGGGGGAGGAGAAAGAAATAATAAAAATGGAAAGATAGGGAGATTGGAGTAGAGGAAGAGGATATGGAGAGGAGAAGAATAATGGGGAAAAAATGGAAAAAAAATAAATACGGAGATAGGAAGAAAGAAGAAGAAAAACAAGAATGGAAATGATAAAGACAGAAATAAAGGGGGAAACAGAAGGAAGGCAATGAACCAGAAAATAAGAGAAAAAAAACAGAAACTTCACGAAAGACGAGAAAAAAGGAGATAAACTCGCAAGAAAAGATAAACTGGAAGAAAGCAATTACAAAGATGAGAAGTTAAAAAAAAAAAAAATTGCGAACACGTGACCCATCAGAAGAGGGGAAGTGAGTGGAATAAAGCGTTAAAATCTACAAAAAGAATAAATGGTTAAAGAAATGTTGATT
>NC_051409.1:39852198-39852352 GCF_015228065.2 Penaeus monodon | reverse complement strand
CTATGATGCGATGGAATTCATTCAGTTGAAAAGGATTTTGTGACGTTGGACGAGGCTATGCGGTTGCCACACGTCGCCATATTGTTGAATTGCCATTGCACATCGTTTTTGCTCTTCTCCCATTTTTATATTGATTTTTATTATCCGTTGTATC
>NC_051409.1:39851985-39852151 GCF_015228065.2 Penaeus monodon | reverse complement strand
CGTGGCTATCGCTTTATATTTCGCCTTTTTTTGGTAGGGGAACCGGGCGCTGTGGATATACGTACGTACACCCATGTATATTCTCATGTATACATACACAGTAATGGTGGTATAAACATTATAGTCATTTCAATTGTCTTTATTGATGTTAATTATGAAATTGTTC
>NC_051409.1:39851649-39851725 GCF_015228065.2 Penaeus monodon | reverse complement strand
AGTAAACGCGAGATGCTTAAGAATTCCACTCCATTGACTCTCCCGTTACTTGGCCTTTCGAAGAACCAGCTGTTTT
>NC_051409.1:39850494-39850997 GCF_015228065.2 Penaeus monodon | reverse complement strand
CAGCAGAGGAGAGGAGTAACAAGGACGAAAAAGTAATAAACAAATAATTAAAGAGAACTAAAGATATAAGCAAACAGAAATAAAAACGAGACACAGTAAAAAAAAAAAAAGATCAAACAAAAAATAATAAATAGGGTGAGAAAAGCAAATGCAAAAAATTGTTTTCATAAAGTTTTTTTTTCAATGGAAAAGCGCTAACTTAATTCCTTTATTGTGATTTATTCATATATATTCAGTGATAAAACTGCTGAATATTCATAATTGTCAGTAGAAATTCCGAAAGTGAAATAGCGAGTTTTTTCCGAGCAGATGGAACGAAGATCTGATCTATTCTATAAACTGCAGTTAAATAATAATATAAATAATATTTATGTTGCTAATAAAATGTAGCGTAATTGCATGTTTGTTAATGCATATGTGTGTCTAGGTAAAGGGAAAGGAAAGGCAAATAGATACAGATAAATATTTACACACACAGGTTTTTATTTTCTTACTTACTTGGC
>NC_051409.1:39847672-39847814 GCF_015228065.2 Penaeus monodon | reverse complement strand
CTTAAACAAAAACGAAAATATTTGCGCAAATTTACATATTATCCAAATACAATGGGCACAAACCTCCCTCTACCTCCCTTACCTAAAGCTGCTACCCACCGACCCATCACCCATAATCCCCTCTCCACACCCGTGCCAATGG
>NC_051409.1:39847144-39847340 GCF_015228065.2 Penaeus monodon | reverse complement strand
ACACAATCCTCTCCGCGCAGTGTTGCCAGTAAAAGTTGTACCCTCGCGACCCATATGCCCTTTACGAGCGAGTGTCATCCATTATGCTGGTGGTTCTAATACGACACGGAGATCCATCGTCATTTTCTATTGACGCATTTATTGGTCCGTTTCCTGTTCGTTTTCTGATGTTCTTAGTGCTGCTTTATTTCTAGCA
>NC_051409.1:39846700-39846792 GCF_015228065.2 Penaeus monodon | reverse complement strand
CATAAAGTCACATAAATTTAAGAAAATCTTTCCCTGGAAGTTAATTACGCCACTAAGACATGTAAGGAGAACATTAACCAACCGTGGTACCC
>NC_051409.1:39846008-39846105 GCF_015228065.2 Penaeus monodon | reverse complement strand
ACATGAGCTGCCCTTATGAAAATAAATACAGTATGTGCCGGTTGCGTAGTACCCCTGGAGAAATAAGCATAAACAGGTTGACTCACACTTGGGCTAA
>NC_051409.1:39845585-39845762 GCF_015228065.2 Penaeus monodon | reverse complement strand
GAACTATCCTCATAAAGTTAGTATCAAATGAAGCCAAGATCCTTCAAGTGAGGCATAATGGGGAACGCGAAAGCAACGCAGGAGTTAACAGAGAGAGACTGAATAGGCGAACGACGAGAAGGGGACAAGGAAAAGATGAAACGGGAGAGCGAGGGATAAAGAGAGTGAAGGGGGGCA
>NC_051409.1:39845199-39845334 GCF_015228065.2 Penaeus monodon | reverse complement strand
CTACGAGAGAGATTGACACAAAATGAAAACAGGTAAACTGGAAACTGATATGAAAAATGATGATAACAGTATAAAAGTAAATGTGATAAGGAAAGTGAAATCGAAAAAATGTCAAATAAAAACATGGAGACTAGC
>NC_051409.1:39844927-39845173 GCF_015228065.2 Penaeus monodon | reverse complement strand
GGAGGGTTGGCAATTTTGAAAGATGAAAATGGAGAAAAAAAATTTCAGAAATTTTGAAAAACAGGTAATATTAGAAAATGAAAAGAGAAAGAGAAAAAAACGAAAGAAAATAATCCAGTGAAGTGAAAGAATTGGAGAGGAAATACTCTTGGGAAATAGAAAGAAAGAAAACAAAGGATGAGAGAAGCAAACAGACAGGCAGAGATAGAAAAAAAAGAGAGAAAAAAAAGAGAGACAATGACGCTC
>NC_051409.1:39843527-39844766 GCF_015228065.2 Penaeus monodon | reverse complement strand
GGAGACGTAGATCCCACGCCTAAGTAACGCCAGGAATTAAGGACGGACCAACTGGCACTGTTAATTAAAGCAAGTGGCACCGCCCAACCCACGGAGAACATCACTCGGTCCTAACACAGAGTCCCGAGAGACACACAATATATATACACGAGGAAAAGGCCACACACGGAGAGGGAAGGCAGGGAGGGAGAGGAAGGAAGGAGGGAGGGAGAAGGAAAGGGGTGGAAGGAGGAATGAGGGAGGAGGAAGGGAGTGAGGGAAGGAGAGGAAGGAGGGAGGGAGGAGGAAGGGGGGAAGAGGAGGGAGAAGGAAAAGGATGTGAGGGGGGGAGGGAGGGGAAGGAAGGAGGGAGGAGGGAGGGAAGGAAGGAGGGTGGGAGAGAGGGAGAAGGGAGTTAGGGAGTGAGAGAGGAAGGGAAGGAGGAAGAGAGAGATGGGGAGAAGAAAGAAAAAGATGCACATAATATATACACGAGAAAAAGGCCGGTTGAGAAGACAGGAGAAGGGGATGGGAGAGAGGCAGGGAGGGAGGGAAAGGAAGAGAAAGAGAGAATGAGGGGGTGAGAGAGCCGGAAGGAGGAAGTGAGAGAAAGGAGGAGGAAAAATGAGAGGAAAGAAAAAAAGAAAGAGAAAAGACACAAAATATACACATAAAGAAAGGTAAGAAAGGAAAGAGAGGGAGAGAGAGGAAGGAGGGTGGGAGAGGAAAGAGAGATGGAGAGAGTGATGGAAAAAGAAACGCATAACATATATACAAAGAAAAACATACGGGAAGCAGAGAGAAAAGGGACGGAGAGAAAGAGAGAGGAAAGGATGAGGAAAAGAAGAGAGGGAAGACGGGAAGAGAGAGAAAGAGGAGAGGAACTAAAGGAGATAGAAATGTCTTAACACGGGTTCCCAAGAGACACGCAATATATATCCGATGAAAAGACCAGGTAAAGGAGAGAAAGAAGGGGAGAGGGAAGGAGATAAAAAAAAAAAAGGGAAGGGGAAAGGAAAAAAAAAGGGGGGGGGAAAGACTGCAAGAGAGGAATGTCTTAGTAGAGAGTCGCACAATGTATATGCGATGAAAGGGCAGAAGGAAGGAGAGGGAGAGAGACAGACCGAGGAGATGAGGAAAGAGAGAGAAAGAGAGAGAGACAGAGAGAAAGAAAGAAGGGAGTTGGGGGGAAGGGAAAGAGAGAGATAGAGAGGACGGGGGAAGAGGGAAAAAGAGAGAGAAAGAGAGAGAGACAAAGAG
>NC_051409.1:39843252-39843488 GCF_015228065.2 Penaeus monodon | reverse complement strand
GACAGAGAAAGAAAGCGAGGGAAAGAAAAAGAAAGGGGAGCAACAGAGAGAAACAAATCAAGAGAAGGAGGACCGAGACAGAGAGCGAACTCTTTCCGTAAGAAATAAGAGTCTTGCGTTACAGTAGGCTCTGCTCTGATGGATGGGCGTGGGAAGAGTCGTGCAGTGGGCGTGATGGGCGGTTCGGGCGGATGGGAGGCGGTAGGTGTGCTTCCGAGAGTGCGATGTCGGGAGTT
>NC_051409.1:39842676-39842861 GCF_015228065.2 Penaeus monodon | reverse complement strand
AAACTCAAACACCGGCGCGAAGTTGAGACCCAACATCGCCCTCGATACTCGCCGGATATCGCAAACATCCTGATAAAGGAAGGAGGGGTTAGAGGGAGGGAAGTTTAGGCCCGGTTTCCGCCGACGTAACCCTTGGCCCTCACCCCCCCCCCCTCTCTCCTGGATAGGCCTCTTGGGTCTGCGAA
>NC_051409.1:39842350-39842458 GCF_015228065.2 Penaeus monodon | reverse complement strand
TTATGTGAAGGAGAGGGTTAAAAAAGAGAAGGAGAAATGGTGAGGCTGAGAGACTCCGAGAGAAAGGTAAGGGAGAAGGAAGGGTGACAGTGGTATAGAGGACGGGAA
>NC_051409.1:39842207-39842300 GCF_015228065.2 Penaeus monodon | reverse complement strand
AGCTGTGCAAATATCCTTGACGAACTGTGGAAGCGACGTCGATGGCCTGACGCTTGGCTGCTTCTGGCGCTAAGTATATTGTCTCGCAGTCTG
>NC_051409.1:39840958-39841379 GCF_015228065.2 Penaeus monodon | reverse complement strand
GCACAAAAAGCTCTCTCGGCCCGATTGTGTAGCAAAGCATTTGTAATCTCCATTACGCTTCTCTTTTCATATATTTGCATTTGATGGCTCTGCATCATTTATAAACTTACATTATTTAGGCTCAGAGATTTTTCAAGCAAACTGAAACTTAGGTCGTTTATTGTCCTGCGTTTTTTTGTTTTCCTGCTATTTCGTTGTTTTTTATTTTCTAGATTCTTTGTGGATAGACGTGCCTTGTTTCTTCGCGTTTTTAAAAGATTATCCAAATGCCGATTCCTGTTATTTATCTTTAGCCTTGTTTCTTTCGCTGGAATAGCTGCCTCTGTTTTCGTTCCTTTTAGAGCATGCAGAGCCAAATCGTCAAATCCGATAATCATGGAGTAATGTTGATATCTTCAGAAATAGGCGTGGGATGTTAAGG
>NC_051409.1:39840539-39840617 GCF_015228065.2 Penaeus monodon | reverse complement strand
ATCAAGTTAGCACAAAGGGGTTACTAACGCGAATAGCGAAACAAAGACACCGGTCAGCAGCTGTGAAAACAATTGCAG
>NC_051409.1:39840318-39840486 GCF_015228065.2 Penaeus monodon | reverse complement strand
AAGCAATCAAAACGTAAATATTTTTCAAGCTAGATCGAGCAAGAAAAAAAAGGAAAAAGAAAAGAAGAAAAAAAGAAAGAAAGAAAAAAAAAGGAGAAAGAAAGGAAAAAAAGGAGAAAGAAAGAAAAGAAAAAAGAATTAAAAATTATATATACATGAATAGATTAT
>NC_051409.1:39840100-39840214 GCF_015228065.2 Penaeus monodon | reverse complement strand
GTATGTACATATACATGTATAATATAAGTAGCATAAGTTTAAAAATAAGTAGACAGATAAATGAACAGTTTAACGAATAGTTAACATTTACTTCAAATATTAGAACTGAAGTAA
>NC_051409.1:39839878-39840065 GCF_015228065.2 Penaeus monodon | reverse complement strand
ATAATAAAATGAAAACAGATGCTGGTACAACGTTCTACTAATTACTTTTGATATCTTAACATTTTACTAATTACTTTGAACATTTATCCTTTTCTAACTACTTTTAACATCAAAAGATTTTACAAACTACTCTCAACGTTCAAACATTAAACTGATTACTGTAAACATTTAATTAGCTACTTTTAAC
>NC_051409.1:39838574-39839815 GCF_015228065.2 Penaeus monodon | reverse complement strand
TACTCTGAACATTTTTTTTTCACTTTACTAACTGCTTTTAAAATTCAAGCCATTTTACTAACTACATTTAACATTTTCCTAACTACTTCCTACGCAAGGTTTAGTAATGCTTCGCCAGTCACAAAATATACTTTATAAACACAGGCTGCCTTTTGTTTCTTTGGCAAAAGGGGGTTAAAGGTAAACCCAAGGCCCAAGAACTGCTTTTGTTGCATAATGTGTTACTCTGACTGCTCTCACAGACGCTTTGAATACAGAAATACAGGGGTTTCAGATACTGAAATACAGAGGTTTCAGATACTGAAATACAGGGGTTTCAGATACAGAAATACAGTGGCTTCAACTTTAGAATTACAGAATGCAGATACAGATAAATAGTGGTTTCAGATACAGAAATACATGGGACTTCAAATATAGAAATAGTGCCTTCAAATACAGAAATACAGTGGCTTCAAATACTGAAATACAGTGGCTTCAAAAACAGAAATACAGTGGCTTCAAAAACAGAAATACAGTGGCTTCAAAACAGAATACAGTGGCTTCAAAAACAGAAATACAGTGGCTTCAAAAACAGAAATACAGTGGCTTCAAAAACAGAAATACAGTGGCTTCAAAAACAGAAATACAGTGGCTTCAAATGTAGAAACAGAGCAGATTCAGATCAAGATAGAAGTACTTTGGAGGCAGAAATACAAAAGGTTTTAAGTGAAGGTAAACGGTAGTACAAGTAGAGAATACAGAAGTTCAAATACCAAAAATACAACAGATTTGAAGACAGAATAACAGTAGTTGGGGAAAATACAGTAATTTCTTTCATAAAAAAATACAGGAATTTCGAATGCAGATGTGCCAAAATACAGCAAGTTCAGACACAGAAATTCGCCAATTTGAAATATAAAATACATTTTAAAGTACAAAAATCCCATACCATCAAACCCAGAAATATAGCATTTTCGCATTTAGAAATATATAAACTTCAGATGAAAAAAACAAAAAACACAAGAATTTTACATACAAATATACAACAGTTGAAATGCAGGTATATAGCGTCAGAAAATGAAAAAGACGGCAGGTTCAAATATAACATTGCAGGAGTTTAAGTACAAAAATATACCAGTTTATAATGTACTATTACAAAAGCCTGAGAAACAAACATTCAGTAGCTTGAAAGGTAAAACACACAGCAGCAGTTCTTTGAAAAAATAATACAGAACTATAAAATACAAAGCCTCTTAGAACAT
>NC_051409.1:39838275-39838525 GCF_015228065.2 Penaeus monodon | reverse complement strand
CTCATTAAAATAAACCTACAAAAACGAAGCTTAAGTTATAATGATACAAGCATAAAATCATACAGTAACGCAAGTAGACATCAGAGATTGAACTATAGCCCGAGGTGCATACAGCACACTTAGTAAAGGTGGGGTGTTACGACGAGAGAATTTGTGCTGTTCATGTAACACTTGTAGAGCCGCGATGGGGCCAAGGCAGTACTCGCAACCTTCAATAATTCTGTTTTAGTAAGGTTGGGTACGCTTAAGT
>NC_051409.1:39838061-39838173 GCF_015228065.2 Penaeus monodon | reverse complement strand
ATGTGCACACACATACACGCATGTTTGCCTTTACTTAAGGTTAATTTTCCCCGTCCTTTCATTTGATCTTCCTGTTTCTTATGTAACCTTCAATTCTGTTAAGTTATATATA
>NC_051409.1:39837740-39837990 GCF_015228065.2 Penaeus monodon | reverse complement strand
CGTAAATTTACATAACAATCCACTATACCGTTCACCGAATAAAGATGCACTTCTATTCCAAATGTAATAATCTTTATCAACCTTCCCATTTCCTAGCATTCTCCTCCTCCTCTTTTTCCAGGTTCCTTTTTTTTTTCTTTACCTAGTCCTTTTTCTTTACCCTCCTACTCATCTATACAAAGGAAGGAAGGAATTCTAAGACATGCAAATGAGAGAGCTACAAAGGCGGATCTACGTGTGGAAAATCGTA
>NC_051409.1:39837401-39837634 GCF_015228065.2 Penaeus monodon | reverse complement strand
CGCTATGCTCACGAGGCAGAGCGACCGTCAAGTGAGAAGAGACAGAAAGAAGACCGTCTCTTTGTATGCGCAATATGTGTAATTCTCTCTTCAAAACCTGTATACGTGTATCAACCCTTGAACTCTGCAGCTACATGGAATATACTTTTGAAATGTGATGTCAAGCGTAATGCATTTATAGACTGCAGTCACATGTAATACTGTGTTAAGATACTTTCAAATTTAAAAAGCCG
>NC_051409.1:39836521-39836987 GCF_015228065.2 Penaeus monodon | reverse complement strand
AACCTCTATTACCCCAGAGAGCAAACATTTGGACCACAAAGGTAACTTGACATGAAAAATAACACGTGCAGGGTGACATGACAATAGGGGGCGTGGCAAAGAGTGGGCGGAGGAAAATTTCCCCCCTTTTTATGTATAACTCTGAACAGAAATACTGAATAAAACCAACATTTAATGTACTGATGTGATGCTTTGACCCGGGACTGAAATTCGATAAGAAGAGTAAGACAGAAAAATGGCATCAGGCAGGAGTGTGGCAGAGTGGGTGGAGCGATTCTGCACTCTCACTGTCTAAAACTTTTGACCCAAGCACTGCATTAAGCTGAAACGTCAGTGTTGATTTTTTTGTAGATGAGATGAAAAACAAAGGCTATTTGTGCACAAGGATTAAGTTCCACAAATATACTGTTTGTAGTTACTGTGTTTTTCTTTCTGCGATTATTCTTGTTCTCGAAGGTACATTTCT
>NC_051409.1:39835946-39836372 GCF_015228065.2 Penaeus monodon | reverse complement strand
ACAATACTGACCATCACGATAGTGACGATATTCTTAATAACAATAATAAACAGATGAACCCTACCCTTTTCCCCCCTACGCCTCATATTCCTCACTTTCTCCCAGAATCCGAACTTTTCACATTCACTTCCACATTCATCCCCACCAGTAGCGAATCCCAGCCCACCGTCGTTCCCGTAAAGGTCACTGGCCTATTACGCATCCAAACGACATTCGCCCTTATGGTTTTGGCCTCGAGACGCCGCGAGAAATTTGAGAATGGACAAAGTTTCATTCATAATACTTCCTTACGAGTGTTTGTTGTGGTTGTAGGTGTGTCGTTGCAAGAGATTGCAGGATGTTGCAATGGAGTATTGGCGTATTTTCCGGTCTTCTGCCTCGGTTCCTTTTACTCGATTTCTTTTCTTGTGTGTTTTTACATTCTTC
>NC_051409.1:39835499-39835613 GCF_015228065.2 Penaeus monodon | reverse complement strand
GTTAATCCCCGGTCCTAGGATTCACTTATTTTGCTTTTGCTCCGCTTGCATTTCATAAAAGCCTATTTCCTAGACTAGCAGTGAAACGTTAAGCCCGGTTTCGCATACCCATTT
>NC_051409.1:39834898-39835141 GCF_015228065.2 Penaeus monodon | reverse complement strand
GAGCGGAGAATAGAGAAGGACGTCGCCCTCTCCCCTCCCCCCCCCCAAAAAAAAAAAGACCGTAATGACAAAAAAGGCGCAAAAATCGTGCGTCCGCCCAAGTGAATTTCGAGTAATCTAACTCTTAACGTCATTACTGGCGGAATTGACTAATTCCCCCCATCGGAGCTGACATTTCCGCTCAGAATTGGAGCAATTAAGAATCGGAGAGGATTAAATACTAAGAAAAAAGCGGATAAAGCT
>NC_051409.1:39834729-39834881 GCF_015228065.2 Penaeus monodon | reverse complement strand
TGTTGATATGATTCTGTTCGGAATGACGTCTGCATTTTCCCGCCAATTTTTTCTCCCTCCCACTGCGCATGCGTCAAAACTGCGGCTGCAACATGGCGTGCAATATGGCGAAAATGCCATAAAGACAGTCATGCTGCTGTGACTTCATTATC
>NC_051409.1:39834063-39834636 GCF_015228065.2 Penaeus monodon | reverse complement strand
CGACTTTGTATACGCAAGTTTTACACGTA
This sequence comes from Penaeus monodon, assembly GCF_015228065.2. Classification (NCBI taxonomy): domain Eukaryota; kingdom Metazoa; phylum Arthropoda; class Malacostraca; order Decapoda; family Penaeidae; genus Penaeus; species Penaeus monodon. The sequence continues at coordinate 39,834,607 of NC_051409.1, read as the reverse complement.
TCTCTCCAATCTCTATATACGTACACGCACATACAATTATGCGCCCACAGATCGTACTTACATTTTCTACCCATATACTTTTCTTCATCTCTCTTTCCCTACACTTTTTTTTTCTTTTTTTAACCACGCGCGCATCTGAAGTGCGCATCGCATCCCGCAAAGGAGCAATCTTTCGAGAAAAAAATTGTAATTATGATAAACAAACAAGTACTCTCTCCTCCCATGTTGCAATGTGTGTATATGTTGCAGACAGAAAGAACGCAAAATAGCTTTAAACTGCAATGCCCTCATTAGCATTTTCATAATCTCATTAAGCCTCTAAGTATGCAAATTCTATTATAATTTCATACCATGAAACTTATAAAACAAATTCGCTGTGGAATTATAGACTAATTAGCATTTTTTCACACTGATTATTTTTCTGTATAATTACAGAGTTGAATCTATTTTCCTTTTTGGGGGAAAGAGAGATATAGGTAGACGCGTACTATAGATAGTTCTTTTTTCTTTTCTTGTTAAGAGTCTGCAATTATCTCTACTTATA
>NC_051409.1:39833780-39833946 GCF_015228065.2 Penaeus monodon | reverse complement strand
TGGTGGCGTACAATTTCCTTGTCGTAATGTTATTGTTTTTGTGCGTGCGGCGAGAGGCATTGTGGAAGATGGAGTCGTAATGGACTTTTTTCCTTTGCTTTTTTTCATTGTACCCTGGGTTTGTGGGTTTGTTTGAAGTGCTATTGCTGTTGTTGTTTTCTATCGC
>NC_051409.1:39832665-39833683 GCF_015228065.2 Penaeus monodon | reverse complement strand
ATCTATCAATCTGTCAATCTATCGCTGTTTCAGTTAACTTCCGTTGCCTCCCTAGATATCTATCTTCTCTCCTTCTTCCCCTTCCCTTTCTTTTCTTGTTTTCTTTTCTCTCCCTTTCGTCCTTTTCTTTTCTCTCTCCTTCTTCCTCACTCCTTTCTCTCTTCTTTCCTTCCTTCTCCCCTCACGCCTCTTCTCCCTTACTCTCCCCCCCTTTCTCTTTCTCCTTTCACCCCTTTCTCCTCTCACGCTTTCTCTCTCTCTCTCTTCCCCGCCCCCTTTATCCCCCTCCATCCCTCTCCTATTCCCCTTCTTTTATCTCCTCCTTCTCTCTTCCTTCCCTCTTTCCCCCTTTCTTGTAAAGTGCATCTCTAGCTGTCCCATCCTCTCCCCTTTTACGCGTCCATTATCTCCCATATCCCTTCCCCTCTCTCCTTCCCCTTATCTCCCCCCCTTCCTTTATTTCCGCTTCGCTATCTTCCCTCCCCTCTTGCCCTTCGCCTTTCCCTCACCCTATCTCCCTTCCGCTCTTAATCCTTTTCATACCCTTTCTCTCCTCTCCTTCCCCTCCCCAGTCCCCTCCCCTATCTTCCCTCCCCTATCTCCCCTCTTCTATCTACCCTCCCCTATCTCCCCTCCCCTTCCCTCTTATCCGTTCCCTTATCTCCCCTTCCTCTTCTCCCCCCATTTCCCCTTCTCTGTCTCCCTTCCCCTCTTACCCTGTCCCTCCTCCCCTGCTTCCCCTCCTCCCCCGTCCCTTTCCCTCTTCCCCTCACCTCGCATTTTAACTCTTCCCCGTCCCCTTTTCCCCTCTTCCTCGTCCCATCCCCTCCGTTCCCCTCCCTCCCTCCCTCCTCGTCCCCTCTCCTCCCCCCCTCCTCTTCATCCCCTCCCCCCCCTCCTCCTCGTCTTTTAAAAGCGCCCGAAGCCGCCGCGCGGGAAATCAGGCTAAGGAACAGCAGGCGTCAAAAATGAATCAGAGTTCCATCCCCTCCTCCCCCTCCCCTCCAAACGACTTTCT
>NC_051409.1:39831588-39832530 GCF_015228065.2 Penaeus monodon | reverse complement strand
GATCTCTTCCTCTCTTTCTTTTGTCCATCTCCCCTTCCTTAGTCTGTCTCTTGATCTCTTTTCTTCCTTTCTTCCATCCTTCTTTTTCCCCTTCCTTTCTTCCATCCTCTATTCCTTCTTTCTGTTTTTCCATTCTTCTTCTCTCCTCCCTGTCTCACTTTCTCTCCCTTTTTCTTTCTCCTCTTCCATCCTGCCTCTCCTTTTTCTTCCTCCTCTTCCTTCCTGCCTCTCCTTTTTCTATCCCCTCCCTTTCACTCTCTTCATTTCTCTCTCCTCCTTTCTTCATTTTTCCTTCATCCTTCCCTTCCTTCCTTTCTTCCCCACTTCTATATCCCTCCTCTTTTCCCTCTTTTCCCTCCCTTCCCCTTTTTCCTTTCCTCCTACTTTCATTCTCCACCTCTGCTTCTCGTTTTTCTTATCTCCTCTTCCTCTTTCTATTCACCATCTCTTCCCCTTCCTCCCATCTTCCTCCTTTTCTCCAGTCCCTTCCTTCCCTTCCCATTCCCCTTCCTTTTCCTCCCTTCCCCCATCCTCTTCCCCATCTTTCTCACTTCCCTTCTCTTCCCTTCTCTATTATGCTCTTCCTCATCCCTCATCCCTCTCCTACCATTTTCATTCGATTCTTTCCTTCCTCTCGTCCCCTTCGCCTCTTCCCTCGTCCTCTTCTCCTTCCTCCATCCTCCATCCGTTCCCTTTCCCATCCATCTCCCCATCATTTTAACTCCTTCCATGTCTTCCTTCGCTTTCTTACTCCCTTTCTCTTCTTCTTCCCTGATTCCTTCCTCTCCCCCATCCATCCTCCTTACTCCTCCCCATACCCCGTTTCTCTCCCGTTCCTCCCCCATTCTTCCGACCTTCTCCAACTCCTTCTTCCCATTTTTTCAGCGTCCCTTCTCCTCCTTTCCTCGCCTCCCCACCCCTATCACTCCTCCTTTACCCATT
>NC_051409.1:39830984-39831127 GCF_015228065.2 Penaeus monodon | reverse complement strand
CTAGAGACCGCCGTGGAAACCCGCAACGCCTCTGTTCCCGTAATGAGACCGAGAACGTCGTCACTTACGGTCGCTCGCTTATCCGAACACTCCGATAATGACGGTGGCGGTGTTCGGATGAGGAGGCTGGTCGGGTAACGCTG
>NC_051409.1:39830360-39830765 GCF_015228065.2 Penaeus monodon | reverse complement strand
ATGTCTATGACTGAGTGAGTGTGTGTGTGTCCTTCCGTTCGTGCGTTCGATTCACTGAGTGGATTAAACATATTTATAATTCTTCCTTCTCCACTTTTTATTTCTTCTCCTCCTCCTATTCTTCACCCTATATCCCTCATTTTTCCTTTACTCCTTCCTTCTTCCTTTCCCCTCCTTTTCTTGCATTCCTTTTCTCTCTTTCTATCCATCTTCTTTTCTCTCTCCACTTCCGTTCTTTTATTATCGTTATTGTCATTGTCATTGTTTTCATAGCAAACTTTTACAATAATGTTAATATAGCAATAATATGAAAGATATTGAACATCTTTGTTTCTTGTGTAAAGTGTTAATTGGAAAATGAAATAATTCCTTTATAGAATGTTACGTTTAAACTATTTTACGTTC
>NC_051409.1:39830001-39830322 GCF_015228065.2 Penaeus monodon | reverse complement strand
CTGGAGGAGGAATACGAGAAAAAAAACAAGAGGAGGAGGAAAAGAAGAAGAAGAAAGAGGAAACACAGAAATAGAAGAAGAACAAATTTAGAAAGATATACATCAACACATATTGAAGGAGAAGGAGGAAGAAAATGAGAAGCGGGAAAGACAAGGAGAGAGAGAGTTTTACGCAAGAAAGAACGAAGAAAGAGGAAGAGAAGGAAGAAGAGAAATTAATATAAGATGACGAACAGGAAGAAGGGAATAACAGGAAAATATATTATGATGATGAAATAGACGAGAAGAGGGAGAAAGTGGATTTGTATACCCTAATCGATA
>NC_051409.1:39829723-39829883 GCF_015228065.2 Penaeus monodon | reverse complement strand
TTCTACATATATTATAGTACGACTGTAGTACAATCTGGTCTAAATTGCTATCGGTTCGAGACCGTTTTGAAGGCTGGAGTACCGCCCCGATGGCCAAGTGCACCGTTGCAACAGCTTCGAAATATTCAAAGTACTGGTTTGATGGTGTGGTGATCGTGCC
>NC_051409.1:39829268-39829651 GCF_015228065.2 Penaeus monodon | reverse complement strand
CCGAACCCTGAGGTAACATTACGCCGGGAAAAAATAGAAAGGAAAATGGTCAATATTTCCTACTTTCCGGCTTCTGTTCCAATCCGATGCTGTAGGATTTTATGGTCTTTTGAACTCTCTGCTTGGCCGGTGAATCTCAAGAGGGAAAGGTATTGTTTCTTTAGTATTCAGGCCTCTTATTTCTCCTAGTAGGTCATTCTTGACCAGTCCCGGATGACCCACTTGTAGCCTTGACCTGTAGATGACCTAATCATAGTCGTTGCCACAGGACGAGGTCATACGTAGGTCACGCCCCTCACCTTTGACCTCTGATCTAGACGTCGCCACCTACGCCGCCCTTCTATGAGTCGTGACCCAGTCCTCAAGGAGGTTCCACTGCTATT
>NC_051409.1:39828795-39829172 GCF_015228065.2 Penaeus monodon | reverse complement strand
GAAGCCTCCCTTCCGAGCCTCTCTGTCCTCCTAAGACCCACAAATCAGCCTCCACGTGCGCAACCACCTCGACCCAGTCACGCTTTAACTCTACTTCTAAAAGCATCAACGCAATACAAATAAATAAACTGCAGCGAGAACAGAGCGTTTTTTTTCCTACCCACCTATTTTGTCAAGGGCGACCTCTTTTAATTAAGGAGAGACTTGCCCTGACAAGGAAACGTCTTCAAGTGTTATCTACGGTGGACTTTCTGCTAATTGGACATCACAGTAAACCATGCATGTCCCCTGGTCTTCTTTAGTTGTATGCTTTAACGTGGCTCATCTGTGTATCTACCAGGGTCCTTATATCTAACTGAAAGAAATGTATTTACTAT
>NC_051409.1:39828548-39828760 GCF_015228065.2 Penaeus monodon | reverse complement strand
TACGGAGGCGTAAATATAGGTTTATTGTTTTTCTGATTAAATTTCAGCTAATCTCATCTATGTATCTACCAAAATCCATATATCTACTTGAAGGAAATGTATCTACTTGGAAAAAATAGTGTGAATATCGTTCCCTATTTTATAACTAATTAATGTTGACTAATTATGCTTTAACTAGTTTCATCTCTGTGAAAGCACAGGTGTAAAAATCG
>NC_051409.1:39828264-39828411 GCF_015228065.2 Penaeus monodon | reverse complement strand
TATTTTGCAGGATGACCGTTGCAATAAACTTACGTTTTTTTTTTTTTCTTTTGATAAATCTAAACAGGGTTGATCTCAGTGTCTTATGACCTAACCATAGAGGAATCCTTGAGAATAATAACTTCTTGGGTTAGCATTTACAAATTC
>NC_051409.1:39828039-39828127 GCF_015228065.2 Penaeus monodon | reverse complement strand
TCATGAACATTAAACATACTATTATCAATCATTGTATCATCATATAACCATTTATTGTGTGTTGTTGTTAATGAAGTAGTAGGAACAG
>NC_051409.1:39827724-39827910 GCF_015228065.2 Penaeus monodon | reverse complement strand
GTGGTAAAGATACACAGTAAAACGAGAAACGTTTTAAAAGAAAAATTTAAAAAATGAATAACTCGAATTAGTTGCCTTATTACAACAATATCAGATAACAATGACAAAGAAAGAATGATACTTAAAATGCAAAAGTAAATGATGCAAAAAAAAAATATGGATAGCCACATGAGGGAAAATGGTTTT
>NC_051409.1:39827129-39827403 GCF_015228065.2 Penaeus monodon | reverse complement strand
AAGATAGAAAAAGAGCGAGAAACACAGACAAACAGAAACAAAGCATAGAAAAAAAAGAAAACAAGAAAGAAAACTCAAGAAATACACCATACTAGAAAAAAAAAAAAATGAAAAAAATGAAAAAAATAATAAAAAAAAAATCTCCCAACAACGAACGCCGTGCCGGTCTGCCCGAAGGTCCTCGGTTTCCGGCCACGAAATCCCGTAATACAGCCGGCCGGATAGAAGAAAATGGAAACGTCCGCTCATATATCAGCGACAACAACGGACGGAC
>NC_051409.1:39825756-39826624 GCF_015228065.2 Penaeus monodon | reverse complement strand
ATGATGAGGGCTGGAGGTGGAGGAGAGGAGGAAAGGAGAGGACAGAAAAAAGGGAAATGAAAAGAGAAATCGTATAGGAGGCAAGAGAGAGAGGAAGGGGGCGAATGGGAAGAGGAGGAGGTAAGAGAGTAAAGATAAAAGAGAGGCGAGAGGAGATAGAAGCAGATGGAATGAGGAGGAGGGGGGTAAGGAGACTAAGAGGAACGAACCGGGAAACAGAAGAAATGAATAAAGTAGTAGGAATAGAAAAGACGAGAAAGAAAAAAGGAATGAAAGACGACCTTAGGGATGAGGAAAGTGAAAAGAAATGAAAAGCGAAAGTAAAGGAAGCAGAGAGAGAAAGAAAAAAAGAGGAAAAGGGAAAATCAAACACGAGAAGAGATGAGGAGAAAGATTAAATGGGATGGAACAGGAAATGGCAAATGAGAAAAATTGAGAAGAGGAAAAAATACGTAAATTTATGAAAGCGAAAGAAAGAGAAAGAAAACCTGAGGGAGACAAATAAGAGAATAGGTGAAATAGAGGAATAGGTGAAAATTGATGAATAAATAGACAGAGTGATAGACCGACGAATAGATAAACAGAGAGAGCAAAAATGTTAGATAATTTAGATGAAAATACCGATCTCACAGGCAGATGCGGTTAAGTGACTCAGTAAGCTGCTTATCTCAAGTATCAGGATGCTTCTTAATATTTAAAAAAAAAAAAATGAGCGAAGATAAGGATTTGGGGAATTTATGTAAAATGAAAGATAGGAAGAAGGGGAATTAAAGAGGAGAAAGTGGACTTGTTTACACTGAAGAATGTCTTGCTGTCTATCCCTTTCCTTGCCTATCTCTCTCTTTTTCTTTCATTCTCTAGCTCTTTA
>NC_051409.1:39824157-39825191 GCF_015228065.2 Penaeus monodon | reverse complement strand
CACCTCTACCCCTGAGCTCAATTCTTTTTTGTTTCCTTTATCTTAATCTTTCCTTCAACGTCATTCTCTCGATGTCACTGCTCTCCCCAAGTCGGAAGTCGCTGGCCGTCATACTCGAGGCTCCCGCTTCTGAATTTCTTTTTTCTCAAGACTCACGACTCGAAAAAAAAAGAATCGAACTCGGAATGATTTTCTCTCTTTCTCAAGACTCACGACTTGAAAAAAAAATCGAACTCGGAATGATTTCTCTCTTTCTCAAGACTCACGACTCGAAAAAAATCGAACTCGGAAGATTCTCTCTTTCTCAAGACTCACGACTCGAAAGAGTCAACTCAATTTTTTTTCTATAAGACTATGCTAGTGAATATGTTCTCTCTTCTCAACTGCGACTCGAAAGGTCAACTCGTAAAAAAATTTTTATAAATCGACTCGAAAAAAAAAAGTTCATACGCGCGAGATTTACGACGGTTGCGCTCCAGGATTCTTTATGTAATAATTCATGAGGTTTATGACTTTGAATATTATTGACTGATTGGTGAGACTAAAGTTCTGAGACGAAAGACTCACAAATTCTCATATGTCTCACGACTTAAGGACATTTATTTGTGAGCTTAAAGATTCATAATTTCGTAAGACTTATGGCTGTGAATATTTAACTCGATTCATGAGATTGAAGACTCATAACTACTCGTTAATCTTACGACTCAGAAATGTTAACTCGTCAGCTTTTAAGAATCTTGTAATCTGACCAGTTAACATTTCTGAGCCACACGTAAGCTTTGTTCTTATGACACTCATTAGACATGTGAGTTACATCATTTAAGTCGTTAAGTTTTTAAATTCATGAGATTTAAGACTCACAGCATCTCAGAATATTTAACTCGTAAGGTTACATAGTTCATGAGATTAAAGGCACAGCATCTCATTAAGCTGGCGAATCTAAACAGTTAGTTTCGTTAATTTTATTTCGTTAAACTCATGAGATTTAAAATTCAAAATAAGTCACAAGACTCATGACTCACAGCATTCGACTC
>NC_051409.1:39822892-39824136 GCF_015228065.2 Penaeus monodon | reverse complement strand
AAGATCCATGAGGTTTTCAGACGCACAAGATTCACTACTTATATTACTCTGACAATCCATAAGACTCGTGATGAGATTTAGGATTCGCGATCCTTAATAATCTTAATTAGTTAGAATACATTAGCTAGCTTTAAAGCTATTTTTACACAAGACAGAACCAGTTTGTGGGCTGCGGTCCAGCTTCCCTGTTCAAACCCAGTGCACATTTCTTCAAAATAATTTCCTTTACAAATTCTTTTCTTCGAGATAGAAATGATGCTTAGTATTCCGCAACACTTCCTGGTGCCTAATTTTCTGCAGGAAAGTCTCTTGCATCTGAATTCTAAATTAGGAGACATTTGTGCCTCGTTCTTTGTGGCGAATCTTTGTTTTCAGTCGCGAGGCAAATCGGCATTACAAAGGGTTAGTATTTATAATATGTTGAGTTCATAATCCTGAAATATATATAAATGGTGGATATGAAGCATTAGTTTACGGCATATGCCTCTAGATATTATTTTACTCTTATAAGTAGAATTGATAGATTACTGTTATTCTATAAATGTCTAATCCCGAAATATAGAGAAATTATAAATAATGAATGTCACAGGTAATTACAAAGAACATTAGATGGGTTACGTTTAATACAGACTCTAAGCGTCATGACTTAGGATCAGCGACGCAAAATTATACTGAAACAAATCTCAGAAAAGGAATAAATGGCAACTCAGCCCGATCCCCGAGTAGTCCGATTCTCCGAGATGTTTTTGTAGATTCTAATCACCTGGCTCTTTAATTTTTGTACTAAAGATGTTTCGATTTTTAAAACGTGTGTATCGTATTTTTAACGATTTACTAAATTTATGTACAGCATATTTATCGTTTTATATAACTTTGGTGCCTTCAACACCAAATTAATGTTTTCTTCCCAAAAGTGAATTAGCGAAACGGAGGACTCCAAAGGGTGTGTTGCCAGCTATCCTTTTCTTGAAATTGACCGGAGTAAGGTCCCAATCAGCGGGTCTTCATCAACGCTCGCCATTGTGATCGCACCTGACGACTCTCGTTTATGGTTTAAGACTTGGGAAAATTAATTCATAACGTTTAACATGATCATACTTGAGATTCAAAACATTTCTTTTCAGACTTTAGACTGAACAGTTTTTCGTTTAGGAATTCGTGTTGCAAGCATAACGCATTGCAATTGGGAGGGTTTGAGTATATTTTATCATCTCTCTCTCTTTAATCAGGTTTTTTAAATTACT
>NC_051409.1:39822471-39822791 GCF_015228065.2 Penaeus monodon | reverse complement strand
TTATTATCATTCCTCTTCGCTTTTTCATTGCGCTGAACCCTTCCCAGTTCGCACGAGATTGAAATGCCTGAAGGGAGTGAAGACCAGACGGCCATGGCACTCTCTCTCGGGTTTTTCTTCCTATTCCTCTCTTTATTTATCGTTTTCCCTTACTTTCTGTTTTCGTTTTTCTATTTTTGTCAGTTGTATAGTGGATATTTTTTCTTTTTTTCAAATTTTTAAACTATTCTTTATCTGGCTGTATACTTTTTCCCCTATTATCTACCACCATCTATTCTTTTTTTCTTCAATTTTTTATATAGATATCCGTCATACATTCA
>NC_051409.1:39822107-39822312 GCF_015228065.2 Penaeus monodon | reverse complement strand
GCCTACGAAAAAAAACACAGCTTTTTTTACAACAGCCCTAAAAAACTTTAAATTTTTTTTATTTCCCAAATTTCTTTTTCCCTCCTTTTTTGTGCCATTTTTGGGGGCCCCCAGTGAGCATAAATCTCATGTACTTAAAATTTGTAACTTTTTGGGTCAAAATACTGTTTGACTGAGACTAGCAGGAAAAAATTATACAAAGCAT
>NC_051409.1:39820018-39820281 GCF_015228065.2 Penaeus monodon | reverse complement strand
AGACACCATATGTAATATTAGCATAAACGGAAAAAGAGCTTTGCGATAAGGAAAATATCGAGCTGCTCTAACAAATTTCTGCAGGAGGTGGGAAAGTACCGGGACACTTTAGAGTTATAGTTCTATGTACAACACAGAAAACAGAGAGAAAAAAAGGGATAAAGGGCCATAAAACGGGTAAAGATTTTTATCGCTGCTGTTCTGAAATTTATACAAGAATAATGGGGGACGAGAAAGACACCCCGCGCATACGGTCTCTCAAA
>NC_051409.1:39818338-39818892 GCF_015228065.2 Penaeus monodon | reverse complement strand
GCGCGCTTATTTTCCGGCCTTGATATCTGTAATACCACTGTGAGAAACTTATACTATGTATTTCCCGCATCCCTCTCCCCTTTGTCCCGCAGTCCTTCCCTAAGAGACAGCCTTGTCCTAACCTCTGCTTGGGGGCTCTAGGAGACTCCGACCGTATCCTGAAGCATACAAAGCTCTCCTCAGACATTTCACTTTCCGTATTTTGAGGAAGAAGTTGTATATAAAATTCCCTCGATGTTCCTGCCCGACGTGAACCCGCGCTGCCACCAGGCCCGCCCCGCAGTTCTCGCCCGGAGATCGTAAATTCCTTCGATGTGTGTTGAAATGGGGGTTTCCTCCCGTAGAGTTTGTAACGTTCCTGTCTCTTCCTCCTTTTTTCTCGAAAGATAAAAGTGATATGATTACCTTGTCAGAGTTCCCTATTCATTTTGTCGCAACGCCAGGCTTATTTTATATATGTGTGTCCCCGACAATTCTAGAAGAATATCTGATTCATATTTTTATTAAAAATCTTACCTGGTACGTTGCATTTCACACTTCACGGCTTATCTTGA
>NC_051409.1:39817730-39818015 GCF_015228065.2 Penaeus monodon | reverse complement strand
TCTCTTCCTTTCCCCCCTCCTTTCTCTTCTTCTTTATCCCTCCCTGTCGCTTCTTCTCTCCATCCCCCCCCGCCTCTTCTCCCTTATATCCCCCCTTTCTCTTTCTCCTTCACCCCTTTCTCCTCTCACGCTTCTCTCTCTCTCTCTTCCCGCCCCTTATCCCCCTCCCATCCCTCTCCTATTCCCCTTCTTTTATCTCCTCCTTCTCTCTCCTTCCCTCTTTCCCCTTTCTTGTAAAGTGCTCTCTAGCTGTCCCATTCCTCTCCCCTTTTACGCGTCCATTAT
>NC_051409.1:39815380-39817261 GCF_015228065.2 Penaeus monodon | reverse complement strand
TCGTCTTTTAAAAGCGCCCGAAGCCGCCGCGCGGGAAATCAGGCTAAGGAACAGCAGGCGTCAAAAATGAATCAGAGTTCCATCCCCCCTCCCCTCCCCTCCAAACGAATTTCTCCTCCTCTCCTCTCTCCCTATCCTCCTCTCCCCCCATCTCCTCTTCACCATCTACTTCTCCCCTCTCTCTACTCACTCCCCCTCTTCTTCTCCTCTCTCTTCCTCTCTTTCTCCACCCTTCTCCTATATTCCACCATCTCGTTCCCCATCTCTTCTCTCTTTCTCCCCACCTTCTCTCTCTCCTTCCCCCCCTCTCGTCTTCTCTTCTCTCCTCTCCTCTTCCCCTCTTCCTTCCTCTGATCTCTTCCTCTCTTTCTTTTGTCCATCTCCCCTTCCTTAGTCTGTCTCTTGATCTCTTTCTTCTTTCTTCCATCCTTCTTTTTCCCTTCCTTTCTTCCATCCTCTATTCCTTCTTTCTGTTTTTCCATTCTTCTTCTCTCTCCCTGTCTCACTTTCTCTCCCTTTTCTTCTCCTCTTCCATCGCTCTCCTTTTTCTTCCTCCTCTTCCTTCCTGCTCTCCTTTTTCTATACCCTCCTTTCACTCTCTTCATTTCTCTCTCCTCCTTTTTCATTTTCCTTCATCCTTCCCTTCCTTCCTTTATTCCCCACTTCTATATCCTCCTCTTTTCCCTCTTTTCCCTCCCTTCCCTTTTCCTTTCCTCCTACTTTCATTCTCCACTCTGCTTCTCGTTTTTCTTATCTCCTCTTCCTCTTTCTATTCACCATCTCTTCCCCTTCCTCCCATCTTCCTCTTTTCTCAGTCCCTTCCTTCCCTTCCCATTTCCCTTCCTTTTCCTCCCTTCCCCCATCTCTTCCCCATCTTTCTCACTTCCCTTCTCTCCTTCTCTATTATGCTCTTCCTCATCTCCCTCATCCCTCCCTCCATTTCCTTCGATTCTATTCCTTCCTCTCGGCCCCTTCAGCCTCTTCCCTCGTCCTCTTCTCCTTCCTCTATCCTCCATCCAGTTCCCTTTCCCATCCATCTTCCCCATCATTTTACTCCTTCCATGTCTTCCTTCGCTTTCTACTCCCTTTCTCTTCTTCTCCCTTGATTCCATTCCTCTCCCCGCCCCTCCATCGCTCCCTTTACTGTCCTCCCCATAACCCCGTTTCTCTCCCGTTCTCTCCCCGTTCTTCCCACCTTCTCCACTCCCTCGTCCCATTTTTTTCAGCGTCCCTTCTCCTCCTTTCCTCTCCTCCCCACCCCTATCCACTCCTCCCTTTACCCATCCTTCCGTCTTCCATCCTCCCCTTCCTCTCTCCTCCTCATCCCCCATCCTACCTCCTCCTTTCTGTCCCCATCTCTCCCTTTCCCTCCCCACTCCCTCTCCCCACCACCTCTCACCCATCCTTCCACCCCTTCTACCTACCCCCTCCCCACCCCTACATCCTCTTTCTCTCTTCGCAATCTCCCTCCTATTCAACCCCCCCCCCTCCCCCCCTCCCTCCCCCTCCTCCCCTCCTCCCTTCCTCCCGCCCATTTCCTCCCTCCCATCCTTTCCTCCCCACTCCCTCCCTGCCCCATCCATTCCCCCTATCCCTCCTTCTCTACTCCCTCCCTCCCTTACTCCCTCCCTATTATTCCCTCCTTCCCTACTCCCTCCCTCCTTACTCCCTCCCTATCCCCATCCCTCCCTACTCTCGTCCCTCCCCATTCCTCCTCCACCCCCCCTCTCTCCCTAGAGACCCGCCGTGGAAACCCCCAACGCCTCTGTTCCGTAATGAGACGCGAGAACGTCCGTCCAGCTTACGGTCGCTCGCTTATCGAACCTCCAGAATGACGGTGGCGGTTGTTCGGATTGAGGAGGCCTGGTCGGGTAACCCTGG
>NC_051409.1:39815153-39815219 GCF_015228065.2 Penaeus monodon | reverse complement strand
CTATGACTGAGTGAGTGTGTGTGTGTCCGTCCGTTCGTGCGTTCGATTCACTGAGTGGATTAAACA
>NC_051409.1:39814801-39815103 GCF_015228065.2 Penaeus monodon | reverse complement strand
CCTCCTCCTATTCCTCACCCTATATCCCTCATTTTTTCTTTACTCCTCCCTTCCTCCTTTCCCCTCCTTTTCTTGCATTCCTTTTCTCCCTTTCTATCCATCTTCTTTTCTCTCTCCAATTCCGTTCTTTTATTATCGTTATTACATTGTCATTGTTTTCATAGCAAACTTTTACAATATGTTAATATAGCAATAATTTGATAAGATATTGAACATCTTTGTTTTCTTGTGTAAATTGTGAATTGGAAAATGAAATAATCCCTTTATAGAATGTTTAGCGTTTAAACTATTTTACGTTCATG
>NC_051409.1:39814593-39814758 GCF_015228065.2 Penaeus monodon | reverse complement strand
CTGGAAGAGGAATAACTAGAAAAAACAAGAGAGGCAGAAGAAGAAGAAAGAGGAAACACAGAAATTAATAAGAACAAATATTAGAAAAGATATCATCAACACCTATTGAGGAGAATAGGAAGAAAATGAGAAGGGAAAGACAAGGAGAGAGAGGAGTTTTACCGC
>NC_051409.1:39814442-39814551 GCF_015228065.2 Penaeus monodon | reverse complement strand
ATTAAATAAGAATGACGAACAGGAAGACGGGAATACAGGAGATAGATATTAATGATGATTAATAGACGAGAAAAAGTGAGAAAGTGGATTTGTAGCACCCGAATCGATA
>NC_051409.1:39814117-39814363 GCF_015228065.2 Penaeus monodon | reverse complement strand
GAATTCGTAAATTAAATTTTCTTTGTATGTATTTGTTGTATGTTTTTCTACTTATTATAGTACGACTGTAGTACAATCTGGTTCTAATTGCTATCGGTTCTGATTACCGTTTGAAGGCTGGAGTACCGCCCCGATGGCCACTTGCACCGTGCAACAGCTTCGAATATTAAAGTACTGGTTTCGATGGTGTGGTGGTCGTGCCTTTTTTGTTGTAGTTGTTGTTTAATTCTTTTGTCTGCTTTTCTG
>NC_051409.1:39813687-39814086 GCF_015228065.2 Penaeus monodon | reverse complement strand
CCGACCCTGAGGTGCATACTCCGGGAAAAGTTATAGAAAGGGAAAATGTTCAATATTGCCTACTTTCCGGCTTCTGTTCCAATCCGATGCTGTAGGATTTTAGGTCTTTTGAACTCTCTGCTTGGCCGGTGAAAGTGAGATCTCAAGATGGAAAGGTGTTGTTTCTTTAAGTATTCAGGCCCTCTTATTTCTCCTAGTAGGTCATCCTTGACCAGTCCCGGATGACCCACTTGTAGCCTTGACCTTTATATGACCTAATCATAGTCGGTTTCCGCCACAGGACGAGGTCATACTTAGGTCACGCCCCTCAACCTTTGACCTCTGATCTCGTACGTCCGCCATCCTACGCCGCCCTTCTATGATTCGTGACCAGTCCCTCAAGGATGTTCCCACTGCATT
>NC_051409.1:39813195-39813585 GCF_015228065.2 Penaeus monodon | reverse complement strand
AGCCTCCCTTCCGACCTCTCTTCCTCCTTAAGACCCACAAATCAAGACTCCACTTGCGCAACCACCTCGCCCCATCACGCTTTAACTCTACTTCTAAAAGCTATCAACGCAATACAAATTAAACTGCAGCGAGAACAGAGCGTTTTTTTTCCTACCCACCTATTTTGTCAAGGGCGACCTCTTTTAATTAAAGGAGAGAAACTTGCCCTGTCAAGGAAACTCTTCAAGTGTTATCTTCTACGGTGGCTTTCTGCTAATTGGACATCACAGTAAACCTGCATGTCCCCTGGCTTCCTTTAGGTTGTATGCTTTTAAAAAACCGTGGGGGGGAGGGACTTCTCTGTGTATCTACAGGTCCTTATATCTAACTGAAAGAAATGTATTTACTAT
>NC_051409.1:39812955-39813168 GCF_015228065.2 Penaeus monodon | reverse complement strand
CGAGGCGTAAATATAGTTTTAGTGTTTTTTCTGATTAAATTTCAGCTAATCATCATCTAATGTATCTACCAAATCCATATATCTACTTGAGAAATGTATCACTTGGAAAAAATAGTGTGAATATCGTTCCTATTTTATAACTAGAAATTAATTGTTGACTAATTATGCTTGTTAACTAGTTTCATCTCTGTGAAAGCACAGGTGTAAAAATCG
>NC_051409.1:39812683-39812825 GCF_015228065.2 Penaeus monodon | reverse complement strand
TTTGCAGGATGACCGTTGCAATAAACTTACGTTTTTTTTTTTTTCTTTTGATAAATCTAAACAGGGTTGATCTCAGTGTCTTATGACCTAACCATAGAGGAACCTTGAGAATATAACTTCTTGGGTTAGCATTTACAAATTC
>NC_051409.1:39812218-39812301 GCF_015228065.2 Penaeus monodon | reverse complement strand
CACAGTAAAACGAGAAACGAATTAAAAGAAAACGAATGCCACGACTGTCTTACCGAAGATAAGGAGAAAATGAATGAGAGAAA
>NC_051409.1:39810680-39811592 GCF_015228065.2 Penaeus monodon | reverse complement strand
TCTCCCAACAACGAACGCCGTTCGGTCTGCCGCGAAGTCCTCGGTTTCCGGCCACGAAATCCCGTACTACAGCCGCCGGATAGAAGAAAAATGGAACGTCCGCGCATATATCAGCGACAACAGCACGACAGACGAGGGTGGAGGGGGAGGGGTGAGGGGAGGGAAGGGAGGGGGGGCGAGATAAGGAGAGGGGAGGGAGGGAATAGGGTAAAGGGGTAGAGGGATAGGGAGGGGGATAATTGGAAGGGAAAGGGAGGAGGATAGTGGTGGGGAAGGGTAGAGGGGTGAGGAAGGAGGGAGGGGGAGGGGAGATACAGGAATGGAGTAGGGTGCAAAAGAGGAGGTAGAGGGGGGATAGTAAGGAAGGGAGAGGGGGTAGTGTAAAGGAGGGGTGAAGGGAGGGGAAGATTAGAAGGGAAGGGAAGGGGTAGAGGGAAAAGTACGGTGGAGGAGGGGAGAGGCTGATAGGAGGGAGACGTATAAGGGATGGGATATGGGGGAAGGGGATATAAATGGGGAGGGGAGGGAGTGGGTTAAAGGAGAGGGAGTAGGATAGGAAGAAGGAGAAGGGTAACGTAGGACTGAGGAGGGAAGAATTTGGGAGGGGGGAGGAAATAATGAGTGAAGGGAGGATGATGAGGGCTGGAGGTGAGGAAGGAGGACAGAGAGGACAGAAAAAAGGAAATGAAAAGAGAATCGTATAGGAGGCAAGAGTAGAGAGAAGGGGCGACTGGGAAGAGGATGAGGTAAGAGAGTAAAGATAAAAGAGGGCGAGAGAGATAGAAGCAGATGTAATGAGGGAGGAGGGGGGTAAGGAGACTAAGAGGAACGAACGGGGAACAGAAGAAATGAATAAAGGAGTAGGAATAGAAACGACGAGAAGGAAAAAAGGAATGACAGACGACTTATGGG
>NC_051409.1:39810192-39810600 GCF_015228065.2 Penaeus monodon | reverse complement strand
CACGAGAAGAGTATGAGGGAAAGATTAAATGGGATGAGAACATGGAAATGGCAAATGAATAAAAATTGAGAAGAGGAAAAAATACGTAAATTTATGAAGAGCGAAAGAAGAGAAAGAACGAGGGAGAAATTAAGAGAATAGTTGAAATAGAGGATAGTTGAAATTTGAATGAATAAATGACAGAGTTATATACCGACTAATAGATCAACAGAGAGAGAAAAATGTTAGAATAATTTAGATGTAAATACCGATCTCACAGCAATGCGGTTAAGTGACTCAGTAAGCTTCTTATCTCAAGTATCAGGATGACCTTCTTAATATTTAAAAAAAAAAATGAGCGAGATAATGATTTGGGGAATTTATTTAAATGAAAGATAGGAAAGAAGGGAATTTAAAGAGAGAAAGTGG
>NC_051409.1:39808495-39809511 GCF_015228065.2 Penaeus monodon | reverse complement strand
AATTCTTTTTTGTTCCTTTATCTATCTTTCCTTCAACGTCCATTCTCTCGATGTCAATGCTTCTCCACCAAAGTCGGAAGTCGCTGCCGTCATAGCTCGAGCTCCCGCTTCTGATTTTCTTTTTTCTAAGTACTCACGACTCGAAAAAAAAAGAAGCGAACTCGATGATTTTCTCTCTTTCTCAAGACTCACGACTGAAAAAAATCGACTCGGAATGATTTCTCTCTTTGTCTCAAGGATCCACGACGCGAAAAGGAGGTCAACTCGTAATATTTTTTTCTCTACTTAGACTCTGACTCGAAAAAAAATCGACCGGTAATGATTTTCTCTCTTACTTAAGACTCATGACTCGAAAAAAAAGAATCGAACTCGGAATGATTTTCTCTCTTTCTCAAGACTCGCGACTCGAAAAGAGGTCAAACTCGTAAAAAAAAAATTCTCTTACTTAAAACTCACGACTCGAAAAAAAAAAGTTCATACGCGCGAGATTTACGACGGTTTGCGCTCCAGGATTCTTTATGTAATAATTCATGAGGTTTATGACTTTGAATATTTTTATGATTGTGAGACTAAAGTTCTGAGACGACAAAGACTCACAAATTCTCATATTTTCTCACGACTTAAGACTTTATTTGTGAGCTTAAAGATTCATACTTTTCGTAAGACTTAGCTATGAATATTTAAATCGTTCAGGAGATTGAAGACTCATAACTACTCGTTTATCGTACGACGCAGTAAATGTTAACTCGTCAGCTTTTTAAAGAATCTTGTATCTGACCAGTTAACATTTCTGACCATACTTTAAGCTTTGTTCTTATGACACTCATTAGACATGTGAGTTACATCATTTAAGAGTCGTTAAAGTTTTTAAATTCAATTGAGATTTTAAGACTCACAGCATCATCAGAATATTTAACATCGTAAGGTTACATAGTTCATTAGATTAAAGGCACAGCATCTCATTAAGCTGGCGAATCTAAACAGTTAGTTTCGTATTTCATTTCGTTAAACTCATG
>NC_051409.1:39807167-39808418 GCF_015228065.2 Penaeus monodon | reverse complement strand
AAGATCCATGGGTTTTCCAGACGCACAAGATTCACTACTTATATTACTCTGACAATCCATAAGACTCGTGATGGAGATTAGGATTCGCGATCCTTAATATCTTAATTAGTTAGAATACATTAGCTAGCTTTAAAGCTATTTTTTACCCAGACAGAACCAGTTTGTGGGCTGCGGTCCATCTTCCCTGTTCAACCCAGTCACATTTCTTCAAAATAATTTTCCTTTAGTCAAATTCTTTTCTTTCGAGATAGAATGATGCTTAGTATTCCGCAACACTTCTGGTGCCTAATTTTCCTGCAGGAAAGTCTCTTGCATCTGAATTCTAAATTATGAGAAACATTTGTGCCTCGGTCTTTGAGGCGAATCTTTGTTTTCAGTCGCGAGGCAAATCGGCATTACAAAGGTTAGTATTTATATATGTTGATTTCATAATCCTGAAATATATATAAATGGTGGATAATGAAGCATTAGTTTACGGCATATGCCTCTAGATATTTTGTTACCTCTTATAAGTAGAATTGATAGATTACTGTTATGCTATAAATGATCTAATCCCGAATAATAGAGAGAATTTATAAATAATGAATTGTCCAGGTAATTACAAAGAACATTAGATGGGTACGTTAATATGACTCTAAAGCGTCATGACTTAGGATCAGCGACGCCAAAATTATACTGAAATAACAAAATCTCAGAAAAGGAATAAATGGCGAACTCAACCCGATCCCCGATTAGTCCCGATCTCCGAGATGTTTTTGTAGATTCTAATCACCTGGCTCTTTAATTTTTGTACTAAAATGTTTCGATTTTTTAAACGTGTGTATCGTATTTTTACGATTTACTAATTTATGTACAGCATATTTATCGTTTTATATAACTTTGTGCCTTCAACACAATTATGTTTTTCTTCACCAAAGTGAATTAAAGCGAAACGAGGACCTCCAAGGTTGTGTTGCCCAGCTATCCTTGTTCTTGAAATTGACCGGCGTAGGGGCCCAATCAGCGGGTCTTCATCACGCTCCCGCCATTGTGATCGCACCTGACGACTCTCGTTTATGGTTTAAGACTTGGGAAAATTAATTCATAACGTTTGACATGATCATCTTGAAGATTCAAAACATTTTCTTTTCAGACTTTAGACTGAACAGTTTTTCGTTTAGGAATTCGTGTTGCAAGCATAAACGCATGGCAATTGGGAGATGTTTGAGGTATTTTTATCATCTCCTCTCCTCTTTAATCAGGTTTTTTAAA
>NC_051409.1:39806734-39806823 GCF_015228065.2 Penaeus monodon | reverse complement strand
ATTGCGCTGAACCCTTCCCAGTTCGCACGAGATTGAAATGCCTGAAGGGAGTGAAGACCAGACGGCCATGGCACTCTCTCTCGGGTTTT
>NC_051409.1:39806122-39806338 GCF_015228065.2 Penaeus monodon | reverse complement strand
ATATCGCACTACGAAAAAGATCACAGCTTTTTATACAACAGCCATAAAAAGACTTTAATTTATCTTTATTTCCAACTTTCTTCTCGTCCTTTTTCTGTGTCCATTTTTGGGACCCCGAGTGAGCATAAATCTCATGCTACTTCAATTAGGTAACTTTGGCTCAGAAATACTGTTTCGACTGAGTACTACGCAGGAACAATTATACAAAGCATTATA
>NC_051409.1:39803821-39804059 GCF_015228065.2 Penaeus monodon | reverse complement strand
GCATAAACGGAAAAAGAGCTTGCGATAAGAAAAATATCGAGCTGCTCTACAAATTTCCTGCAGGAGGTGGGAAAGTACCGGAAACTTTAGAGTTATAGTTCTATTACACAAGAAAAAAGAGAGAAAAAAGGGATAAAGGGCCATAAAACGGTAAAGATTTTATCGTCTTTTCTAAAATTTTCAAGAAAAATGGGGGAGAAAGACACCGCGCGCTACGGTCTCCAACAACTATACACAC
>NC_051409.1:39802693-39802780 GCF_015228065.2 Penaeus monodon | reverse complement strand
AAATATATTAAAATATATTTTAATATAATAATATAAAAATTTATATATTTATATATATTTTTATTATTTATTTATTTATTATTTTTT
>NC_051409.1:39802129-39802667 GCF_015228065.2 Penaeus monodon | reverse complement strand
TATACCATAATTATTGAAGCGCGCTTTTTTCCGGCCCTTTATATTGTAAAACCACTGTAAAACTTATAATGTATTTCCCCCCCCCTCCCCCTTTGTCCCCCTCCTTCCCTAAAAGACCCTTGCCTAACCCCTTTCTTGGGGGGGTCTAGGAACTCCCCCGTATCCGAGCATCAACTTCCTCGACATTTCCTTTCGTTTTTTTAGGGAAAAATTTATATAAAATCCTCGATGTTCCGCCCCACGTGAACCGCGCTGCCACCGGCCCGCCCCCCAGTTCTCGCCCCGGGGAAGTAATTCCTTTGTGTTTGGTTGAAAAGGGGGGTTTTCCTCCCCTAAGTTTGTCCGTTCTGTTTTTTTCCTCCTTTTTTCTCGAAAGATAAAAGTGATAGATTCCTTTTCAGAGTTTTCCCCATTTATTTTTTCGCAACGCAGGGTTATTTTATAATTTTGGTCCCCGACAATTCTAAAGAATATTGATTATATTTTTATTAAAAAAACTTACCCGGGACGTTTCATTTCCACTTACGGTTATCTTGAT
>NC_051409.1:39801556-39801733 GCF_015228065.2 Penaeus monodon | reverse complement strand
GCTAAGGGCGCAGCGCATGCCCCCGCCCAAGTACATCCGTCATATTTCATCGGATGCCTTGGGGCTTGCCAATATTTCCGCGCTTTTGTGATCTGTGGGGAGGGGAAAATTTTAAATGGGTTTTATTGTCCCCGGGGTTTTTACTTTTATTTCACCCCGGTTTAATCGCGGCGATGC
>NC_051409.1:39800291-39800515 GCF_015228065.2 Penaeus monodon | reverse complement strand
AAGATACAAGAGCAAAATAAGAAGGGGAGTCGCCCTCTCCCCTCCCCCCCCCAAAAAAAAAAAGACCGTAATGACAAAAAGGCGAAAAAAACGTGCTTCCCCCCAAGTAATTTCGAGTAATCTAACTTTTAAGCTTTACTGCGGAATTGCAAATTCCCCCCCCATGAGCTGACTTTTTCCGCTCAAAATTGGGAGCAATTAAGAATGGGAGAGGTTTAAATACT
>NC_051409.1:39800124-39800251 GCF_015228065.2 Penaeus monodon | reverse complement strand
TTTTGATTATTTTTTCGGAATGACGTCGCATTTTCCCGCCAATTTTTCTCCTCCATGCCATGCGTAAAAAACGGGCTGAACATGGCGGGCAATAGGGGCAAAAGCCATAAAGACAGTCATGTGGTGA
>NC_051409.1:39799487-39800071 GCF_015228065.2 Penaeus monodon | reverse complement strand
GACGTGTATGTCTTTCCTTACTGTGTGTGCGTGGGGCGTGTGCGACTTTGTAACGCAAGTTTACACGTAACTCCCCAAATCTCTATATATACACCACTTACAATTATCCCCCAAGAGTATTTACATTTTTACCCATATACTTTTTTCATCTCTTTTTCCCTACATTTTTTTTTTCTTTTTTTAACCCAAACCGCGCATCTGAAGTGCGCATCCATCCGAAAAGGGAGCAATTTTTCAGAAAAAAATTGAATTATATAAAAAAAACAAGTACCTCTCCTCCCATTTTTGCAATTGTGATATGTTGAGAAGAAAACAAAAAATGCTTTAAACTGCAATGCCTCTTTAGCTTTTTTATAATCTCTTAAGCCTTAAGTATGAAATTCTATTATAATTTCAACCATGAAACTTATAAAAAAAACGCGGGGAAATTTTAAGAAAAATTAGCATTTTTTCACACTGAATTTTCTGATAATTACAGAGTTAAATTATTTCCTTTTTGGGGGGGAAAAGGAATATAGGTGAGCGAAATATAGATAGTTTTTTTTTTCTTTCTTGTTAAGAGTCTGCAATTATCTCACTATATA
>NC_051409.1:39799214-39799379 GCF_015228065.2 Penaeus monodon | reverse complement strand
GGTTGGCGTAAAATTTTTTGTCGTAAGTTATTTTTTTTGGGTTTTGCGGCGAGGGGCATTGTGGAAGATGGATCGTAATGGACTTTTTTCCCTTTTGCTTTTTTTTCTTTGTCCCCCTGGGTTTGGGGGTTTGTTTAAGTGCTATTGCGTTTTTGTTTTCATCGC
>NC_051409.1:39798351-39799128 GCF_015228065.2 Penaeus monodon | reverse complement strand
AATCGCAAATCATCGCTTTTTTCAGTAATTTCCGTGCCCCCCTGAAATTTATTTTCTCCCCTTCTTCCCCTTCCCTTTCTTTTTTTTTTCTTTTTCCCAACTTTCGTCCTTTTCTTTTCTCTTCCTTTTTTCCACTCCTTTTCCTTTCCCCCCTTCTCCCCTCCGCCCTTTTCCCCTTATTCCCCCCCTTTTTTTTCTCCTTTTCACCCCTTTCTCCTCTCAGCTTTTTCTCTCTCTCTCTTCCCGCCCCCTTTTACCCCCTCCCCCCTCTCCTTTTCCCCTTTTTTTATCTCCTCCTTCTCTTTCTTCCCTTCCCTCTTTCCCCCTTTTAAAATGATTACCCCCTTTCCCTCTCCCCTTTTACGCGCCCTTTATCTCCCCTCCCTTCCCCCTCTCCTTCCCCTTTTATCCCCCCCCCTTTCCCCTTTTTTTCCGCTTGCTATTTTCCCTCCCCTTTCCCCTTTCCCTTTCCCTCCCCCTATTCCCTCCGCTCTAATTTTTTTCATCCCTTTCTCTCCTCTCTTCCCCCCCCCAGCCCCCCCCAATTTCCCCCCCCTACCCCCCCCCTTCTTTTCCCCTCCCTATTCCCCCCCCCTTCCCCTTTATCGTCCCTTTATCTCCCCTTCCTCTTCCCCCCCTTTCCCCCCCTTCTTGTTCCCTTCCCTTTATTGTCCTCCTCCCCTGTTCCCCCCCTCCCCCCCCCTTTCCCTTTTCCCCTCACCTCGCATTTTAACTTTCCCCCCCCCCTTTTCCCCTCTTCCTCGTCCCTCCCTGTTT
>NC_051409.1:39798082-39798253 GCF_015228065.2 Penaeus monodon | reverse complement strand
TTCCTGTTTTTTAAAAGCGCCCGAAGCCGCCCGCGGGAAATCGGGTAAGGGAACAGCAGGGTAAAAATGAAAAGATTACCCTCCTCCCCTCCCCCCCAAAAACGACTTTTTCCTTTTTTTTTTCCCCCCCCCCCCCCTTTCTTCCCTTTTTTCCCCCTTCTTATCCTCCCC
>NC_051409.1:39796498-39797310 GCF_015228065.2 Penaeus monodon | reverse complement strand
CCCCCATCTCCCCATCTTTTTAAATCCTTCCTGCTTCCTTCGCTTTCTTTCTCCCTTTTTTCTTCTTCTTCCCCGTTCCTTCCTCTCCCCATCCCCTCCTTCACTCCCCCCCCCACCCCTTTCTTCCCCTCCCCCCCCATTCTTCCGCCTTCTCAAACTCCCTTTCCCATTTTTCAGGGCCCTTTCCTCCTTCCCCGGCCCCCCCCTATACTCCTCCCTTTACCCATTCTCTTCCCTCCTCCCTTCCTCCTCCCCCCCTCCCCATCCTCCTCCCCCAATCTTTCCCTTTTTCCCCCCCTCTCTACCTTTTTCCTCCCCCCCTCCCTTCCCCCCCCAAAAATTCCCCCCTCCCTTTTCCCCCCTCCCTACCTACCCCCCCCCACCCTCCTAAACCTCTTCTCTCTTCCCCCAAAAATCCCCCGCCATTCCCCTCCCCCTCATCCCCCTCACTCCCTTCCCTCCGACTCTTTTTTCCCCCCATCCCTCCCTCCTTCCCTCCCCCTCATTCCTCCCTCTCCTTCCCCCCACCCCCCCTCCCTTCCTCCCCCCTATTCCCCCCTTCCCTATCCCTCCCTCCCCCTTACTCCCTCCCCATTCCCCCTTCCCCATCCCTCCCCCCCTTACTCCCCCCTATCCCCCCCTCCCCTCCCCTCCCTCCCCTTTCCCTCCCCCCCCTAGAGACCGCCGTTGGGGAAACCCCCAACGCCTCTGTTCCGTAAAGAGACCGAGAATCGTACTTCGGTCGCTCGCTTTTTCCGAACCTCCGTAATGACGTGGCGGTGTTTGGATGAGGGGGGTCGGGGAACGCTGTG
>NC_051409.1:39796131-39796236 GCF_015228065.2 Penaeus monodon | reverse complement strand
CCTTTCCTTCGTGCGTCGATTCACTGGGGATTTAAAAAATATTTATAATTCTTCCTTCTCCCCTTTTTTTTTTCCCTCCCCTATTCTTTACCCTAATCCCCCATT
>NC_051409.1:39795535-39796041 GCF_015228065.2 Penaeus monodon | reverse complement strand
TTTAATCGTTTTTTTCATTGTCATTTTTTTCATAGAAACTTTTCAATAATGTTTTTAAAAACAATAATATGAAAAATATTGAACATCTTTTTTTTTTGTGTAAAGGTTTAATTTGGGAAAAAGAAAAAATTTCCCTTTTTAGAATGTTAGTTTAAACTATTTAGTTTTATTGATAATTTTAAAAATTTTAAAAAATGATAATAAAAACTGGGGAAAATACGAGAAAAAAAACAAAGGAGGGGGAAGAAGAAGAAGAAAAAGAGGAAAAAACAGAAATAGAAGAAAACAAATTAAAAGATTACACAACCCCATATGAAGGAAGGAAAGAAAATGAAACGGGAAAGAAAAGGAGAGAGGAGTTTTACCAAGAAAAGAAAAAAAGGGGAAGAGAAGGAAAAAGAAAATTTAAATATAAATACACAGGAAAAGAAGGGAAATAACAAAAAATATATTTGATAGAAATAGACGAGAAAGGGAGAAAGTGGTTTTGTTCCCCAAATCGATAA
>NC_051409.1:39795288-39795470 GCF_015228065.2 Penaeus monodon | reverse complement strand
CGTAACAAATAAAGATTCTTTGTATTTTTTGTTGTATGTTTTTTACAAAATTATATTACGACGAAACACAAAGTCTTTTCAAAAATTTTATTTTTCTAAAGGGGGTCCGCCCCGGGGCAAGGCACCTTTTGCAACAGCTTCGAAATATTCAAAGTACTTTTTGATGGTGTGGTGATGGGCCC
>NC_051409.1:39794858-39795220 GCF_015228065.2 Penaeus monodon | reverse complement strand
GAACCCTGAGGAAAACATTACGCCGGCAAAAAATAAAAAGGGAAAAAGGGTCAATATTTCTATTTTCCGGCTTCTGTTATAACCGAGCTGTAGGTTTTTAGGTTTTTAACTCCTGCTTGCCCCGGTAAATCTCAAGAGGAAAGGTATTTTTTCTTTAGTTTTCGGGCCTTTATTTCTCCTAGTAGGTCTTTCTTGACCAGTCCCGGAGACCCATTTTACTTGTACCCTTGACCTTAGTACCAAATCACAGTCGTTGCCAAGGCCAGGTCATACGTATCACCCCCCACCTTTGCTTGATCTAGACGTTGCCACCACCCACCCTTTATGGTCTGCCCCAGTCCTCAAGAGGTTCCATGCTATTA
>NC_051409.1:39794400-39794756 GCF_015228065.2 Penaeus monodon | reverse complement strand
ACCCTCCCTTCCGAGCCTCTCTGTCCTCCTAAGACCCCAAATCAGCTCCACGTGCGCAACCACCTCGATCCAGTCAGTTTTTAACTCTATTTCTAAAAGCATCAACGCAAAAAAATAAAAAATTTGCAGCGAGAACAGGCTTTTTTTCCAAACCCCCCTTTTTGAAAGGGCGACCTTTTAATTTTAAGGAGAGACTTGCCCTGAAAAGGGAAAAAACGTTTTAAGTGTTACTACGGTGGATTTCTGTAAGGACTCACAGTAAACCAGCATGCCCCCTGGTCTTCTTTAGTTGTATGTTTTAAACTGGTCATCTGTGTTCTACCGGGTCCTTATTCTAATGAAAAAAATGTTTTTTC
>NC_051409.1:39794160-39794364 GCF_015228065.2 Penaeus monodon | reverse complement strand
TAGGGAGGCTTAAATATAGGTTTTTTGTTTTTCGATTAATTTCAGCTAATCTCATTTTATTACCAAAATCCTATATCTACTTGAAAAAATGTTTTAACTGGAAAAAAAATTAAAATATCGTTTCCTTTTTAAAATGACAAATTTAATGTTGAAAATTTATCTTTAACTAGTTTCATCTGTGAAAGCACAGGTGTAAAAATCGCT
>NC_051409.1:39794039-39794109 GCF_015228065.2 Penaeus monodon | reverse complement strand
AAGTCGTATCTATATACATTTTCCAAACCCAAGTAATGTTTGTCTACCATAAAATATTATAATATTTAAA
>NC_051409.1:39793751-39793987 GCF_015228065.2 Penaeus monodon | reverse complement strand
TTTATATTATTTTGCAGATGACCGTTCAAAAAACTTACGTTTTTTTTTTTGAAAATTAAACAGGGTGATCTCAAGTCAGACCTAACCCTAGAGGGAAACCTTGAGAAAAATAACTTTGGGTTACATTTACAAATTCTGATAAAGGTAATGTGAGAATAACGTAGTAATGATAAAAGTAATAAATTTTAATGGTAATGATAAGCCCGCGTTTTAAAGATGGTATATGTGATTATAAC
>NC_051409.1:39793554-39793618 GCF_015228065.2 Penaeus monodon | reverse complement strand
AAACTAGTGTAATATACATTATTTAAGTAATTATAACCAAAAACAAATTTTAAATTTCAACCTG
>NC_051409.1:39793425-39793502 GCF_015228065.2 Penaeus monodon | reverse complement strand
AGAAAGAATGATACTTAAAATGCAAAAGTAAATGATGCAAAAAAAATATGGATAGCCACATGAGGGAAAATGGTTTT
>NC_051409.1:39792131-39792865 GCF_015228065.2 Penaeus monodon | reverse complement strand
AAACCAGACAAAAAAAAACAAACCCTAGAAAAAAAAGAAAACAAGAAAAAAACTCAAAAAAATAAAACCCTACTAGAAAAAAAAATGAAAAAAAAAGAAAAAAATAAAAAAAAAAATTCTCCCCCAAAAACGAAAACCCCTGCCCGGGCTCCCCCCAAAGGGCTGGTTTCCGGCCCGAATCCCCTAAAACAGCCGGCCGGGTAGAAAAAAAATGGAAAAAATCCGCTCAATTCAGCGACAACAACGGACGGACGGGGGGGGGGGGAGGGGAGGGAAGAAGGGGAAAGGGGGGGGAGGAAGGAGGGGGGGGAGGGAGGGATGGGGAAAGATGGAGGAGGAGGGGAGGGAAGGAGGGGGGGAAAAAGGGGTAGGGGGGAAGGGGGGGAGGGGATAAGGGGAAAAGGGAAAGGGAGGAGGATAGGGGGGGGGAAAGGGTAGAGGGGTGAGGAAGGGAGGGGGGGAGGGGAATACAGAAGGGAGTGGGGGTTTTCAAAAGGGGAGGTAAGGGGGGAGAGTAGAAGGAAAGGGGAGGGGGTAGTGAAAAGGGAGGGGGAAGGGGGGGGAAGTTTAAAGGGGGGAAAGGGAAGGGGGGTGAGGGAAAGTGGGGGGGAGGAGGGGGAGAGGCTATAGGGGGAGACGTAGAAGGGGGATAGGGGGGAAGGGGTAGAAGATGGGGGAGGGGAGGGGGTGGGTTTTAAAAGGGGAATGGGTAAAGGAAGGAGAAGGGGAACGTA
>NC_051409.1:39791411-39792102 GCF_015228065.2 Penaeus monodon | reverse complement strand
ATGGAAAGAAGGATAAAGGGGGATGAGGGCTGGAGGTGGAGGAGAGGAAAAAAGGAGAGGATAGGAAAAGGGAAATCGTATAGGAAAATGGGGGGGGGGGGGGCAAAAGGGGTGGAAGGGGCGAATGGGGAAAGGGGGGGGTAAGAAGAAAGATAACAGAGGTGAAGGAGATAGAAACAGATGGAATGAGGAGGAGGGGGGTTTAAAGGAGATAAGGGAACGAACCGGGGAAAAAAAAAAAAGAAATGAAAATCAGTAAATAGAAAAGGGCGAAAAGGAAAAAGGAAAAAAGAGACCTAGGGGTGAGGAAAGTGAAAAAAATGAAAAGCGAAAGTAAAGGAAAAGCGAGGGGAAAAGAGAGAAAGGGGAAAAAAGGGAAAATCAAACACGAGAAGAGATAGGAGAAATTTTAAAGGGGAGGGAAACAGGAAATGGAAAATGAGAAAAATGAGAAGGGGAAAAAATCGTAAATTAAAAACGAAAGAAAGAGAAAAAAAACCCTGAGGGAGACAATGAGAATGGGTAATAAGGAATGGTTGAAAAATTAAATATTAAAAGAGTGATAGACCGACAAAAGATAAACAGAGAGAGAAAAAAATGTTGAAAATTTTAGAAAAAAATCCCCGATCTCATAGGCAATGCGGTTAAGGGGACCAGTAAGTGCTGTTCAATTTGGGGGTTTCTTATATTT
>NC_051409.1:39791281-39791385 GCF_015228065.2 Penaeus monodon | reverse complement strand
GGGTTTTTTGGGGAAATTATGAAAAAAGGAAATAGGGAAGGGGAATTAAAGGAAAAGGGGGATTTTTTAACTGAAGAATATTTTGTGTCTTCCCTTCCTTGCCC
>NC_051409.1:39790785-39791059 GCF_015228065.2 Penaeus monodon | reverse complement strand
CCCCCTTTCCTTTTTTTCCCAAAACTCCCCCCTTTTTTTAAAAAAATCTTACTAGTTTCACCCCTTTTTCCTTCCCTTCCTTCCCAAAATTTCCACCCCCCTTTTTCTTCTTCCCTTCCCCCTTTCTCCTTCCCCTTTTCTCCCCCCCTCTTTCTTTCCCATTAAACCACTTTTTTCTTGTTTGTTCTTCCCCCCCCTTTTTTCCTTCCCTCCCCCCTTTCTCCCCTTCCTCCCCTTCCTCTTTTCCTCTCCCCCCCCTCTACCCTGAGCTAAA
>NC_051409.1:39790000-39790756 GCF_015228065.2 Penaeus monodon | reverse complement strand
CCCTTAACGTCATTTCTCGATGTCACTGCTCTCCCCAAGTCGGAATCGCTGGGGTATACCGGCTCCGGCTTCTGAAATTTTTTTTTTCTCAAGACTCACGACTCGAAAAAAAAAAAATCGAACTCGGAATGATTTTCTCTCTTTCCAAGTCCGATCGAAAAAAGGTAAACTCGAAAATTTTTTTTTCTTACTAAAAAAATCACGACTCGAAAAAAAAAATTTTATACGCGCGAGAAATTTTCGACGGTTCGCCCCGGTTTTATGTAATAATTTATGGGTTTATGACCTTTTAATATTATTTCGATTGGTAGACTAAAATTCTGAGAGAAAGACTCCAAATTCTCTATGTCTCACACTTAGCTTTATTTGTGAACTTAAAAATTAATTTCGTAAGATTATGGCTGTGAATATTTTCTCATTCATAATTTAAGACTCATAAAACTCGTAATTTACGACTCAGAAATGTTAAACCCTCAGCTTTTAAGAATTGTAATTGACCCTTTTAAAATTTTGAGCCACCTAACTTTGTTTTATGACATATTAGACATGGAGTTACACATTTAAGTCGTTTTAAATTTTTTAAATTTATGAATTTAGACTCACAGATTCAAAATTTAACTCGTAAGGGACAATTCTAAAAAAAGGACAGATCTATTAAGCGGCGAATCTAAAAAATTAGTTTTGTTAATTTTTTTTCGTAAACTCATGAGTTTAAAAATTTAAAATAAGTCACAAGACTCGTCACAGCTTTGACTC
>NC_051409.1:39788786-39789974 GCF_015228065.2 Penaeus monodon | reverse complement strand
AAAATCCATGAGGGTTTTTTTAACGCACAAGATTCATACTTATATTACTTGACAATCCATAAAAACTGTGAGAGATTTAGGATTCGCGATCCTTAATAACTAATTTGTTAGAATAATTAGCACTTTAAAAAACTATTTTTTCACAAGACAGAAAACCAGTTTTTGGGGGTGCGGGCCCGCTCCCCGTTCAAAACCCCGTGCACATTTTTTCAAAAATAATTTCCCTTTTCAAATTCTTTTTTTTCGAGATAGAAATGAGCTTAGTATTCCCCAACACTTTTGGGGCCTAAATTTTTTGCAGGGGAAGTCTCTTGCATCTGAATTTTAAAATTAGGGACATTTTTTGCCCCGTTCTTTTGGGGGAATCTTTTTTTCATCGCGGGCAAATCGGGATTTCAAAGGGTTAGTATTTTAAAAATGTTTAGTTTATAATCCTGAAATAATATAAATGGGGGATAGAAAATTAGTTTACGGGTATCCTTAGATTATTTTACTCTTATAAGTAAATTGTAATTACTGTTATTCTTAAATGTTAACCCGAATATAGAAAATTTTGATAATGAATATCACAGGGAATTACAAAAAACATTGATGGGTTAGTTTAATAAGACTCAACTTTTTGCTTTTGGATCCGACGAAAAATTTACTGAAACAAATTCAGAAAAGGAAAAAAATGGAATCAGCCCGACCCCGAGTAGTCGATTTTCCGAGATTTTTGTGATTTTAATCACGGCTCTTTAATTTTTTTTACTAAAATTTTCGATTTTTTTAAAAGTGTGTTAGTTTTTTAACGATTTACAAATTTATGTCAGCAATTTTCGTTTTATTAATTTGTCCTTCAAAACCAAATTAATTTTCTTCCCAAAAGTGAATTTGCGAAACGGAGGACTCCAAAGGGGGGTGTTTCCAGTATCCTTTTCTTTAAATTTACCCGGGGAAGGGCCCAAAACAGGGGGTCTCATCAACGTCGCATTGGATCGCACCTGACGACTCCGTTTTGGGGTTTTAAAACTTTTGGGAAAAATTAATCATACGTTTAAAATGATCATCTTAGATTCAAAACATTTCTTTTCGATTTTGAGTGAACAGTTTTTTGTTTGGAATTGTGTTTTCAAGCATAACGCATTTCAATTGGGGAGGGTTTGAGTATTTTTTTCATCTTCTTTTTAATCAGGGTTTTTTTAAATT
>NC_051409.1:39788200-39788538 GCF_015228065.2 Penaeus monodon | reverse complement strand
CCCCTTTTCATTTTTTTATTTTCATTCCCCTTGCTTTTTTATTGGGGCGAAAACCCCTTTCCCCGTTCGCACGGATTGAAAGCCTGAAGGGGGGTGAAGACCAACGGCCATTTGGGACTCTTCTCGGGTTTTTCTTCTATTCCTCTCTTTTTTTTATCTGTGTTTCCGTTATCTTTTGTTTAAACGGTTTTTTTCCATTTGTTTCAGTTGTATAGTGGATATTTATTTGATTTTCAAATTTTTTTTTAAAATATTCTTATCTGGGTAAATTTTAAAAACCCAAATTTTTCTTTCCTACCTATCTATCCTTTTCTATCAATTTTGTTTATAAATCCGGT
>NC_051409.1:39787729-39787977 GCF_015228065.2 Penaeus monodon | reverse complement strand
AATTCTCCAAAATCGCCCCTTTCGAAAAAAATCAAAAGCTTTTTTACAACACCCCTAAAAAGACTTTAATTTTTTTTAATTTTCCCAAATTTTTTCTCGTCCTTTTTTGTGGTCCAAAATTTTTGGGGAAAACCCCGATGAGCGTAAATTCTGCACTTCAATTTGGTAAAATTTGGGTCGAAATCGTTTCGACTGAGTACTACGAGAATCTTATCAAAGGGATTATTTATAATAAAAATTGTATTTTC
>NC_051409.1:39787387-39787634 GCF_015228065.2 Penaeus monodon | reverse complement strand
AGGGGGGGTGGAGAGAGATGTGCCCTATGTTTAAAATATAGGGATAAAAGGAAAAAAAAAAAAACTTGCGATAAGAAAAATATCGAGCTGTTCTACAAATTTCTACAGGAGATGGGAAAGTACCGGAAACTTTAGAGTTATAGTTCTATTACACAAGAAAAAAGAGAGAAAAAATGGATAAAGGGCCATAAAACGGTAAAGATTTTATCGCTGCTGTTCTGAAATTTATACAAGAATAATGGGGGAC
>NC_051409.1:39785866-39786413 GCF_015228065.2 Penaeus monodon | reverse complement strand
TTATTTTCCGGCCTTGATATCTGTAATACCAGTGTGAGAAACTTATACTATGTATTTCCCGCCTCCCTTTCCCCTTTGTCCCGCAGTCCTTCCCTAAGAGACAACCTTGTCCTAACCTCTGCTTGGGGGCTTTAGGAGACTCCGACCGTATCCTGAAGCATACAAAGCTCTCCTCAGACATTTCACTTTCCGTATTTTGAGGAAGAAGTTGTATATAAAATTCCCTCGATGTTCCTGCCCGACATGAACCCGCGCTGCCACCAGGCCCGCCCCGCAGTTCTCGCCCGGAGATCGTAAATTCCTTCGATGTGTGTTGAAATGGGGGTTTCCTCCCGTAGAGTTTGTAACGTTCCTGTCTCTTCCTCCTTTTTTTTTCTCGAAAGATAAAAGTGATATGATTACCTTGTCAGAGTTCCCTATTCATTTTGTCGCAACGCCAGGCTTATTTTATATATGTGTGTCCCCGACAATTCTAGAAGAATATCTGATTCATATTTTTATAAAAAATCTTACCTGGTACGTTGCATTTCACACTTCACGGCTTATC
>NC_051409.1:39785216-39785411 GCF_015228065.2 Penaeus monodon | reverse complement strand
GCTAACGGCGCAGCGACATGCTCCCGCGCTCGGAAGTACAGTCCGTCATATTTCATCGGATGCCTTCGGGGCTTGCCAATATTTCCGCGCTTTCTGTGGATTCTGTCGGGAGAGGAAAGTTTCACTCGCGGCTTTATTGTCCCGCGGTGTTTACTCTTTATTTACACTCGCCTGGGCTTCAATCGCGGCGATGCT
>NC_051409.1:39784357-39784535 GCF_015228065.2 Penaeus monodon | reverse complement strand
TCGCTGTCTCTCCCTTCTCTTATCCTGATTCTTCTCTTGTGAAGTTTAATCTGGGTTTTCTGTGAAGTTTAGCTCGCGGAAAGTAATCGAGCGAAGGAGGCAGTCTGTGAGAGAGAATTTGAACCGAAGGATTAAGAAGTTTCGCTTGACGCCTCGACGCCATTAACGCCTTATGAAG
>NC_051409.1:39783554-39784045 GCF_015228065.2 Penaeus monodon | reverse complement strand
TGATATTATACCATTCTATCACACGGAAATCATTTCACAATATATATATGGCATAAGAATGCTTTATAGTTATTCATCTACAATACCCATCAAAAGTTTGCATTAGCTCTATGACCGTCGGGCAGCGAATACAATGAACGACGTTCTCTCTCGTTCTGGCGTAGGGTATCGTAAACCATAAGACATCGTGTACCGTAGGATATCGTAGGAAACAGGCTCCTGACATCAGAACGTATTTGTGTCCTTAAAAGCGTAATAAGAAGTGACCTAGGTTTCTTTCCCGTCTCCTCTGACCTTGAAGTACACGAAAGGAACAAATAGGGAGAGAGGGAGCTAAGGGAAATGTACAGAAGGAAGAGAGGAGGGGGTTGGCATGTGGGAAGGGGGGTACGGAAGGGGTGAGAATGGGGGGGGTGGAGGGAGGGAGGGTAGTGTAAGGATGAGAGAATGAAGAGAGAAGGAGACAGAAATGGAGAGAAAGAGGTGGGGGT
>NC_051409.1:39783140-39783434 GCF_015228065.2 Penaeus monodon | reverse complement strand
AAGAAAAAAAGAGCGAGATATATAGTAGAAAGAGATAGACAGTCCATACGACTAAGGGAGAGAGAGGGGGCCGAGGGAGAGAGAGCAAGCGAGTGAGTGAGGTTGTACAACATAAAGGAAATTAATTGCTCTAACTTAGTCGAAGTTAAAGGATGAGCCGTATAAAGTTCCCGAACCTGGAGGTAAATTCAATGTAAACTCGGGTATACAGCACTTTGGAGGATAAACTTCGAGGCGCACTTTAGGGCCTCGAACTTCGCATGTGGCGAAGAGGAAAAAGGGAGAGATTGAAAA
>NC_051409.1:39782547-39783064 GCF_015228065.2 Penaeus monodon | reverse complement strand
GGGGGGAATCAGAGAGATAAAGAGAGAGAGAGAAGGGGAGAGAATGTTAAAAATCGAGGGAGACAGACAGATAGACAGACAGACAGACAAATAACCTAAGAATAAAGAGAAAGAATGAGCAGGGAAATAAAAAAGAAAAAAGAAAAAAAGAACACCACAAAAAAGAGAGAAAGAGAGAGAGACCAAACAAACCCAAACCAGAGAGACAGACACAGAAGCCAACGACAAGAGATAAAAAAAAAAAAAATGTACAGGTATGAGAGAGAGAGAAAAAAAAACTCGGCAAAAGTTGAATAGCGCCATCTCTCGCAGGAACAAAGAACCTATCAAAGGATTCCCAAGACTTTCCCGGTGTGTGAGGGAGCAGTTGGTGGAGTTCTCAGTCTGCTTGTAAATATTAGCTCGGGGGGGAGGGGGGGGGGGTACTGCGGGCGGGGCGAGGGGGCGGGGCGAGGGGGCGGGGCGAGGGGGCGCGAGCGGAGGCATGCGGACTTGCTTTCGGACATACTTATGGGAG
>NC_051409.1:39778161-39778246 GCF_015228065.2 Penaeus monodon | reverse complement strand
TAGGAGGTGCAAAAAGCAGGAGAGGCGACCGCCAGAGAGCGAGAGGGCAAAGCAGCAGAAGGCGATCCGGGGCAGGAGAGAGCCC
>NC_051409.1:39777780-39777936 GCF_015228065.2 Penaeus monodon | reverse complement strand
CAAAGAATCGCGGCCGCCCTCATGGCTGTGATGGCCTTCGAGCAATTTGGGCGCCTCGCCTTTCAGCGCCGCCCACGGGTGAAATCTGTGGACGAGATTCTCCCCCCCCCCTCCCCCTCACGCCATCACCCCCCCACTCGCCTCCCTCCAAAACTC
>NC_051409.1:39777071-39777141 GCF_015228065.2 Penaeus monodon | reverse complement strand
AATTCCCCTACCCCACCTCCCCCTTTCCCTCCCTCAAAAAAATACTCTTCCTTCACCTTTCTACCCTTTA
>NC_051409.1:39776811-39776950 GCF_015228065.2 Penaeus monodon | reverse complement strand
CCATCAATCACTCTTCTTCTTATTCTCCTTTCTTCCTATTTCACTCCGGATGATCTGGTCCTCCCCCCCCCTTTCCTCATCCCCCGGTGAAGCCCTTTAAACCCCCCCTCCCCCCATTCCTCGACACCAAGTAATCTCC
>NC_051409.1:39776324-39776424 GCF_015228065.2 Penaeus monodon | reverse complement strand
CACCCTCGCCGTCAGTTTCAAATTATTCTTCCATTTCTTTTGAAAGTTAGAATTGTTGGGATAGGAAAGGGAACTGATAGCTGTGTGCATATGTTTTCTT
>NC_051409.1:39775621-39775988 GCF_015228065.2 Penaeus monodon | reverse complement strand
TTAACATACACGCAAACATAATCCACGTATGCATATATTCTATTTCAACTTCTTTATTTGCATATATTTGTGTACGCACGTATATGAAATATCAACGTCATCATTATCGCAAATGAGAGCGTATTCGGTAGAGCTGTTGTGCCAAAGTAGATCCACCAAGCAAATTTATGTATGCATATCATCGAGAGTAATTCGAAAAACATCTATGTAAATTGCGAGATTGACATTGGCGTTAGAACAAACATGAATATTTTATTTCTCAAATGAGGGGCATCAAAACACACTCTCTCTCGCTCAAAAAAAATAAAAGTAAAAATCCACAACCAAAATCTACCGACTGGGAAAGCCAGCTATTTTGGGAAAATTC
>NC_051409.1:39774411-39774589 GCF_015228065.2 Penaeus monodon | reverse complement strand
AGTTCCTTCCCTTTGAAGCGTCGCAGAAAATAGTTTTCGGTAAAAATGGGAGATGATTCAGATGTAACCGACCATCTCACGGGCCCGTATCTCGGCTGTCGATTTTTATTCATCTTCGTGTCTATCTATTCCGTTTTCCTTTTAACATCATTTAGCTATTTCTTTTTTCCTGCCCTTC
>NC_051409.1:39773565-39773641 GCF_015228065.2 Penaeus monodon | reverse complement strand
TTCTCTGCTTTTCCCACACAATTTCACAATATTTTGCCGACGAATTTCGTCCAGAATGATATTGCGTTATCTCGTT
>NC_051409.1:39772090-39772950 GCF_015228065.2 Penaeus monodon | reverse complement strand
GATCCTTCTCTCTCCTCCCGCCGTTAGTTTTTTTTCTCGTTCCTCCTTCGAAGACAAAGGCTTCAGCAAAGACAAGGAGACGAGAGAAGGAGAGATGGGAAAAAAACGAATGAAATATAATGAACAGTAAGATGAGGTGATGAAGTGGAAGGAGAAAGACGCTTGAAGAGGAGGAAGAAAAAAGGAAATGAAAGAAGGATTAAAATAATGAGATGCGGAGAAGTAAGGGATAAAAATGTAAAGGGAAAATGAGGGATGACAAAAAGCGAAAAAGGAAGAGGAATTAAAAGGTTAAATGAGTAAGGGAAGCAA
Organism: Penaeus monodon; assembly: GCF_015228065.2. Classification (NCBI taxonomy): domain Eukaryota; kingdom Metazoa; phylum Arthropoda; class Malacostraca; order Decapoda; family Penaeidae; genus Penaeus; species Penaeus monodon. Next base: position 39,772,638 of record NC_051409.1, on the reverse strand, counting down.
GGAGTGAGGATAAATAAGAGGATAAAGGAATGAGAGAAAGAAGGGGAAGAAGGAAAGATGGAAGGGGATCCAGAAAGTAATCGTAAGAAGAAGGATAGATGGAGAAAGAAAGAGAGAGAGAGAGTTGAACATAAAGAGGCAAGTAGGAAAAAGAAAATGGAAAAGAAATATCAATAACTAGGAGAAGAAAGATAAAAGAAGGGAGAGGCGAGAAGGAGCAAGAAAAAGACGATGAAAAAGGGGAAGAGGAAGAAGAGAAAGGAGGAAGGAGTGAGATTGGAATGAAGGAACAAAGAGTAAGAAGGAAGAGCGAAGAGAAAGAAAGTAGAATAAAAAGGGAAAGGGAAGACAAACGAAGATATCTTTAAAGGGAAAGTAAATAATCACGAAAAAAGAAAAGCAGAGTTAGGAAGGAGAAAATGAAATAAAAAGAGAGACGAGTGAGAGTGGAGGAGGAGAGGAAAAGAGGATGAGAGGGGGAGAAAGGGGAGGAGGGAAGGGGATGGGGGGGGAGGAGGAGAAGGAGTGAGGGAGAGGGGAAAGGGGGG
>NC_051409.1:39771089-39771530 GCF_015228065.2 Penaeus monodon | reverse complement strand
GTCTGTGTGCATTTTAGGAGTGCAAAAGCAGGAGAGGCGACCGCCAGAGAGCGAGAGGGAAAAAGCAGCAGAAGGCGATCCGGGGCCGGGAGAGCCCGAGAGGCGCGGGAGGGAGAGGAACAAAGGGCGCGAAGGGAAGGGAGGGGGGGAGTAGGGAGGGAGTCGTGTGGGGGATAAGGAGAGGGAGGAGGGCAGGAAGAAAAGGGGGGAGGGAGGGCGAGGGAGACGAGGAGTGAGAGAGGGGGGGCGAGGGAGACGAGGAGGGAGGGAGGGAGGGCGAGGGGACGAGGGGGAAAGAGGGGGGGCGAGGGAGACGAGGGGGAAAGGAGGGGGGGGCGAGGCAAGAATCGCGGCCCCCCTCATGGCTGTGATGGCCTTCGAGCAATTTGGGCGCCTCGCCTTTCAGCGCCGCCCACGGGTAAAATCTGTGGACGAGATTCT
>NC_051409.1:39770239-39770341 GCF_015228065.2 Penaeus monodon | reverse complement strand
CTATTTCACTCCGGATGATCTGGTCCTCCCCCCCCCCCCTTTCCTCATCCCCCGGTGAAGCCTTGAAACCCCCTCTCCCCCCCATTCCTCGACACCGAGTAA
>NC_051409.1:39769561-39769651 GCF_015228065.2 Penaeus monodon | reverse complement strand
GTCAGTTTCAAATTATTCTTCCATTTCTTTTGAAAGTTAGAATTGTTGGGATAGGAAAGGGAACTGATAGCTGTGTGCATATGTTTCTGT
>NC_051409.1:39768757-39769165 GCF_015228065.2 Penaeus monodon | reverse complement strand
TACATATATATAAACAGTATATTAACATACACGCAAACATAATCCACGTATGCATATATTCTATTTCAACTTCTTTATTTGCATATATTTGTGTACGCACGTATATGAAATATCAACGTCATCATTATCGCAAATGAGAGCGTATTCGGTAGAGCTGTTGTGCCAAAGTAGATCCACCAAGCAAATTTATGTATGCATATCATCGAGAGTAATTCGAAAAACATCTATGTAAATTGCGAGATTGACATTGGCGTTAGAACAAACATGAATATTTTATTTCTCAAATGAGGGGCATCAAAACACACTCTCTCTCGCTCAAAAAAAAAGAGTAAAAATCCACAACCAAAATCTACCGACTGGGAATGCCAGCTATTTGGAACATTCCTATTGAGGCATTCCGAGGGCGGT
>NC_051409.1:39767396-39767645 GCF_015228065.2 Penaeus monodon | reverse complement strand
CCTTTCTCCCCCATTCCTCTTCCTCCAATCCATCTCCTCTCTCAGTTCCTTCCCTTTGAAGCGTCGCAGAAAATAGTTTTCGGTAAAAATGGGAGATGATTCAGATGTAACCGACCATCTCACGGGCCCGTATCTCGGCTGTCGATTTTTATTCATCTTCGTGTCTATCTATTCCGTTTTCCTTTTAACATCATTTAGCTATTTCTTTTTTCCTGCCCTTCCCAAATTGTGCAAATATAGTTATTTATG
>NC_051409.1:39766823-39767033 GCF_015228065.2 Penaeus monodon | reverse complement strand
GTGAATGTGTATATATATTAATATTTTACGTGCCCTATTCATTTCTATTGTTTCTGTTTCATATATGTGTATTTTATTTCTCTTTTAAATTACATTTTGCTCAATTCGTGATAATTCTATCTTTTTTTTTTCTATTCCTTTTTTCCCTTTTCCCTTCTGATTGTCTTCATTTGTGAGTTAATTATCCTGTCCATCGAACGTCACTCTTCA
>NC_051409.1:39765599-39766351 GCF_015228065.2 Penaeus monodon | reverse complement strand
CCTTTTCTCGTTATTTTTCTGTCCTCTTTGAAGACAAAGGCTTCAGCAAAGACAAGGAGACGAGAGAAGGAGAGATGGGAAAAAACGAATGAAATATAATGAACAGTAAGATGAGGTGATGAAGTGGAAGGAGAAAGACGCGTGGAAGAGGAGGAAGATAAAAAGGAAATGAAAGAAGGATTAAAATAATGAGATGCGGAGAAGTAATGGAGCAAAATGTCAAGGAAATGAGGGATTGGAGGAAGAGAGCGAAAAAGGAAGAGGAATTAAAAGGTTAAATGAGTAAGGGAAGGAAGGAGAGAGGATAAATAAGAGGATAAAGGAATGAGAGAAAGAAGGGGAAGAAGGAAAGAGGGAAGGGGATCCAGAAAGTAATCGTAAGAAGAAGGATAGATGGAGAAAGATAGAGAGAGAGAGAGTTGAACACAAAGAGGCAAGTAGGAAAAAGAAAATGGAAAAGAAATATCAATAACTAGGAGAAGAAAGATAAAAGAAGGGAGAGGCGAGAAAGGAGCAAGAAAAAGACGGATGAAAAGGAGGGGAAGAGGAAGAAGAGAAGAGGAGGAAGGAGTGAGATTGGGAATGAAGGAGACAAAGAGTAAGGAAGGAAGAGGCGAAGAGAAAGAAAAGGTGAAATAAGAAAGGGAAAGGGAAGACAAGCGAAGATATCTTTAAAAGGGAAAGTAAAATAATCACGAAGAAAAGAAAAAGCAGAGTTAGGAAGGAGAAAAATGGAAATAAAATGAAGAGAC
>NC_051409.1:39765310-39765418 GCF_015228065.2 Penaeus monodon | reverse complement strand
GCAGACGGACTCCCAGTATGCGGGCTCAGATTGACACCCAAAATGTGTCTAATTTTCCGCCTGGAAGAAGCCAGCGCCTCTGTTGCGTCCCGGAATTATCGTGGAATG
>NC_051409.1:39764434-39764599 GCF_015228065.2 Penaeus monodon | reverse complement strand
AAACGAGACAAAAAGTGACCGCGAGAGAGGGGTGTAGGGACAACCATCCCCCCCTTGTTCCCCGCCCCATCCAGCCCCCCCCCCTCACTTTAGTATGCTCTCCAACCAACATTTCGCCTCTTATTCTCGTGAGTGCGAGCGGTGCCGCTGTGTGAGAGACTTCAA
>NC_051409.1:39763401-39763875 GCF_015228065.2 Penaeus monodon | reverse complement strand
TCTGCCTGTCTGTTCTGTTCTGTTTGTCTCTCTCCCTCTCTGTTCTCTCTCTCTTTCTTTCTTTTCTCTCATTTCTTTAATGTTTCTTATTTATTCTATATTCTTGTTTCTTTACAGTTTTCTTTATTCATCATTTTAATTTCTTTAATATTTCCTTTTTCTTTTATATTTCTTATTCCTATTTCTTGTTCATTTAAAATTTCTAATTTCTTTGACATTTCTCATTTCTTTTGATTCTTTTATGTTCCTTATTTTCCTTAATATTTATTATTTTTTGTGTTTCTTTTTTTTTCTTTCTTTATAAGGTTTCCTAAGGTGTTGTCCACTCCTGTTTTTTTCGATGTTCTGCTTATTCTTCCTTTCGTTATCTCTATCCTTCCTCCTCCTTTTTATCACCTTATCACCACTCCCCTATTTCATCACCTTTCTTGATCATTCTCGTTTCTTCCTAATTATTCGAATTTCTTCCTTGTC
>NC_051409.1:39762704-39763335 GCF_015228065.2 Penaeus monodon | reverse complement strand
TGGAGGTATGATTATTTTTCATTTATTTACATCTATTTCTCCTCCTCTTCTTTATCGTATTTCCTTATAATTCTATTATTCCTGGTACTCTTATTCCTCTTTTCTTTATGTCTGATCATTCTATTCTACTTTATTTTCTTTCATTATCATTCTTATTTTTGGTATATTTTTCACTTCTTTTATTTATTTATTTTCCACAACATCTGAATCGTGTTTATTCTTTATCTCGTTACACATTTTCCTCCTCCTCTTTTATCATCTTCTCTTATATTTCCCATTTCTTTTGTACTTACCTCCTTTATTATCCTTATTTATTCTCTATCTGAAGGTCTTCCAAGATGCTGTCCACTCGCGCTAAATCTGCATCGTTCTTATTCTTCACATCTCCCTCCTCCTGATTTATCACCATCTCTTATATTTCCCTTTTCTTTTCTTTTTTCACTTCCATTATTACCCCTGTTTATCCTCTATCTGAAGGCCCTCGACGCCCACTCGCGCCGAAGCCAGCGACCCTCCGGCCTGCTATTCATGAAGCGGCGCGCTGTGGCCCGCCAGCCGCTGCGTGTCCCGGATGTAAGATATTGTGACCGAGGCTTTTATTTATAGGAAGTTTTATATGGATGGGCGGTTC